>NC_134572.1:132549104-132861104 GCF_050947875.1 Dermacentor variabilis | reverse complement strand
AGAATCCTAAAAAGTCACCACGCTTAAAATGGATCATAACCCTCTGCAAACAATGACCACCTGCGTCGTCATTCAGGTTTGCCTGTGCGCTGTCCGAATGTTTGTTGACGCATGTATCATTCAGCAAATATCTACTTGAATAACTTTCTTCTCGATAAATTGCTCGCGCGGGAAAATTGAACAGCCATATATATTGATGGTTTATGAGCATGGAGCACTAAGCACGGGTTCATAGGATCATTATATTAAATGATTAAACGCAGCAGTGCATGTGGCCCCCAGGTTGCACAAAAACAATTTTACTCACTCGACATGTTCTCGTAGACATACGTTCACATATTGTTCATTGCTGGTGCCAACTTACGAAGCTAAATCGGCAAGCTTTTTAATATCTGTTTGATCAACTCTTGTCGAAGACATGGGGGGGGGGGGGGGAGACAGAAAGTTTTAACCATGGCCATGCACAATAACTCGGCATTATTACTGCTCACATTAAAGGAAATCTGTGTAGAAATAATAATAGTCCCTGAATGATGAACATTACGATATACGGCGTGTTTTCAACTGAATAAGTTTACTCGGAGGCACAGTGTGGTTTCTTTAAATCTTGCATGATGGATCGTGTCCTGTCATTAGTGTTCCACCGTGATCGCTGTCTGAGTAGGCAACAATTCTTTCTCGCCCAGTAGTTTTATTGTGTGCTAAAGAAAAAATCCACTTGTATATATACCTGAGACGATGTGCTAGAGCGACCTGTGCGTCGCACGCAACGAAGGCATTTTAAACTCTTCTGCGGGACACATTCATAGCCTCAACGAGATGCTATGATGCGTCTATTGACATGCTAGTATGGTGTGTATTGTGTTTTGTATGTGTTACGCACGCGTCTTTCCAATGTCCTGTGAGTATTATTTAATTTATCGACGAATTCACCTAAACTAGCATGCATGAATGCTACCAGGGTAACCTCTCCAGATTTCATTAGAAAGAAATGCATGCGCTCTGACGGTAGCAAGTCTACTTTGCCTTGAAATCCATGATTCTTCAATTGTGCGACTTGACATTTTCCAAATAACTCATACTACTATTTCGACCGTGGTCATATCTTAGCAGAGCGGGCATGGTTACGGTTCTTAACACCTGCGCAAGAAGCCTGGAATAAATTCGCGCTGACGCAAATGTTTACGTCACTTCCTTGTCCTTTTGCTTACTCGACTTCGGTGAACGATCCCAAAACCATAGCTAAGAGCTTAGTAAATCTTACGACTTTTCAGACGATAATCAGCAGAATTAAATAGAACGAAAGCTGTGGAACGGAACTTCCGCCGATAGAGTGACGGCGTCAGACGAGAAAACAACTGTGAGCAAGAGAAGCATAATTTATGCACGCCTTGAGAAGGTAACCAAAACAGGTTATGGTCGAATCTGGGGCTTTTGTATCGTAGCCTGTCTTTGCCACCGGATGGCCACCTTCACTAAAAATCTGCCCTGCGCCCCGTTTGGCCTGAATCAACTCTTACGAAGAATTATAATTCAAGAACATCTTGAGAATACGGGACCAGATCTACTGCAACGACCAGCAAAAATGCCTAAAAACGTCACAGCTATCGCGATCCACCGTCAACGATACTCGAACACTTCGAAGTGCCAAAAAATAACTATGCTCTTGTAACTTCAAGTGAAATTTGTAGGGTCCAGTTTAATACGGCAGCAACGCCTTTCGTATAGTCCTAGATGTCGTATACGGCACAGTTTTCTTATGCCGATATTGCAAAAATCACCGCCTCTGCCAGCCGCTGACCCTGGATCCTCGCCCGCCTGTGACGGTAATAATTTCGCATTGATCTCCTCGCTTGCTTCTCTCGACTTTATGGAGCAAAATAATGCACGTTCGCCGACATTCAAATGGAGCAAGTTGATTTACGGCAGCTCGCAGGCTGCCAAGAACTCCGAGGACAAGAAACTGGGAAACTCAAGCCATTACGGGGAGATGTATGCGTATACCTGATAATATATTTAAGCCTTCCTGTTTTACACATAATATATTATTATTAATTACTGAAATAATGAAATTGCCAGAATTTGTATTACTCACACACACGCACGCCAACGCGCATGAGCACACACACACATACACACACACGCACGCACGCACGCACACCGCCTTCGCTAATAATATGTGCAGCATCACGGAATGGCAGGCACGAACAGTCCTATAGCGTGCGAACTTCTTGTGAAAGCAGGTTCATGTTCGTGGGTGGAGGCTTATTATGATGGTGCTTGGCGCGGCTCTAAAGCTAAGTTTCTCACGCCCGTTTTTTTTTTTTTAGTATGGTCTGTGGAACCTTATGACCTGCGTGAAAATGACGAAAGGTGCTGCCTTTCTACCATGCTCAGGCTATTGGTGCTCCACATCTGGCTGGAAATCAGTTGCTCGGATCTTCACTTGTTTCTGCCGTCACATAGTTTGTAAATTTTTTTTTTCTTTCAGGTAAAATTCATTGAACATGAGCGTCAGTTTTGTTCTGTTACCATTTTTTTTCTTTCTTAATTATCACTGGAAATATTGGATGATGTCGAGGACATAATTACTGCTTGCTCTGTTTTAGCGTGATTCTGGTTTACGTTGAATTCGAACACCATATCGCATGCGAAAACTTTATTTGGGACTTGCTTTTAGCTTGCTCGCAACTTTTTTTTTCACGTAATTGCAATTCATTTAATTCGAGAGACGCATACATGTAATTGGATTGAGCGTAAGTATATGTATAGGCATAGGCATAGGCGTTCTGTTCAAACTTCATTTGGTCTAAGCACGTAGATTTTACTTCCTCCAAGGCACTCAGGAAACTCGGGTTCTTAAAACGTACGTTAAAATATGCAACCAAAAACTGCAAGCTGACCGCGTACAAATCTTTATTAAGGCCTGCACTTGTATATGCATTGGCGGTCTGGTCGCCACACTTCGCCAAAGACATCATTAAACTTGAAAATGTGCAGAAAAAAGCAACAAGATTTACATGTAAGCGTTATGACCGTCGCTTCTCTCCCACAGTTCACGTCCGCACGTTATGTGTCATTGTGAGATGACATATGTCATTATGTGAGATGTCTGTTGATCATTTTGTGCGAGAATTGCCTAATCATGTATTTTCTTTATGATACTGCACGGTTTTCTCTGTAAATATTCGTACTCAAATTTGTAATCATGCACTTTCCTAATGTTGTTTATTTATAACGTTCTGTACCATTCCTGCAATGTCCCAATTCATGGGATAGCAGTATTTGTAAATAAATAAATAAAAAAGTGAAGTGCACGTTTCGCCTGTATACAATTAGCATTTAAACACAATTTACAGCAGTAAAAGTGCTTTCAAAGCTAATTTGGCGCCCCTTCTAAACATGAACCATAATTGTATGCGTACTTCGTTTCTTTCATAATGCCCCTACCACGTTCTTTTTTTTCTTTTTTTTATACCGTCCGCGCCACGCCACCCCTTGCGGGACCACGCGATAAGTGCTAAGCTTGCAACTGGTGCGTGTGTCGTACTGTTAAATAAATCGTTTTCTTATCAGACAAAGTAGTGTGGTCCAATATTCATTGAGAGAGAGAGAGAGAGAGAGAGAGAGAGGAAAGACAGGGAGGTTAGCCAGGTGCGCGCACGGTTTGCTACCCTGCACTAGTGGAAATGGGCATTGAGAGAGACAGAGAGAAAGCAAGGACAGGAAAGGCATTGTGGTCAACCAGAAGAACACCCGGTTCGCTGCCCTACACTGGGGGTGGGGGAAAGGGGAATAGAAAGAGGCATTGAGCTTTATACATAGAATACGTCGTTTTGGCTGGCTACATTAAAGGCTATAAATTTCTGATCACCGATGCTCCCAAGTAGCTCACTTTGCAATAACCTAGAACTTACAGGAAAGTAATATAAATTTCTAGCCCAGTTTTGATATTCTAGAGGATACTCCCCGCGGCGGAACGGGCCGGCGCTTCGCTGAACTTGTTTAGTTGTTCTCTCTCTCTCTCTCTCTCTACACACACACACACACATTATATATATATATATATATATATATATAGCTAGTGAGATAGATTTCGTCCTGCTTTTCTTTCAATGCGAAAATAAAAAAAGACGGAGGTTAACTATGCATTGTAGTGACGGTTATAAACACGCATAAGAAGAAAAAAAAACAATAATTATGTATACCAGTATACCCTTATTGCGCAAAATTTCTTCACAGCTGACGTTCATGATACATATCTGTTTGTAATAAATACATATGTTATTGCGGTGATTTGCCATGTTATATAATCTGCACGTAGGCACGTTGAGAAAGGAAGGCATATCACCGACATAATTATTAGTTTTGCTTTTTTTGGATGCTGAGTCGTGCATATATGTAAGCTTCAGCATCAGGAATGTGACTTTCGCATCCCGATAATCCTTATGTAAGACGTGACCGTGCGTGTTCTATGAGACGTAACTATACGTCACCTTACGAACTACTTTTTGCGCAAACTGCAATCGGCGCGTCCGTCATAGTGCAATGTGTGCGACAGTTTGTGCCTTTGTTTTATTCGCCTAGACACGCTCGGCGGCCTCAACTTCAAGAGGCTATGCAATCTGGTTCTGAATTTACGTGGCAGCTCTATTGAGATGCATCAAGTACTTCGACCTTACGACAGCGCTGGTAGCCCTTTGCGTGCAACGAAAGCGTTCTTAGCATGCCTTAGAGACACTGGCTTCGAACCAGACACTCTATAGTTACTTGTTACTGTGCGTTCTTGTGAATGTTGTGCATGACTTCGTCATTTCATATCCCGCCGCCCTCGTCATATGTAGTACCATGCACACATCCCCAGCTACCATTAAAGAATTGTTGCTAAGATGACTTCAGCTGGCTTCCTTGCTCGCTGTTAAATAAAGATTATTCCTCCTCCTCCTTCTCTCTCTCTCTCTCTCTCTCTCTGTCTCTCTCTCTCTCTCTCGGAATTCCAAAATGCCGTCGCAGCAGTGGGTGACGAAGGCATTGCTACAACGTTTAAGGACGACAAACCTTCAAAAGCGGCTTGAGCCTTAGTGTACGTACATCTCGCCCTCGCTGTCCTGTCCTGTCCTGTCCTGTCCTGTCCTGTCCTGTCCTGTAACATGGGGTGATCGTGTGTTTGTGTCCTGTGTCTCTCTCTGTACTTTCTTCTCATATTCCTATATGCCCCATACCCCAGACTATCAAACAGGATTTTCCGTTCTGGTTAACCTCTCTTTCTTTCTCTTTTCCTTCGTCTCTCTCTCTCTCTCTCTCTTTCCACGCCTTTCCAGACGTTACTTAGTATAGAGACTTTGCTACTACATCTTCTGGTAGTGTGACATGTTGATGGGCAAGGATACGCTGGTGCTTTCGGCATTCGTTGACCAATGCCTGTCGCTGTGCAGTCGACCTCAACTCTTATGGGCGCCAGCATAAGTGTCATTACCTTCGCGCCGTCTCTGATGGCTGCCGTCGCAAATAATGACGGAGATGGTGGAGTTTAATACATTGCATGCACGCAGCATTGCAGGAAATTATCCTGAGCGCAACATCCTTCTACGTACTGTAAGGGAAATGCACACTGAAAATATCCTTAGTGTTTCAGCGTCGTGCTAGTTAAACGCTCCTCGGCTCAATGTACATATGTTACATGCATATGTGAGATGTCGCACCTAACTCAAACCAATCTTAAGAAATATAGTGGCGCACTTTAAAGAAATGGGACCAATGGCATGTTCCCTGTACTCGTATTTTGTTGCTCGGACAACTGCGACTACATAGCTAACTATAGTTACGTTTAGTTACGAAAAGGTCTAGATATATATGTTTTAGGATATTAATCGTAATTGAAACGTTTTACAGCGTGCCTGGGAGTACCCAAAGAAGTTGTTTATATGATGCTCCATTTTACAAAATTATTTCATAGGAATCTCAAAAGAAACCACCGCATAACACAAAAAAAAAATTTATTACTGTTCGCTTGTACTTTTGACGGCAGTGTCTTCAATCGCGTTTCGAAAGAACAACGCCAAAAAAAAAAAAAAGAAACATAGACGATCGGTCAACAGCCTTCCTGTGTACTGTATATATCAGCAACTTGGTCGTGATTATCGAAATCAGCACGTTCCTAAATGAGAAGAAACAGGCAGGCACTGAACACGGGCTGAACACACTTGCCGGGTTTCGACGAGCATGCGGGCTTCATCCTTTACAAACATGATTGAGAGCGCTGCAATCCACACGCGCCAGCCTGCAGTGATGTCATTAAAGAAAAAATAAAATGTCTAATAGGGTTCTTTGGCTCTTCCACCAGCTTTTCTTTTTCTTTTTCTGTAATCGGTGGCTGGCGGTCGGACATTCACCGCCGATTCCAAAGCGTCAATGCTAAGGGCACATGCATACTCTCGCACAACCGAATCGCGGAGCTCGTTCGTGCCCACAAACTCCGGCTATCATAGCTCTAAGTCGCACGTGCTTCCGCCGTATACTACTGCTACGGGTGCGCTAATTACCGATCCCGTTATTTACGGAAAAACGCAATGAAATAGCGGACACTGCCGATAAATCTACCACAAGTACACGCCGTCCAGGGCATCACATCTTCGAAACAGCAAATAGTGTTATATAAAAGCGTTCGGTTATAATCACTCGCTTTGACAATTATCGTCGATGGTATATCTGCTGATTTTTCTCGTATGTCGCGGGCTTTATGATGAGTGAGAAAACAAAATCAGCTACGTAAAAGATGGACATTGAAACAACTTCATCGGATGTTTCTGAGCATGGCTCTACAGCTTTTAACATACGGCTCATGCTCTAATTCGCACATGTAAAAATTTGGACAATTAGACTTTTAACGATTAAGGAACTGCTAAACTAACTGAAATCAACTAACCTGTAACGAATTCTTTCTCTATTTCTGTGCGAAGTGATAAAGAAAACGGCATTTTAGTTATAAAATAATTTGGCTTTTACAATTATCTGCGGCTCCGCTTCTTAAAAGGAACCTTCGTAATGACACGTGATACCTAAAATTAATTCTAGGAAAGGGCAGAGCAGTGATTTGAAGAGGTAGAAGCACGCTGCTTCGAATCTTTCTCTCAGCAGCGCCCAGTAAGGGCTATACTTCCTGAAACATCGAGATGCGGTGATCTTTAAATATAGACTTCAAATTTGTAACTGCAAACAGAGATGATGAAGCTTACGTCGAACCCGGTTACACCGAACAGGCTGATGGGCTAAACAATAGTTCGTTATATCAGGTAATTCAATAGACGCGAACTCGCCTATAACGAACTTGCAGGTACTTTGGTGAAGCTGACAGCAAATAGCGCGAAAAAAACAAAAACAAACACGGGGACGAAAAGCAACCAGACGGAACAAGCGCTGACTTCGAGCTGGCGATGTTTATTGACAGGAACGCGAATATATACACATTTGCGGGAAGACTTCCATGAAATCAATTTGCAACGAGAACAGAAAAAAAAAGAAAGAAAGGAAACGAAAGAATAGAAGCCCAAACAATCACGGACGCCCGCAGCGCAATGCTTCTACACTCCAAGTACCCGAGTTCTTTCACTGGGCAAGGCAATTGACCGACGGTTTGCTCACGCAGACGCATTGTTTCCCTAGCCGTAACTCGCTGTTAACACGTGTTTGCCGATTCTTACATGCACAAATCACTGCGGTTTGCGGGAATTGTGGGGTGCATCCACACATGCTGGCATGCAAACATATATGTCCGCATTCCTGTCCATAAATACCGTCAGTTGGAAGACAGCGTTTCTCCAGTCTGGTTGCTTTTCGTCCGCGTGTGTGTTTTGCGCGCTGTTTTCTGTCAGTATGTAACACCAACTAGCCCAGGTAATCTCCTTCTTTAGTGAAGCGTTCGTTATATACGGATTTGTAATCTCCAGTGGAGAAAATAAGCAAGGAAATAATCCCTGTATTGAAAAAATGAAGAGAGAGAGAGAGAGAGAGAGAAACTACGGGTACAGTACGCCGTAATAATTTTTACCCACGCTTTGGACTGTTTCCCAGCGTCACTAAGAGTTGCACAATCTGCTGTCGTCCACTTCCCTCAACCGACTCAGCACTTTTTTAGGCTACTAGCGCAGCTCAGAAAGAGCAAAAAAGGAAGGAGGTAGGGGTAATGAAAGGGAACGGATAACAGAGTGAGCGCTTCCCTTCGTCAGTGACAGTCATGTCCCTTCCTTTTTTTCTCTTTCTGAGCTGCGCTACAAGCCTAAAAAAGCCATGACATACCAACTCGCCCAAACTGCCACGCTTTTGACGACTCAGCACATTTACCGCAGAAAAATAACTCCCTAGAACGTTGCGTTTGCAGCATGCAAATGGCTTTCTGGCGTTAGCGGTCGACGCGCCGAGCTTCATACATACATCCAAAGTACAGGTAGTTCTGAGGGAGTGAGCTTCGAAAAGTAAGTTTCGTGGGTCTGATATTGAGAAGTATTCGCTTTATCCAGGTTCGTTGTGTTCGGGTTTGGCTGTAGTTTTGTGCTGCACTGACGTGCACAGCTGTGGAATAACAATTTGCTTTTCGGCTTGCTGACCGGAAATCCTCGGGTGGCCTATTTTCTTACTTTCTTTCTCTTGCTTCAAGCAGTTTGATATTTTTTAGCTGCCCGCGTATTCCAGCTAAAACTGAAAAGTCTGGGTCGTGTTACAAGAGACATTCGTACGGCGCACATATTCTGCCGAATGATTACGCAGTTGTTTACCCTCGACATCAAGGACAAATGTATACACTGCGCACTGGCCAATATTCGCTTCGGTAACATTCCAGTAATCTTACCGGGCTCGAGGTACATTCCGAAAGAGCAACCGCAGGCCGGGTCACTTCAGGTAACGGATGGAAACACTCTGAGCACTAATGCAAGAAGAATAAACTTTGCGCCACATAGAGGCAGTCGTGAAGAAGAACACTCCGACGCAAGAAGAAAGTGCGCACCAGAGAGAACACTGCGATGCAAGAACCGCACAGAGCCACAGGCAATGGACGACTCAAGCCCGAAACCGCGGCCGTTCAGGGGGTTGCCGGTAAGCGCTGGTTCCCAGGTGGGACAGTCGCTGGTTTTGAGCACGAGTTTCTTCTCGGGGAGGAAAAATAAGACCGATGACTTCCTCCTCGAAACACAAACAGCCCCGCGATGGGGCACAGTCCCCCTCCGAGTAGACCACGAAGTGAGTGGAGCAAGAAGAACGTGTTGTGTATAGATCCTTGCGAGCGGCAGCTGCAGAATGGCGAACAGCGGAGGAATAGAAAAGAAGGTGGGGGGGACCCAGGTGAATGCGGAGCAATTTTTCAGCCGCGGGTCGCTTCTTTCGGCGGTCGTGGAGCAGCAGCAGCCGGTCCGCGCGTCGTCGCCGCCTCGAGACAGCGGGCGAAGCGTTGAGGTGTGCTCCGGGCTCCCATTCTTCGCCGCTGCCGGGGCCGTTTTGAGGCCCTCGGCTGAACGTTGGCTTCTTTCTTCCATCTACCTTGCGGGGGCCTCGTCGTGAGGTCGAGGGTAAGGAAAGCACAGTGTAAGGCTAAGGGGGGGGAGTCAGGGGAGGGGAGGGAGTGCGCATTTAACCCCTGCTGACTTCGCAAAACCTCCTCCTGGTACTGCCGGCATCCAGAAACGTACCGCGCTCTCTCCTTTCTCGTATCACGTGGGGTGATTTGTTAATGTCTTCGATCCTTCATCATTTGCTGCTGCCCGAGAGCGGTTTCCTTTTCTTTCTTCCGCCCGCTCTCTGGCTGTTTTTTCTCTTCTGGTTTGTTTTATAACGTGGTGTGAGATGCCTGTTGCAGCCTGGGCAACGCCACACTAAGCATCCCACCGAGGCTTCCGGCCAGCCAGCCTGGGATGTGGGCTGCATATACTAAACTGCTACCCTCACCGCCCTACAGAGTCGTTTGTGTTTATGACTTTCCTAATTAGAGCTAGGTCGGATCGTGTTGGAGGGGTGGAGCGGCAAAGAGAGAGAAGGTCCGTAACTGGAGCCATGCCTCTCTTACCGGACTCGTCGCTGCGCCCGCTTCTCAGCAGCTGCCGCAGTGACCGAGTAAATGAGCAACGCGCTTAGTGAGTGCGGGCTTCGAGCACGTGAGGGGGGAGGGGGAGGGAGGGGGGGTGCTGGCGCGCGCGCCGACTATGGCAGCCAGGCTTCAGCGCGCCTTCTCGGCCAGGATAATACCGGGAAAACAATAATGGTCGTTTGTTATTCCTGGAAGAACGCATACGTGAGGCACCGACAGCGCTTCTCGCTTCTTTCCTCCGGTGCGTTTCCTCTCCGATTTCGTCGACTGCTCTCGCCGGCTTCATTATGCACTGGTTTTCCTACTGCGTTTGGTCATCAGGTATAGCGATCGCGCGACAACGCCTACATTTTCAGCACACATTTAAGCGCCTACGAGTGCAACGTTATGCATAGCGAGAAACAGCCAAAGACGGCGGGTAGAGCAACGTTATTCCGGTCGTCACAGTGTTTGCACGTTTAGGAACTCGCCCTTCTCGCTGCACTTGTTGATGGATCCGTCCACATGCCGTGGCGATTGTCTCTATACGGCTTTCTGCTAGTGGGCACAAGGTTGCCAGCTCGTCTACTGAGTGCGCGGCTCCGTTCCGATATGGGCGTTACTACAGAAACCTACCTGTATGCTCTGATTCACGTGTGTGTTGAAGAGCCGTAACGTGGACACGATTAACCAGAAGACCTCCACTGCAGCGTCTTTAATAACCTATATAGATGTTGAATTATTCAAGTTAAGCTTTCTGCAGCTCTTCGTTCGACTGTCCCGCTGCTGCTGTTGCCTGGTGGTACAGCTCGCACACAGGACAGCCCCTATATCTTTACTAACCATATACAGGTGTTCTGGCTCGTCTTCATTCCGTGTTCATCATTTTATCGCCATCGTGCTGTCGTCGTTCGGTCATCCTACCATTGCGATCGTTCCGTCATCGTCATTCTGTGGCAGTCATGCCTGTGTCGTCATTGAGTCATAGTTATGCAGTCGCTGTCATACAGTCGCCGTCCTTCCAGCGCCGTCATCCTGTTGCCATGCCGTCATCACCATACGGGCGTCACCCTTCCAGCATCTTTTCACCTCATCGTCACACACCGTTGTTGTAGCGTCGTCATCGTTCTAGCGTCCTCACACGATTGCTGTCACACCATCGTTGCTGCGCCATCTTCGTCATTCTGTCATAGTGATTCGAGTGTCGTCGTACATTGTAACCATACTGTTGTCGTCATTCTATCATAGTAGTATAAGGCAGTCGTCGTCGTGCCAACGTGGTAGTCTCGTCGCCGTCATTTCAGTTTGGTCATCCCACTGTTGTCATACCGTCATCGTCCCTCCTCTGCCATTTATTCGTCGTCATACGTGGGATCCGCATGTTCGAGCGTCCCAATTTACGGTTACGTTGAGCGAGGTGTTTTACGGTGAAAATGGGTTCAACTTGGTCTAGTGCTCTACACATCTTTCTTTTTTTGGGAATTATTATTATTATTATTATTATTATTATTATTATTATTATTATTATTATTATTATTATTAGATATGGAAACATACAAGCATACGAAGAGAACAGGGAGGGAACAAGCTGACAACTGCCACCGAGAGGGGCACAACGCCTGCCTACTCTTTGAAGAGGTGGATATGAAATAGGAGGGGAAGATAGGAAACAAAGAAATAGGAAAGAGAACAGGAAATAAACAAATGACACAGACACGGACAAAATGAAGTAGGAACACGGAAAAAATGTCAATAAACGGGAGGCCAAATCAGTTTTCTGCATGTAAGTTAGCAAGGCTCTATGGGCCCGGTCGCGTTGAGCAGCCCCCCCTCTCCGAAACAGGCAATCATCAAGGGTCGTACACTTGAGTCCAATCAGTCCATATCCCTTAATTAGCAGTGCACGTTGTGCGACGAATGCGGGACACTCCAATATAAGGTGTTCAAGTGTCTCACAGGAGCCACAGGATGGTCACGACGGATTGTCGATTTGCCGCGAAGCATGCAAATGGTCACTAAACAGGAGCAGCGTTTTTCGCAAACACGAATTAATTTGACGCTTTACTTACACCGACTGCCACAGTGCGTGGGATCCGCGATGTTTATTATTATATTCGATAACAAACCACATATACAGTAAACATAGAGATAATAAATAAGGAGGGTGACAGCTGCCACGTGAAAGGAGCACAACGCCGGTCTACCCCTTAAGAAGGAAGTGATATAAACAGAGGTAGAAGTTAGGAACAAGGGAAATAGAGAAGATGACAGACCACAAACACAAATGCCGTGACTATGAATAGTGTGCATCAAACCAAAAACCAAACACGCAGGTCGCATTCGTCTCGAATTAATGAAAAAGAAAGATTACCGTATATATATATATATATATATATATATATATATATATATATATATATATATATATATATATATATATTGCTATCTGATGTATGCCAGGAACTCTGTATGAAACAGTTGAGAATAGACTCGGGATAGTTACAAAAAAAATATTTCTTTTTTTTTATGCTTTCGAGATTAATGTGACCTGCGTGTTTGCTTATTTGGTTTGTTTCCTTCGGTTCCTGCGTATCCACTTTATTCCCAGTGATGCACTCGATACATAGTCACGGCTTTTGTGCAGCACAATATATATATATATACACTGTAAACAAAAAAACACCCAGATGGGCATTTTTTGCTTGTCCTCTAGCGCATGCCCTTTTGTACATCTTTTTGCTCCCATTGAAAGGGCGTACGATAAAACTCCCATTGATGGGCATTATTTGGGCACACAACGGGGGTACCGTAATACGCCCACTTCACCCCCATTTGGTTGGGAGGTACAATGGGAGTTTTGTGAAGGAATTAAAGGCATTTTAGTTTAGGTGCGGCAAGCACGTAGCGAAATGCTTGGTGGCGCGGGTCGCGCGCTTACGCAGCGCGAGACGGAACACCGCAGGCCGAAATGTCGAACGCTGGCGATCAAGGCTCAAGGGAACTCGGCCGTCCGTGAGCTGCCACCCGAGCAGGCGTCGCACCTGCTCGGAGCGAACGCCGGCGTCCGACACTTTGGCCTGCGGTATTCCATCTGCGGCTGCATAGGCGCGGCGTACCGCCACGAAGCATTTCGCCGCGGGCTCGCCACACGTGGTCCAATCGACGGCACAGGGCCACCGCTGAATCGACCAAGTCACGCGCACACGTGGTCAATGGCGAATGAACCCGTCACCGCACGTCTTCATTTCTTTCCTTTCGCTGATCACAGAGCCCCTCTTTGCAAAGCTTTTATACAGTCGTCCTAGCTTATCGGCAGTGCCTCCGAGGCCAGCAAACGCCTTCGAGAGCAGTTGCTACTTGCTGAAAGGAAAAATGCACGAGACACACACTGACAGTGAAGAAAATTTATTAGACATCAAATGTAAGAAACATAATATGTTTACTTCCGGGCCCTAAAGAAAGCACATTTCTGCCCCAGGAAAGCAATTTCTGGATTTTAAAAAAGAACCATGTACATTGTAAGCATGCCAGTTACTAGTATTCTACATGTCCTAACACAATGAAATTTGTAAATGAAAGAAATGCTAAGAAATCTTACCTCGTTTCATACTGAACTGTAACTACAGAGCCATGTGTTTGAATTGTTACTTTGTACTGACACTCCACACTTTTGCACAGACTACATATTGAGCTTGCTTGACTAACAGTAAAACTTCATTTGAGCCTAGTTGGTACATAATTCTGAACTTAAACTTACAGCGCAAACACCTAAGACAGACCACAAAAGGCAGATACGACACACACTGGCGCTAACTGGCTTCTTTATTTCTTCATCGTCGATGCATATATAAACCCTAGGCCACACAACTGCACAGGCGCCCAGATTACATTACAGAGATCTACCAAATTATCACATATGCAAACGTAGCAAGTCAAATTCAGATGGGTGCAGGGACAAAGATATGTCATTGATGCAATTATCACCTTGACTTTTTATGTGGTAGGCTTCTAAGGCAAGCCGCACATGCTCATTCTTGCTTTTGCCAAGAATCGACGTGCCATCAAGTCGTGTCTCACACTGTTGCAAGGGTTTATATGCGCAACAAGGTGCACTCTTCTATCTACATTTTTGTTTACTTTTTGCGCATGTTCCCTGCGTGGTCCCTTAAACACATAAGGTCATCTATCAACTCAAGAAAGTTGCTTGCAGGCAGAGTGTTCCTTTGGCATTTTCTGTGCCGAACAAGCTTTTAAAGCTATGCTTCCACATCTGCGGAGAGAGCAGAGGAGGATGCCAAATTCGGCATGTTGCTTTATACGTGTCGCGCGCTGTCGGCGTGGTTTATACCATTCCACTCTCATGCGATAAGACATAGCTTGGCTAGAAAGGGCATTGCGTCAATGAGCGACTCGGGGAACATGCGCAAAAGTAAACAGAAATGTAGATAGAGGAGCGCACCTTGATGCGCATATAAACTCTTGCAACAATTGTGAGGCACAACTTGATGGGACGTCAATTCTTGGCAAAAGCAAGAATGAGCATGCGTGGCTTGCCTTAGAGGCCTACCACATAAAAAGGCAAGGCGATAATTGCATCAGTGAAATATCTTTGTCCCTGCACCCATCTGAATTTGACTTCCTACGTTTGCGTACGTGATAATTTGGCAGATCTCTGTAATGTAATCTGAGTGCCTGCGCGGTTGTGTGGCCTAGGGTTTATATTGCATCGACGATGAAGAAATAAAGAAGTTAGCGCCAGTGTAGGTGTTTGTACTGTAAGCTTAAGTTGCTTGAATAAGCCATTCCAAATTAACAGTCGCTTGTATAATGAGGCCGATCAGCGGCATTTTGCATGGACTAGCACACAAATATGATAAATGTCAAAGTACTAAATTAAGAAATTGGGACTCATCACACAAACAAGCTACATAATTTAGTGTAGTTATTGGGCTGTATTTCAGAGCAAGCTATTAAAAATTATCGTATTTTACGAACCAGAACCCACCTTCTGATTATGAGACATGCCGTAGCGAGTAACCCCAGATTAATTTGGACAACCTGAGGTTCTTTAACATGCACCTAAGCCTAAGTACACGGGTGCTTTTGCATTTCGCTCCCACTGAAATGAGGTTTTGTTTGCGACTAGATTTGCAAAACTTCCAAACAGGATCCCCCCTATATTTTTACAGTGGGCGCTCTTTAAATGGAGCCTCAAGGGGCCAGGGAAATTGGTTCCATTTACCAGGTGTTCTATTTCTGAGAGACATTCCAGAGAGCCAACCAACTACCAGGATGGTGTCCTGTTTAAGCGGCAGTTTCGCTTAAGCGATTTTCGTTTATCGAGATTCCACTGTAGACAATAACAGTGGATGAGTTGTGTTCTGCATAGACACTTTGGCATGGCTACTATGTTTAGTTGAATATTGTGCAAGCAGCAACATTTCACTGTACCCAGTGCAATATATAAAGCCAGCAATGTAACATGTTGCAAATGCAGCCACGAACAAGTACCTTCCCTGATCATATCTAATAGCAGCATCTTTAGACGAAATTAGTCATGCTTTCTCACGTTTAAGTGCCTTGCTTTCAGAAATCAAATCCTCCTTATCACATTGGCCTCCAATTGTGTCATCCTCCGAGCTGAGGTCATTTGAGATTGCATTTAATTGCACTTCAAATAGCATATTGGTCTTATTTAAAAAGCACATGGCATCCCAGTCACCACCTAGACATAAAATTGATGCTGCAACGCAGTAGCAGACATTCTGAGGTAGAAGCGTAACTATTCTTTAAGTGGGATGCATACTCAAAACACTGCAATGCAATTTCAGACAGGGCTGATAGTGTAGCAACCAGGACGGATTTAACGGAAATAAAGGAGCAAAATTGTGTGAGCTTCGAATTATTAGTCTCCCTGAGGATCCATGCTGTCCAATTATAAAATGGGGATCAAAATAAAGTAATTGGATAGCAAACCTGCATTTCATTAAGTAAATAAAATACTGTTCATGCTACTTTCCAGGGTGCACACTACCTTCTCTTTGAATGTGAATTTGTTACCTTGCCATGGGTTGCCAAATGTATAGGTGTATTGTTGGTCGAGGGTGGTGGAACGGATATAGGTCTCAGGCTAGAGGAAATATTTCGACAAGGAGACTTGCCAGGTTGAACAATGAATGTCTCAGGCTGGAGCCATTTGGTTCCCTTGCAAAGATGTTGGCTCCAGCATGAGACTTCCTTTGTTGGACAACTGTTGATGACTAATGTCGCCATTGTTTTCATTTACCCTCGCCTTATTCAACCTATTGCTCCACGCAGGTGTTGCACTTTCTTTCAAAAATAAAGATATTAATGAGCTCAAAGGCTCTGTGCATGGCTGTGTCCCCAAGTGCAAAAATTTCTTTTCAATGAATGAGAGTTGGTACCTTTTTTTGGGAATTCAATAGGAAGAACCAAAAATTAAGCTAACAGACTGGCAATGACGACAAGTAAACATGAATTGATGTGGAGTGCCACTTCTTCATTTCACACCAGGCTTGGGGCCAGCCGGACTTCTTCCTAAAATTGAGAAAATTTTTCTCATGAAATACATATTAAGAGTATTCTCTTCATAATCTGAAAATTAAAAAATGGTTATCTGGTTATTCATATTTAGTTGCGAACAGTGCGAAGGACACTGGCAAAGTAAGGGCTGATACAGTAATGACATGGTGCTGGCAGACAACAGATTTAATTTTAGAACAGACAAACAGTTACGTACCTTAAAATGCTTCCTAAAGGCCATAAAAAAACCAAAGCAGGAAGCAGTTCTACAAAATAATGTATGTGCATGAAAAATACACCTGATCATTGGCTTGCAGATTTACTTTTCAGTTAGCAAAACGTGCTACACTGAAACATTTCTCTTACAATTTGGCAATTCTGTGGGCTTTGATTATTGCTCGGGTCAGTTGATTGCTGTTGTTACTGCTATTAGGGTACGGTGAAGTGTAATGTAGATGGGCAAGTGTTACTGACAACTATGAAAATTGGCAAATTTTGCTGCACCATGATAATGCACGCATTGTCCTGCTGCAGTGAAACTTTCCAGTAAACTTTCGCAGTTGTCTGTAGCACTTTCCCACCCGTCTCGCCTCACACTGTTCCATCTATTGCTTCACCATACTGTAATATGCACCCCCAACTGACACAAAATTCTGCCCTTCTGAAGTACTTACTGCTACTTCGAACTCGTCACATTGAGGCCGCCAGCCGTACTGAGCCCAATGTAGTATAACTGCATAGAGTGGCAGCTCCTGTCATGGATTTATTCTGGTGTAATGGCACCACAGAAGCAAACGAAGACAAAGACATGCAGGGCACAAGCGCCTATCCTCAACTCTGGCTTTAATAACAAAACAGACATGACATACAACACGTAGTGACATGAAGTGACGTCATTATTTCAAAAACAAATTCTTCGTGCAAATCTTCCAAAGCTTAATTATCCTATGTACGTCTGCTCATAATTTCTGGCTACGAGTATTGAAGAACACAGGAACGAACCAATCTATTTTGCAGTGCATCACAATGTGCGGATGAGAGTTGTTGCACACAAACTTCATTAGCCTCAATCTCAAATTATTACAATGTGTGTCTATGCAATGCAAGCATGACTGGATGGGAATGGCAGACTGTACATAACCTCCGTTGCACAGTGTACCGCCTGCAAATTGTGCTGCACGCAACAAACAAATTGATTTGTTTTCCTGGCTTCAGTCTTTTTTTCTCATCAGAGCAAATCTCTCCACATGTTTCATACAGAAAAAAAAATTTGCCCGTAGGAACCAGCTACACAATTACCCATGAAAATTACAAATGCATATGAAACAACTGCAACCACTTTTTTACTTCATCATCTCATTCATTATATTCCATATTCATGCCTAATTTAGTTGCACAAATCATTGTTTTCTCAGGCCCTTGCTAGGAGAGTTTTGTGCTGTAACAAAAGGCAGAAGCCAAAAAAAGGAAAAGGTTGGCTGTGGCTTGAAGCACAATATGCATCTAGTGAGCTAGGCCGCAAGCGTTGTGTAGTCTGCTGCCATCATAAGGCCGTGCCTACATCGGACAGATGGGATGCTCTATTAATGCGAAATGAGGGAGTTTGAGGGAGTATGAGTCATCTGTGTGAAACGACCCTCCCTCACACAATGTTAGATACTGCAAAGCATGTGACTGCAGTCCTGTGTTCCACAAAACTTGCGTTGTAGCCAGGTATTACGACCTGACAACATGAAAGGTAATTGTGGCTTGCAACATTTAAAAAGGACAAATGTATCACTGATCCATTAGTTGCACTGCATAAAGAATTTCTTTTAACAGGTGGATAAAAATTTAATAAAAGCTGGAGACACATCATGTCTCCACCTTTTATTAAATATTGCCTGCTTCCTTATTTTAAAGCTTGAAGTGAGATCCGGTGCTTGTGTCATTTGCGTACATATCTTTCTTCGTTTACTTTTTGTGGTGTCATTACAGCAGAATTTGCACAACCAATGGCCACACACTGCTTTTGTCACGTTATAGTGGTGCTTGCAAAGCCTCGCAAACAGCAGCCTATTTGGTCCAAACATGCTTTTGTACATATGCTTTTCCAAAAAGAAAGCTGCCAAGAAGGTAAGAAGAATTAAGTGCATTAAGTTAGATCCACTGCAATGCTTTGCTTTTTTGCCTTTATTCCTTACACCTAAGTGGATAAGCCAGAGTGAATGTTACAGAAATGCCCCAAATAAGTTGTTGAAATTATGCGAAAATGTTAACGCAACTAAGCGTAGATTTATGTGCAATAATAGACACCAGTCTCAGTTTCTTTCCTTCTGACACAAACATAGTATATCTTATTCCTTTGGCATGAAGAAAAGCATATGTAGAGCAGACAAGTCTATATTTGAATGAGCCTTCACGATTAAGCACCACTATAATGTGACCATTAGGGTACATACACTGTAAACAGTGCAGATGACGGCCTGAATTTCACAAGTGCAACATGTTAGCGAAAGCAGTAACCATTAACCCAGAAACTAACCAAATCCCACAAAATAACAACAGCAAAAAAAAGACGAATGCGTCAGTACAGCACCTGTTTTTTGAAGTTACAGGAAAGTGGCATGCTTGTTAACAAACCTACAACCATGGCACATTTGTATGTGACCACACCCTGCCTCTTTATGTGCTTTCGTGCCTTTGACAAGGCGTTACTGGATATTTATTTGCTTGTCTGTTGCAAAAACATATCAATTATCAGTCAGTGCACAGTGCACCATGCCATTTATCTATGTGGACTCACTTTGTGTCCTTAGCACTGCTCTTACCTGTTCAGAACTAAGAATCGCAAAATGACTTGTTCTACTTAAATCTACATGCCTGAACATGTGGGTTCTGCAGTTGAAATCGGGTAATTATAAGTAAAACGAATGACATGTTCTGATGAACTTTGTTTTCATAATCTAATTGTTTATTTGTGCACATAACCAGTCAGATCATACTAAAACAAGAAAACAAATTCAATACACTGGTTTATACTGGTTGGTGCTCTATTGACTTTAGTACACACATTGAACAAACGACAGGCAGTGAGAAATGATTCCACCTTTTCGTCAAATAAGTACATTTGCAAATGAATTGTTTTCCCACGAAAAGGGCCACAGTCAGAAAAATCAAATCTGAATGAGAAAAAAAAATTTTGAATTTGAGAGTCTGCGACCAAAGATATGGTTTCACGGTGTGTCAACGATACCTTCGCATAGGTAGTATGAAGCAAACCTAGCCTTGCTTTTGCATCCACTCTGTCCTCTTTGATACTGCCACGCGCAGTGGGACGACACCATCATGAAAAGTGCTGGCAGTGGAGGCGAACGCTTTGTCGGTCTCTCACTTCAATGCATCTCCGAAACTACAGATTATGCAACCCCCAGTACTAAACACGTGGGAAGACTGTGCACATAATACCACGCCATATCAACACGTCCACCCTTTCCACACACAGCAGTTCACCTATAGAATAGGGTGCGCAGGCTGCAGATGTGCTCAGCTGTACTCACAGCCATGTGCAGCGACGGCTGCGCTAGAAAAGAAGACACGCACGGACTGGGCTCCTCTGAGGGCCCCCTTAAAAGCTTTTCGTCATTTTTGTTTCTGTAATAGGCTAGTGCAAAAAGTGAATTTGCTTCATTCCTATTAAGAAATTTTGTACACATGGTAGAAAAATTATGAAAGTAGAACATTTTATTACTTTTCACCCCTCTCAGATAGAATATCGTACAAATGCATAAGCAGCCATTTTTGCCTTGTTTCATGCAAGATGTTTTTTCATGCTGAACGAAAGGCATTTGTTTAAAAAATAAGCTTGGTTGCAATATGTAAAGAAATTCTGTAATGTCACAAGGGTTGCTGAAATGAAAATATATTTGTGATTTCCTTGCAACTGAAACACTCAAAATGAAAACGACCTTTTAAACAGACCAAAAAAGAAGCCACTGCACATGCACCCATACTAAGCCAGGGACTGTATCAAGCTGATATGAGAAGACTTTCAAGAACGAATCTTTCCCGGTTCGGTAAAATATTTGAAACAATGGTTAACACCTGGCCCACGCCTTAAATCTAGAAGGAATAAAGTTCTTAAGTTACTCTGTGTTCTTTCTTGAATCCAACAAATGTGCCTAGAAAAATGGGCCAAGTCTACACGTGTGGCAAGGTGTGAACAAGAAGCTCGCTTTAGCTGGCTGCAGTGCTCCCTGCGATGAATATTCAGGCAGAAAATTGTTACCCCAAATATGACTGTGCCCCCAAGAAAACCAAATCTGGTAGACTACATCAATGCATATGGAAAAATCTTTAGTCCATGCTTGCTGGCACCCTGTGTCTGTATTGGCCTCTAGGAGAATTGTGGCCCCCACGTGCTGGAATCTTTCTGTGGCATAGAAAACAACATTGTGATACCAGCTGTGAAGTGTTAATCAGTTTAATCAGCAGTTTAATTACAGTTAATTCCAAGTGTTTACATGTTTTAGGCATTGCTTGTGGGCATCTTGGCTACAAAACAACCTAGACCTTACATCCCAGTCTGGTGTGTAGCGTAACAAAGGCTTTTATTGGAGCAACTTGATGCTTTTATATTGGTTATTCAGTTGGCATGATCTTTCACAAAAGAGTTATAGGCAATTTTGCTGCAATAACAGTACTGTTTTTATAGAATTCGTCATGGGGAGTGCGGCTTGCCCCTTTTGCCAGAGTTTTTGCTGAACGACGATTTATTATCGGTCTGTTATATGTGGAACTTGAACAGCTTATATTTTTGTCTCCTCAATCCACACTTCTGCTGCACTTCTGCCAGCATCTCTACACAGGGTGTTTTGACTGATGCCATACCAAGTGAGCACGCTACAAGCCTTGTGTGCATCGTTTTCATGACTCTTTCGATGACCAAATTTCATTTTCAGTGACTTTATCAACTAAGTATCCAGCGGCAGCTTGAACATGGGTAGTCATGAGAATTCGCACCAGGCTTGGTCGAATATGTCCAGCACTGCAGCACTGAGTAGTGAACCATGCTGTAAGAGTTGGCAACTAAATTGCCACCTTGTGATTGAAACTTTTCAACCTTACAATCAAGGCTTCAATTACCCAGCCAGCGAGCTGCAGCAAAGGTGTGAACTATAATTATCTGATGTCACATTCTATGTCATAGCGACAGCAGCTGATCCCTGCAGTGGTGGCCCTCAAGGCCAACAGGCATCCCTTTCTGTGCACATGCTTGTGTAGGACTAAGCAGATGGTGCCAGTTTGTTCAGCATTAACACTATGTTGACGCTGTATCGGGAACACATTTTGTTACTCAGTGCGATAGCCTTTGAACCTAGATAATTGCCACCAAGAGTCCTCATTCCGCCAACCTTTCCTTTGCCATGTCATTTTCTTCTGCCTTGATGTCATGGAGCAACTTCAGCTATATGAAGTAATGATGGTGTTTGAGTATATTGAGTATCCACACAGCCTTGCAGTTTTCCAACCTGAACATTGCTTCATTAAAAGCTGACATGATTTGGTCTCAGCAGACAGATCAGAGTTAAAAATGAACCCTCATAAACTTCTTTCAAAGTCATTCTAACCTTGTCAATATTCCTGTGCCTTTTGATGTGTTATTCAACATTGTCCAAAGCAAGTTGGCTCTTAAAAATCAAGATAACTTTGTGAGGCCAGCTACTAGGCTACCACTGTCTCTTCAGCCAGCCTGAAGTGTCTCGCAGCCATCAAAGCAGGAGTGCAAAAAAACGACAAAGAAAAGCGTGGCAGACAAAATGTTCATGGAAATCCATATGTTTATGGACTGTTACACTGATTGAAAAAGATGGTGGCTTCCCAATACAGTCTTGAAGTACGTAGTTGCGTTAGTCACGAACAAACAGCCAGTTGCCCAGTCCTGCACAAGCACAGTGTACAGATGCTTATGGATTAAAATTTGTTGTGTGTGCATGTGGTGCCGTGTACCACATATAATTTTCCTGAGGCTGCAGTACACTGGGAAGACTGGTTGCTACTTCAATAGTAGGCCCTTAGAGTATTGCAGCCCTTTGTTCACATTTTGCTGTAGATTGTATCAAATGTGAATACAAACTGTTTTGCAGGACATGTCAGTTCAGTTCAAGCAATTAGACAGAGTAACCCAATAAATAGTTTAAGCCTCCAAAACGTCTTAATGCAGTCCCCAGTTTAGTACAGGTTTTCGCCTGATGTTTTGCCTTCTTCCATGGTATAATGCTGTTGCTTGCTAGGTACTGGTGGTTTGACGAGCACACTTTCTTGTGTTGCTATAATGACAACTTGTAACAAAGATTTTCCTTCCTAACAAACGTTTGGATACAGTGCCTGTGAGCTCATCTTTTAAGCTGTTTTTCAAATTCGATCTGTGCATTTACATCGAACGTAAACTACAAAATATCACTACTGAGACTAAAATACACACCTGTGTAACGATTCTGCCAAGATCGTTGGAGTGGTCAGCCACAGGATGCAACGCAGGTGGAAAGGCATCCTGAGTTAAAGCAAAATTACAATCATTGTAAGATGCAGGTAAAAAATTTTATTCTGTGAGGCTTTTGGCATGTATACTAATTACCACATTTGTATGTAAAATAGTTTTCCATAATAGCTGAGCAAGGTTAACGTCTTGCCCTGTGACTGTCAGCCAGTGCTACTCATGGCAATGGTGGCAAATATGGCATGTCCTTTCAAATGGAACTTTTGTGGGTTACATGAATTCAAAAGAACTTAGGTTCAAATAATACATGACATCTGTGGTTAGAAGCATGTGTTGCATGCAGCACCACTGCCATGAGTGGCACTGCCTAACACTTCCAGGGCCAGCATTAGTACATAAACAATGCAAATGTGCAACAAAGTGAACAGGTGGATAGCTGCTGCTATAACTCAAAGATTGCATGCATCATGCAGATGTGAATGCAGCTCCCATAAGGAGCGAGTTGCCCTTTGGTGCACTTCACTTGTCTTCCTCTTTTGTCTTCACTGCATGCTGGTGCCATATGGTAATAATGAACAAAAATTAAGCACTTCAGTTCCCATTCTTGTTTTACTACATGCTGTAAAGTCATCTAAATGCGCTTAAAACTCTTAAGGATGTACTTTGGCCATTTTGTGTTAACAATATTTTTCGCTTGGCTTCACTACACCTTAATGTAGCGCAAATTCTAGACAATGCTTACAAAAAAACCTACTCCACACAATAACACCTTCAATTAAGATTACACAGTCTATGGCTTCAAGATGTGTACATACATACTTGATACATCGTTACAATGAAAATGTAAGTGACTGTTCTAATACACACACTTAGCATACTGCATAACAGTCACCTGGTTCCAAAATGGTTTTTGTTATCACACATAGGACAGCCACAACTATAAATTTAATTCTGGCAGTGACTTAAGTCACGGCCAAAACTTTCACAGTGCAATCAATAAAAATTTTCAAATTTAGAGCAGTTAGACATAAACGGGGCAAATAGATTTAAAGTGTTAAATAATGAACTGTTATGGAATCTGGCGCTAGAAAGCCATGCGCCTGAAGCATAGGTACTGCTTATCATATAAGCACATTCTTATATTTTTGCTTACTTTCCTAGGGATCACATCAAACAGTTTGCTTACGTGTAAATTTTGCTAGTATTAGCCCTTATCTTTTCACATTTGGCTTACTGCAGCTTTATGCGCATGCAAATGGGCCACTACTACCTTCAGCTGAAGGCCAAACACTATGCTGTCCAACAAACATGCATTTTACAACACCGACAGTAGACTTAGAGAATGAGAAACTCTTATAAACAGTGCAGTTCTTTGGACAAACATTGATATATATCTGTAAAACAATGATTTTTGCTAAAATGATAACTTAATCTAATTGGTACTGAGCATAATGCATCATGCAAGAAACTTGCATTTACCGGACACCACTATAGACGCTGCGACCTCTGCGGCTTCTCCACAATCTGGCATAATGTACTCAAGTTGCCTGTAAATCCTGGAAGGTGTCTAAGATACTTTAAGAAGCTCAGCAAACATGAGAAGGACCTAAAATGAAGGACAGAGAAGCAAAGCAAATTTTTAACCATTCCTCTCTATGTTGCTATGAATGTGAAGGTGCTAGCAAATGATGTATTTGAACTGTATCTTTAGTCGTGCAATAGTAGAGAGCACATTTTTGCAATAATTTGTCATAGAGAAGAATGACAGAAACCAATCTAATTAATATTTTTCTAAACTTGCACGAAGTTTTCGTCATTATGCTGATGCACACACCTGCATACCTCTACTGTGAAGTCTTGTTTCAGTTTCTTATTTTATTGTTACATAGTAATTTACATCATACACTTGTCCTGAAATACATCACTTTGGGCTCCTTCAGTATTTTTTTTCTTACTCGAACACACATGCCTATACAGGGCAAGCACTCAAATATATGCAAAACTGCCACAGGACTGGCCACTCAAGGTCGACATGATTGTACAGCGCAAAAGACGAGGACTGAAGGAAGAACACAACACAGGCGCTGTCACACACACTCAAGGCACTTGGCGAGATTCTCAGGCTTCTTTCATGCTCCTAAAAACATTATGCAGCACATATTGAGCCACAGAAAGCTGTACTGGGAAATTTTCACGTTGCTCTACAATTTTATAATTGAAACTTTTATCTAATTATAGAATATTTGATAAGTTTATTAATTGATCAAGGCTAATTAGGTAATCAGGCAAAATGCAGCAAATCCAAGTATTTCCAAGAGACAGGAAACAACATTACCTACGTTCTCTGCAGCTAGGTGGCATTTGCATGTTTTTTTAAGTTTGCTAAAGTTACATGGCATAACCTGCATACGTCCCATGGAACAGGTGTCACACCAATCACTCTAAGTGATGCCACTAAACTAGCCATTGCACTTAAAACATACAGGGTAAAAAAAGTAAACTCTAGGTAAGAGCATACCAAGGCCTCTATTGCTGAAAAGGGAAACTGATGGGAGGCGTCTGATCTCCGGCTATGAAGCTGCTTCATCCTCACAGCTGGCAATGAAACGGCCGCAACCGCAGTCCTGAAATAAAAGAGAAATATTTGACACTACAATGATCACACAGAACACGAAAAAGCTGGTGGCAAGTTTATCTTGGAGAACACATTAGGTTTTGTATATTGGTCAGCTTATTGTTAAACTGAGCTTGCCAAAATTTTATATCTTAATGGCTTTGCTGTTTACAAACTAAAAGCTTTGCCCAACTCATGCACTTATGCACTACTTAAGCTATGAGATGTTTACTGATCCCTTACAATGAATGGCTTCTAAGACAAATTACTTCACACAAAAGGATGCATAACTTATCAGTGTTACTGACATTAAACACCAAGGTAGTACCTCTTTATAATAGATAATGGTGGACTTCAAGCACATTTTTCTCACAGACACAGGTTGATCGGTCTGCCTTAATTTTTCATCCGCAGCAGAAATTTTGTTATTCATACTCGTGCAATATAGGATGACGCTGTGATGTGTGATATGATCCTGAGTTGATATGATATGATCTGATATGATCCTGATTTGGCACCTAGAATTCAAAACTGAATATCTGTACCCAATACGCAATGGCACAGCAGCAAAGTAATTAAACATTAGACAAGTCCAGGTATCCAGTGCACAGCGCCAGCTGTTGAATAACAACATTACACAAGCATCGACTATATAGATATATCGTAGTATGGTGCACGGCAGGCGTAGTGGCGGCCTCAGCAAAGAACACAGCCATGGAGCGACGCGCCCGTATGAACCATCGCCGGCAATTCTATCGCGTAAATTGATATATCTCGTCACGGCACAGGCATCGTTTTCTGGCCGCCGAGGTGCCGGCGCCACTGATACTCACCCGCTCCGGCCGTCGCCGTTCAAGTGACGGCGTATCCAGTAATCTGAACCCAAGCAGGACACCTGTTACCGCCAAGCAGTACGCTAACGATAAAGAGGTTCTTATACTCTGACCGGCAGCTCACGCGGCGTTGACCCGCAGTGCCGTTGGAAGCTCACCACACGCTTTTAATACCACAAACGCGCAGCCGACATTTCACGCCCGCAGATCAAAGTCGACGGGCGCAGGCTCTACATGCTACGCGCCGCAGTTGCGCACTGCCTGCACAATCAGCGATGTGGGCGCGAAAAGACACAAACGATAGCACGGAGCGTACTGGCAAATCTGCACAATGCGCGTTTAGTGAGCGACCTACTGCACACAATCGCACGAGCTAGGGGGTTGGCGCCACGTACGCGCCAGCTAGCAGATACCACGCACGAAGAAGCGCCGCCGGTTCTCGCTCAAATGATCGTTGTACAAACACTCACACACGCGCAACGCAGCCGCCACATTTTTCAGGCCGCGGTTAGGCGGCGAAGCTTAGCTCACCTCGCACTGCACGTAACTATTATGGTAGTGGCTTGCGCTTCGGAGAACATGTCGAATGCTCACATCCACACAATTAAAGACGCGGCAAAGTCCGTCATCATGTAAAATACCCTTTTTGAAGTGCACCCGCTTGACTCAAAGCACTCAAGTCGCCTCGATTACGACAAAGCTCGAAGAAACACAGTGATCGTGCAAAATGGTTCTGGACGGCCACCTGTCGCGACATGTTGTACTGAGACCTTCAATAAGTCATATCAGCGCGTCTCCTCACTTTGAACACATGCACACTCATATAACGTGTAATAATCGTTCAAAGTCACTTACCGTGGAGTCTTGGGGGTTCAAAGCTGTGAGAAACAACAACCACGGTAGAAGAATGTGCCGTCGCTGACAATGGCTGCTCCTTTGCGGCTTTCAACGCATGCGCGCGCGCTCCGAAGGCTTGTGCTCCTCCGCGCGTAGTTCCGACGTTCCGACTTTCGGCGTCCTGTGCAGCGCCAAGGCGCGGCTACTCCGAACAGAAAAACAGCGCCGACACACATCGCGCGGGATATTTCGAATCTGACTGCAGAAATAAACCTACTCAAATTGTCGCTGCGGCTCACTGCCTTGTTGGTCACGGCTGAGTTATTCTTTTCTCTATTTGGCTCGTCTCAGATATGGGTGTATTTCAACACTCCCACTTTCCCGTAAGCCACCGTTATTCCTTAAAAACCCCCATTTTACAACCGCAATGGCCCATCAAATGGGGTCGGGGGTATAATAATGGTTCTAGCTTATTTTACTTCTTCTCGTGGGAGTACTCATTTTAGGCTAGGGGGAAAAAATGGCATATCAACTGTTAAAACGCCCATATGGGCTCATTTGTGTTTACAGTGTATATATATGTACTATGGCTCGCAATGTCTGCATTCACTTCTTCATCAACTCATACATAACTTGTAACTCTAGTCATATAATATCGTATACGATGTTAACTATAGAATTTGCAATGACATACTCAATTGTGCACCATTTTTTTTTTTCTTCGGCTGAATACAATTCTTCTGGTGTTACACTTCTCCATTTTCAAGTGTTGAGTACGGGCACCGACAACAATGAGAAAACATAAGACATACGAACTAAGGATGCTAAAATGGAAAAGTGTATATAATGTGTCCCAACTAACCTTAACCAAGCTGATCAAGAACAACAGCCACCAAATAATAATAATAAAAATAAAAAGATTGGAGAAAAACCATGCAGGAGACAAATTTAGGACCGTAGGTCCTAAAATTGTATATTCCACCGTGCTTTTCTAAATCTTATTTTTTTTCGTTGAACAGCTTCGCTCAATTTAGCTGGGACACCCTGTATAGTTCGTTTTGCCCGTTCTAAAGTAAAGCTACACCACATTTCCCATTCGCCCCAACTTATGTAGACGCAGGACATCAACTAATGGCCAAGAGCGATCTGGGCATGTTAGCGCTGGTTTGCGATGTGTGATTCGTAGCAGAGAGCCTCGGCTGCTTAATACCGTGTCATAAAGCACGCAAACTGCTTATAAATGAACCGGGGAAAATATAGCCTACGCAGCCATTAGTCTGGTAAATTGTCTAGCGAGACAGTTATAGCTCTGTAACAAAGGAAGCTGTGTTTATAGTGTAAACAGAGGTGGTCACGCCTGAACAACGGTCAACATTGTGGACCACTTGAAGCCACCGCTAAAAACGTTCGACTGGCATGGATCAACAGCAATGCGACACGCGCTTACGAAAAGCGGGCAAAGCTGAAGAATATCCGCAAAGTTTGCGCAGCCCAAGCAACTTGGTGAAAAATTGGAGCTCTCTACTGACACACTCATGTTATAGCAAAATCAGACAGAACGGAGAGAGCATGGGAGTGTGTTCAGTCTACTCTCGTTAATGCGACCACGTTCAATTCGACTTCTTGCTTAACTCGAGCGCACTGGAAAGTCCCGGAGAGAGAGAGAGAGAGAGAGCGAGAGAGAGAGTGTGTAACCTTTTATTTCAAATCAACAAGATTTGAGTCCGGCGTCTTTTTAGTGGGTCTGGGCACCCGCCGCGGACGCGGTTCCGAGTCCCGGCGAGAAACCATACATTTTCTATAGAGGAAGAACTTCTTCAGTTCGAACGCAAAAGCACGCCGATTCGGTTAATTCGACCGGCACCGGCATCGCCACATGGGCTCGGAGCAGTTACAGAGGCCTGAAGAGCCAAGACATTCTCCAAACAGTGCCGCTGCTTCCCTATACGCGAAGCTATGTTACTCTACTGTAACTTCCCGCTTCGGAAACTTCAGGACTCTAGCTTTGTTTTCAATCCAACGCTGAGTAATTCTTTAAACATGTCGGCTCTCGTGGTCGCATGACAATCGAGTTGCTCTTCGAAAGCAAGAAGTAGAAGTACGGTACAGACTGCAATGGGCAATAAAACATATTTGAATTCATTTTGTTTTAATTAAATGAAAATTAAGTTAATTGAACCCGTCGGGTAATTAGATCAAAGCTTGCGGTCCCGCAGTGGTCGAATGAACGGAAGTGGACTCTGTTATACTTGTGTAATGCCATACGTTTGCGTTATGTAGCGTTGGACGTATCCTTTAGTAATGGCTGTACACTTTTGAATTCTGAAATGGAAAGCAGACATGACGCATGCCGAAGCCTTCTTTTTGGCTGGAAAGCAATCATTATGCCAGAGCAGAAATAAGAAAAATCGCTTTTCTTTCTTTTTTCATTATACTTTCGAGACGTGTCGACAAATCAGAGAGAAAATCAGGCCTTGTAAAGAATATGAAAACCTCACTTTGTCATGAGCGGGCACGGACAAAGCACTACAAACAGGATCGCTATATTTCACTTTCGCGTGAACGCATCATTAAAGAAAACTTAACAAGTTGACAATGCATCTACCACACCTTTTGTGCTTGGCGCGGGCCTCGTTCAACGAAACCCCACAAGCCTTGCCGGCCGCATCTTTTGTATACGTCCAGAGATACCTCAGCCGATCCCGAGAACTCGCGGCTGCATGCTCCAGATATAGCCCACCCAATAAATAGCCCACCCAAAAAAGAGGACATAAAGCCAACTCAAATGACAAAGGACTAGAAGCCACGAGTAGAAAACTGAAATCTATGTGTCACCCGATGAGGTGATTAATAAGGAAGGGGGTTGTAGTTCCGAACGGGCTCCAGATAGCGCCGCGTATTGAAGGGGACCGGTGACAAAGTGAGCCATCCCTTTACCACCCTCTCCGCCGAGAAGCTTGCGTCGGCAATCGAAGAGCTGGTGCGCTCGTGGTTCCGCTTTTGTCGGTCGCCGCTTGCCGTAACCTCCTTCCCCCCGTTCTCCCTCTCACCAGAACCCGCTGCACTTCTGTCGAACAAATTCAACCGCGCTCTCTTCTTCCTGCCTACGTTCCGCTAACTCTCCACTTCTTCGTCAGCTTTGGCTTATTTCTCTATTTTTTCCGCGCTTGTTCTGGCGGGTATCCTTGCGCGTGCCTGCATCCTCGACTCGTGCCCTTTATTCCTTTACAAATAAAGAGGGAAGGAAAAGAAGAGAGGGTGCGCTATCTCCACCTGCGTGCAAGCATGTGCCGCCACTGCTACTGCTGCTGCTGCAGATTCTGCGCGCGAGACAGGCACAACAAGATCTGTGCACGCGATATGAGGTGGAAGAGAGAAGGAAAAGCAAGATATCGGCCACAAAGACAGTCGCTGAGAGGCGCGGCGACGCCAGCGACGAAGGACGAGCAAGTCAAAGCTTCGCCGTCCTCTCCGAACGTCGGCACCGCGTGAGCTGCTGCTGCTGCTGGTGGTTGCCGCGCCGAACCGCGCGTGCGGGCGCCGTCGCCGCCGCCGCCCGTGGCGTGAACCGGAGGGGGGGCAAAGGAAAAGAAGAAGAAACAAGAAGGAAAACCACAATGCGTCGTGATCGATCACGTAAGCGGGATATAGAACGCAGAGATAAAGCGAAACAAAAGGCTCCCGCTCGCGCAGGAACGCACGCGCACGGCCTCGCACAAACACACACACCCACACAGGAACGCACTCGTGCGCTCTCTCTCTCTCTCCAAGGAAAGACCACAGCAGCAGCCGATGCCGTCCGAAGTGGAGCGAGGAGGAGGATCCGGCGCGGGGGTCCACCGGCAGGCGCCCGAGCCGCTTGCTTTTCCTCGCGGGCCGGGGTCCGGGGGTCCTACCACCGCGTGCTGCCGCTTCCCGCGGTGCCTGCGCGCGCGCGCGCGCGACAGCAGCCGCGGTGGGGCCACGGCGTGGTCGGCGGCGAGGGCCACCGGGCTCATTAATCTTCCTCGACGTTCCCAGTGCTTGGCAGCCATTGTGAGCGCTGACACATCCCCACCCCGCGGGCGCCTTCTTTCATTCGCGTCTGCGCGCCGGTGGGGGGAAGGTTGGGAGGTGGAAGAGCCTCGTCGCGGTCGGCTTGACGCCGCCGCCGCCGCCGTGTGAGCAGCGCCGAGGACGGTCCTCGGCCGGAAAGGACCCTTCCTCGGACCCACGGTCTAGGCCGTCGCGGCTGCCGATGCTGCCGGAGCGGTCGACCGCGCGACGTGTACAGTCGCGACACAAGCCGGCGCTGCCGCCGTCGCGCGTCGGTCGCGCATTGGGCGCCTCGTGTTGTTATAGCCGGCTTGTTTGTTGATGGCTGTCGGGCAGCGATGTGCCGGCGGCTATCTTTCGCCTCCCGTTTGAATCTGCGCCGCCGAAGGTTCGTGTCGTTGTCGGAAAGGGGGACAACGGAAGGCATGGTCTTGGCACGTCTGCGTCTGGTACACAGGAAGAAAGAAGGAGCAGGGAGCTTCTGGGGACCGCCGGTTGTTTGCCAGCCGACAGCGCTGCACCGCCTGACGGCAGGCGGCGCGTTGTTGGCATAAATGGGGCTTGAGAAAAAGCGTATATATATATATATATATATATATATATATATATATATATATATATATATATACGTGTCACCGGAGCCCTTCTAGGATTGGTGTATGGCGCTCCAGTGAAGTAAGGCAAATAGTCATCTGCAATGCAGTGAAGCTTTCGTTATTGATGTCATTGTTGAGAAAACGCACAGCGGCATCGGCGCCTCAACACCAAAGGGTGATCGAATTAAGAAGGAGATCGTTTTATCTTTAGATAATGGAAGGCAATTGCCACTGATGTGAATGCGAGTTGTCCCTATTTTAGGGTCACTGAGCATTTCAATATGACACCGCATTACGCTAGGATTATATTCGCACCTGCTACAAGTGTTAGTGTACCAGAAATCACCCGACATGCTACTCTCGAAAAAAGAAATGGACGCTACCCCATAAAGCGGACAGCCAACTGAACTTCAAGGGAAGGAAACAATCAATCGGTGACTTACACCCCGTGACCAAAGGCACGTTTTCCAAACAAAACAGAGCAGAGCAAGAAATTCGTACATACCGCTACATGACTATTAACGGTCCCGCTTTCTAAAAAAATGTGATCTCGGATTACTCTAAATACGAAATGAGATCATTTGCATCTTGATCATAGGTATATAGGAATGAAGTGCCATTGAGGTATGGTTCAATAAGTGATTGTTATTAAAAATACCCCACAAGTACGCGTTTCAAATTTCGATGCTCCTTAATATACCCTCTCTTCTTCCCGTGGGGACATTTGTTGTGGAGTGAACGCCCCTATGCAGCTTCATATCCGCAGTTTTTCCGAGCGGCTGCAAGGGTGTACTGATTGCCAAACCATCGGAATGTTTCGGAGTGAAAGTCTTAGATTGGTCAGCGCGCAGTCGTCATTGAATATTAGTCTAATCGTTACACAGTTCGTCTAAAATAAGGGTTTCAAGCAGCATAGGCCAGCCATAGCTGTAATTAACACCATGCTCGACAGTTTCTTGGGGCGAACGGAAAATATGTCGACGCGAATCGTACCGTGACCCGCTATAGTTTTCTGCGATTGCGCCATTAGCACAGCGGAAACTTGCAATGGGCTAGGTGCAATCTTGGGAAAAAACTTTGCCAAGGTAGCACTTATGAAGAGAGAAGTAAAAATGGGATTGAAGAAATCCCCCGTTTTGATATAGTCATCCCAAAAACCAGCTTTCGATTAGGTTTGCTGCATTCAACAGAAAAAAAAGAAAAGTTTGAATCTGCCAACTTTTGAAAGCAATTTTTCGATTAACGACGTCAGTGCTTTCTTTCTTTCATATTTTTTCTTCTTTCTTCTTTATTTGGAGAAGTCAGAAAGCTTCACGCACAAAAGGAAACAAAGCAGTTCTGCAACTCTATCACTCAGCAATAAACGCATGTTTTCAGGCAACAACAACAACAATAAACGCAGATATAACGACACCCATGAACTGCATCAATTACGGCGTTAAAATTCGACAAGAGTCATATGTTATATGACATGCTGAGATTCTCAAATTCATGAATAAACCTTTTGTAAAAGCGACGTGAACCAACATAACCATCCCTTGCGAGCAGTAAAATAAGGCCTGTTATTAGTTTGCTTGAAATGATACACGAAATTCAATTTACGGAATTGGGATGTCCGTGTCTATTGCTATAGGCTACGAAGCTGTGTGTAGTGGCAGGCCGTATATATGCAGGCAACTCCGACCAACCTCTCCGCTTTTCCTCTCACTGAATATTCTTCCCTTCTTGCACTTTATTTTTTTTAAAATCAACTTTCGAAATGCTGTTCAGAATGTATCAGTCCTAAATAGAAAATTTTGCTTCAACAGCAGGTAGAATAACGCTGTTGTCCCTTAAATGAAACACGTGTAGTACAAATCGGCAAAGCGGTCGTGTAATGACAGCCTTCTTGCGCTTGGCATGCATTTGAATAAGGAAACTGTAGTCATCCCTAAGCCTGTGGCTTCCTCTCACTGAAGATAAAGCTGAACAAACGAAAAAAAAATAACAAGTGAATATCTTAGTACGTACTTCGACTTGATGTAGTAATGTTCGAACAACGAGGTGCTGTCGAGAGTTCGTCTCAACGGTTAGCACATCTAAAGCTCGTTGAAAGCGTTACGTCATGGCACTAATACCGAACACATTGTGGTCGCGGTAGAAATGAGTCAAGCTGGCAGTATTAGCAGCATAAACTTTACACTCAACGAGTTCAGAACGACTGAGTCATTATGTTCTAGCATTTGCTGAACAGTTTGGCAGTGATACATAGAGATAACAGGACTGAACAGTTCATTTGAAGCGCATTGAACAAGAGAACAAGAATCTGAGTCTCTGGTAGTGAAAGAAGCCTGATTTCGAAATACTTGCATGTTGTTGGATATGTTGGCGAATCGTTCCCAGAAGAACAAAAGTAAAATTTAGAGCGTGAACATTTATACAAAGTATTTTCTCCCGTCTATTGGACAATCAATTCAGAACTGCGCCGTCATGTGATTCATTATCGCCAAGGCGAATTCAATCTTAATCTATAGTTCTCAACACATGCTCTGTCCTGACAGGCTATATTCGCGACCTTGTACGTGGTTTCGGGAGGCATCGTCAAACACGGTCCCCGCGCCCTTTCTTTCAAGCGTACGTAATTCTCTCAACTTAATGATACCTGAATAATGCAAGCCGGCACAGTATATCACTACGATCGTACATATACGCACATAGCAAGGAACGAGAGGCGCACCTTATGAAGCGAGGAGGAAAATTAATATTCCTCCCGGCGATTATGGTTCGTGTTCCTAATTAAAGCAAGCGTGCCCCCGTTTTATTAGGACTAAATTAATCGCTTTCCCGAGACAGCGACGGATGCTTCGATGGCGTAAGTGGTTTCTTTCGTCACTACATAGCAGCACGTGGCACGCACTTCTCTCAATTAGCGCGTGTCTGTACGTTTCGGCGCGAGTCCTAGCCTATAAGAATAAGCAGCGCGTATGGTCTTGCGGGCCCGGGAGCAGGGCCCCATCATGCTCACCGCCCACGTCTTGGACGACATCATAATTTCCGCTGGACCCATTTATTTCGTTAGACAAAATAAGGAACGAATCTCTTTTTTCTCTCTCTGTACGAGGAACAAGCGTAAAACGGGAGGCTCCCCCGCACCGTGGACGGTGAGTTACGCCGGCCGGAGTATTTGTGTACGCGTTTCCGTGCTAATGATGCGCTGTAATTACAGGCTGATTCTTAGCGACAAGCGGGGCTCGTGGTTCGTTAACATTATCCGACCGCCATCATCATTACAGTCCGAGGTTGTCCAGTGTACGCAGGAAACAAATTGAACAGATTTGACCCGGTGGCCTTAACCACTCGTAAGATTCCAAATCGACAGTTGGTGGCGTTCTCTACCAGCTTGTGCTTGCGAGTGAGTACGCGCTCGTGTTGGTGTCTGTGTGCGTTTGGGCGTTTTAGCCTTCGATCGTCCTCAGATCCGAATACACCAAAGGATAATTAGTTCTCAGAAATACGGATCAACATGCGGATCAACAGACAGAACGGAAGCTTCACTTTCGCACATACAATGCTCACACTCGAAATTCTGACTGAAAGGAAGTCGACTGTTGAGCGAATTTTCTGTTGGTACATTATAAGTGACCAAATTACAGGAGCATGTTTGCATCAGGTGTATTGCCAAGCCGTCACAGCATCTCCATTTTTGCACGGCTGTACAGTTGCGCAAACGCAGACGTGTGTAGCTTTCAGTTTTTGTTGCGCTGCCCATTTCTGAGTAGAGCCACAGTCTATTGCACTTTCGTGGCTTCACACAAGCACACCTTAGCCCTAACAGAACCAAACGCATGCAAACACACATACACAAATGCACATTTGGCATTGGGTAAAGCAGCTCCGTGTGATCGAACGCGCTGCTTCAGAGAAAGACCACAAGGGCACACAGACCCGAGCAGGGAGGGGGGGCTTTCCCTCGAGGCAGCCGGCAAACTGACGGGAACCGGCGTCCTTTCCACGAACGCCGGGCGACCGACAGAGGAATGAAGGATCTGGGGGCGGAGTCGATGTTCCTCTTCTGGCGGGGGAGACCCTTCAGCTGCCGACGCCGCTTGCACCCTCCTATCAACAAGACCTCGCACGCGCACACCGCGCGCGAGACCCGACGCCGCGTCCGAACCCGCCCAGCACTTGGCAGAGCGCGGACACGAGCAATCCCTCTCCCCCAACCACCTCCATCCCTCCCCTCCGGAGCTCTTCCTCTGAGCTCGGCTGCTGCGCGGCACATGCATCCGCGACCCACGCGAAATGGAGAGTCAGCGACCAATTCCTTTCTTTTTCTCATTTGTTTGCTCTCTATTCTCTCTTCGTATTGTCGCTGGCTCTGGACGCCGAGATAAAGACGGGAGAGGCAACGATTGTTTTCCAAGCAGGCTTCCAAAGTGATGCCAGCGCGCTGTCGCTTACACGATCCGGTTGAAACAGTGACCAGCATAAACGAAAGCAGCGCGTAAAAGGTGCGATTTTGAGTGACTCGATTACCTTGAGCGTATAGACAAGCACTAACGAAGCATAGACGATTCATTGTTGCCATGCGCGCTTCTTCATTGCCTCCTGTGACGACGCGTACAACTGAGTGCAGATTGGTACAGAGCCTGAACGCCCAGGTAGGTTTGCGTGAGAAAGGTCTTCCGAAACTATATATCTATATATATGCACCTGACTTTTCTGCAGAAGTTGTATAATCAATCTGTATTTATCGTGCTGCCTATCCTCAAAATTGTCCTTCCAATCATTGTAGTCGTAGCAGTTTATAATGACGTACGTGCATGCATATCGCTGCGTTTATGATAATCGTAACTGAACTCGTTGGTACTGGTTCGTATTTAACAACTACATAGTAATCCGGGACAGAGAAAGGCGCATTGGATTGGATTGGATTGGAGAAACTTTATTCATGCCTGCAGTTGGGCGCTCGCGCGCCCCGACGAGGGCCTACGTCATCCTCGAAAGTGCCGTTACTCGGCGCGGGTCTCCGCTCGCCGTTGCCGGCTCGCTGGGTCCGTGCCTTTCGAGCGCCTCGAGGACCTGCTGGACGGCCCAGAGCTGATCGTCTCGGTCGTAGCTCTTCGCGGCTGCCTCGAGCCGCGGTGGGAGTGTTCTTGAGTTAGCGTCTTCTGGATATTTAATGCAGTCCCACAAGATGTGCGTGTAGTCTGCGGTCCCCCTCCGGCAGACTCTGCACATATCTGTCGGATATGTCTCGGGGTACATGCGATTTAACAGTTTCGGGCTCGGTAGCGATCCGGTCTGGAGCTGCAAGCACGTCGAGGACACGGCGCTGACTCTCAACCTGACGAATTTCGTCGCATTCCTGTCGTTGTTGCGTCTTTCTCCGTCCATGATTATTGCGCTCGGGTAATTATGTATCTGCGCTTGTAATTCATGTGCTCCAACCACTAACGTAAGCAGACGCTGAACACGTGTAGAGCGTGTGACAAGAGCGTAATTTACTCCTCATTCTTTGTAGCTAGAGCGTGCAGCCCCACAGTTTGGAATTTATTTAATGCCTTTATTTGAAAGAGCCACACCTGTTGCTGAAATTGTTGCCCTATACCGGCTACATCATGAAAAATCTACTAGCCTGATGTTTTATGGTGCATTTGTTATTCCCACAAAATTATCGCGGATGCAGCTATAAGTACCCATGCAGCAGGACAAATTGCGGCCGCCTACTGTGTAGGCACTGACACCTAATAAATGAAGTTTTGGCAAAGCTTTCATTGCCGTTAGCGGAGGACGCTGTACTCAACTTCTTAGCTACCATTTGGAAGTATAGAGCCTACTATCAAATTGAACGAATTTTCCTCCGCAACTTCCTCGCTCAACATTAACTTGAGGCGTTCGATCATGCGCATCCCACGTATGGCGATAAAGACATAACGACATTAGAACGACCACGACGATATGACGACGACGGGATGACGAAGACGGCATGACGACGCAATATTGCGATGAAATGATGATGAGGGGACAATGGCATGACGACAGTGGAATCACTACGAAAAAAATGACAATGGAATGATCACGAAGGCATGACGATGCTGTGTAGATGACGACGCAACGACGATGATGGAGTCAGGACGAAGACTGTACAGGTTATGACGCAATGACTACAATTGCATGACAATGATAGAATGACCATGATGATGGTATGACGACAAAGGCATCTCATGACGATTATAGGATGACGACAAGGGCATAACAATGATGAAATGACGATGACGGTATGACGAAGAACGCATGACAAACACAGGATGACGACGGTAGAGTGGCGCTGACGGTATGATGATGGCGATGATGGAACGACGACGATGGCAAGGGGAAGACGGTGTGAGGAGAATGAGATGATTCTAAAGTGATGACAATGGTTTGACAATGACGGCATGACGCGGATGGTGTGGCAACGCTGGAATGAACACGGATGTGTGACGATGATGGCGTGACGACAATGGGGTGAAGAAGCTGGAATAACGACGACGGCCTGATGACGATGGGATGACAACAGCCGAATCACTACGGCAGAATGACGCTGATGGAGTGACCCCAATGACATTACTGTATGATGTCGACGCAATGACGACGATGAGATGGTGGACGATGACGGAATAATGACAATGGTATGACAACAGATGCTCGACAATGGCGGCGTGATGACGACGTACAACATAATGACGACGACAGAGTTAAAACAGCGGGAGCATGACGGCGACAACAGGACCACCAAGAAATCATCCCAATGGCACGAAGGCAACAAAATGACGACGTTGGCACGACGACGATGCATGTGTTGGTGTCAGAACTTACACTCGCGCTTAACTACATCAACTGTCACACACTACACCCGGTGTCAGCCAATAGTATGAAACAGCAGTCGGCAGCCGGAACCCAGAAAATGGGACGAACTGGCAAGAAAATAGGAATAATAATAATAACCTTCGCCTTAAATAGCAAGTACACAGAAGTGAAGAAATCAGCAACCAATTCAGCCGAGTCTGTCAAAGGAAGTCAAGGGAACAACGTGGAACCAGAACACACACTTAGCCAGGAGCGCTGAGCTACATAGATGTGAAGAAAGAGAAGTGATTTCAGTAAACTACAAAGAAAGATCAGCTTGTCTCTGATTCCCACATATGCGTGAGATCCGCCGATTTCAACATTGTGGCGTATACTTTCACCTACACAGTGATGTGACATCTATTCAGGGAGTTCGTCCGCAGGAAACCACTCTGCGGAGAATACTCGCCTGGACAAACAAGTAAGCCAAAAGCACTTCTCCAGAAGACGGTGATCGCAAAGAAAAGCGGATAGCGCGGAGTGCTATATACGTATAAAGAGGCAGTACGCATCTATGCAGTTCTTCGGCAATGCTCGCTGTCACAGCTGGCTTGCGAACCCAGCTTCCTGTTTCGAAGCTTTCTTCTGCCACGGACTCGAACAGAGAGAGAGGTCATTTGAGCCAAACTTTCACCAAGCTAAAATACTCCCTCGCAAAGAGGAATGCGTCCCATAGGTCTTCTAAAAGTGTACCGAAAACAAACAGGGGCTGTGCCAAGTATACAGACAACCCACACCTTCCACTGCCGACAGACGCAGGAACATCAAACTTTCTTGTGATGCGGCGATTCTCCTCAAAATCAGAGTGTACACATAACACTACTCGCTGCCACAAGAATGGCTCGAAAGCCTCGTTTAATACTGCGTCCCGGATCTAAGCGCACACGTGTACGTACATCTGAGTCACAAAACAAATGTCACTGCACTCGTCGCGTATATAGTATATACGTATTTCTGTGCTTGCCACGAGGCTTGCCATTGCAATCCGCCGCGCATTTGTCGGGGACGACCTCCAGTGCGTGGTTCCGGCAGAGCAAGACCAAGAAGAATGGTCCTGCACTCTAAGAAAAAAGAGAGTAAAAAGTGAGTCACGGCAACTTGACTCTCTTTTTTCTTACGAAGACCCATTTTCGCGCGGGTAGAGTCACAAAACAAGAGTCAACATTTGTGTATGGGTCGTTTGACTCTTAATATCACGCGAAGAGTCGTCGTGGAAGATCGCGACTCCTCTGATATTCGAGATGAGTGTGGCGAGAGAAAGATTAAAATGCAGGAAAAGAAATACCAGATAACGTCTTCTGTTTTAGGCAGGCCCTCGGGTTCCTGTCCTGGTTGTAATGCGGTGTATCATTCTTTCGTCCTTGTCATGTTCTGCAATTACATCGAACTCCAAATATCGATTTTCCTTGAACATGTTTGTTAATATCTCACACACTTAAGTGATAGCTGGCTTCTATACTACGGAATACCCGAATTTGTCACACTGGATTCTGACCATAAGTAAATCTAAAAAAAAAGCATTGGCTACTAAAGAGAGCACTGCAACGAGATAACAAGTTCAGTAGGCGCACTCAGCAGTGCCGATTGTAAATGTAATTGCGCTACGTAAAATTAAATTTTGAGGACTTAGGTTCCAAAATCAAGATCTTGTTATAAGGCGCACGGTAATGGAAAACTGCAGATTTATTTTCAGCAGCTCGGGTTATTTAAATGTGCACGGAATGCACAGTATACGCGCGTTTTCGCATTATGCCCCCATTGGAATGCGACTGCTGCGGTTGTGATTGGACCCGCGACCTCGAGCTGGGCCACCGCAGCCACTGGGCTACCGCAGTGCGTTGCGTTCCGCGACCAGAAACAAACATTAGCGTACGCAGCACTGCTTTTGAACCCCCTAGAAATGTAAAAACAAAAGTGTAGCAGTTTCCCCCCAATGCTGCATGAACCACTGCACGAACAACTGCACGAACCAAGGTTCGTAGTTTCATCGCCTGAATAAAGTGCGATAAACAATCGCTTACTCCGTAAATTAGCAAGCATGGGGTCACGCGCGCGCGTGCAAACATGAATAGATCTCATTCAATGGCCGCGAACACTCGCTGTCACAGCGTCGGCGTGATGAAGGGCGCGAACAGAGCGGACAGAACGCTTCTGCTGCCTCGTCCTTCAAAGCGTCTCCGAAACTTGAAATGGCGCTATAAAAGCGCCCTCCCCCTCTCCCCCCCTCTCCTCCGCTTTGCACCCATCGGAAATTATCGCCAAGACAGAGCGAGAGTGGCGCCAGGCCGGGCTGGAGCAACGGCCAGAGGAGGTGCGTGCTAAACCAGCGCCTCCTTTCCCCGGCTTGCGCGCGTTTTATCACGTGACCACCTATAGATACTTGGGACACCCATCCAGGCACTATACGTCTCGGCTAACTCTCGTACACTTCCTTTAACGCGCACAGCCAACGGCGCAGGATAGGATCTTATCGCACTTGACTATATACGTAAGCTCACGGCAACACCGACAGATATATTTCGGCGGTTGTATCCATATAATTGCTATCGCAAAATTCGCAATAAATAAAAAATTTTACTAAGTACCAACCACGCTGCTTCTCCATGTCGTGATAGAGCGGTGAACTATAGTTCTAGAAAATGTGTTGCTAAATCTCCGCCAAATGACTACGCTCGCATTTGGTGACAGCGGCACACAGTCGCAAGAACTTGTGGAGGAAATACCGGAGTTCTGGCAGCTTCAGGTGCACTAGATCATTCAGTAACATGGGCGGCTTTGTAGTTCTACCTTACATCAGAGTAAACTGCACTCGACAGAAATCAAGGGCAGCCGCACCGTTATATCTAAGCAAATTAAGGACAATTACGCCGCGTCTTCACACTTCGAGCACGCTCCGACAGCCCAACGATAGATTTCATACGCAACCACACTCGGAAGAGCAAATTTTGCTTCTGCCAAGTGAACGTAGCGGGTATTTCAAGACGCGTGTTAAAATCATGGCTGTTTCATTCGTGAACATTACTTAAGTGACGTCAAATTATCAGTGAGCAAAACAGTTTTTATCTCAACGCGAGGAAACAAAACCGAAACTAGCGCAACTGTTTTGCTCAGTTGTGCAGATACAAAATGATCCAAAGCCGAAGCCGTCAGTAGCATGACGCCATTTTACAGTTGCGCTGCATCACGCGCGAGTACGTTGTCGTTGAGTGGTTCTGAAATCGCTGCGTTAGGGGCGACTGCAACCAGGCGTTGCGGCAAGTTACGGTGGGAGCTTCTGTCCGTGCTGTGTGATTGCAACGAGGGGGACCGCCGCCAGCAGCAGCGTGTCGCCGATGTCGTCTTTGCCGACATCGAGCAAGCGCAGCTCGCCGGACCGTTACAAGCGCCCGAAGTGCTGCGGTTTGCATTGCATCTTTCATTGTGATATGGGAGATCGCAACGGACAGAGACGACCAGATGCATACGAACGACTACCAGCGGGGAGTGACCTGTGCCACATTTCTCTTAACGTCTCAGGTAAGCATATCAGCTTTTGTTCCGAGTTTACAAACGGCGCGTACTCGGCCTTTCCGGTATGGCTACATTTTGCGCCACGTTTCTCTTGGCAGTTCACAGACGTTTCTTAGGCATGCGTGCGCGTATGTATGCGAAAATACTACTGGCAGACGGAAGCCTCAGGAGAACATCTGAAATTATTGCAAAGCTGTACTGCCAGGAGAAACACCGTTCTTAACGACTCTAGTGACGAGTGGCCTGTCGCATCGAAAAATCCGTAGAATATCAAGTACTGCGTAACTGGATGTGTAGATACATTACTCGCACCAGTGTGACTTTCGCTGGCGAAGACAGGTAGTCGAAAAGACAGCTTGTGTATTCTGAAGATTTACTAGCGCTTTAGGTATATTACGGCGAATAATAAAAGCGCTACAACGCTGTATGGCAGTGTCAGGCGATGTGGGAGCACAGATATTTTAAGAGCGGTAAAGCGGCTGCCTGCTCAAGCGAACAGACACAGCGCTTTAAAAGCGCTGAAACAGAACAAATTTCATGTGCATTTGGCTGTAAGTAGAAAACACATTAGCTCACAATCTAAGCCTATATATAATGTATTATGTTTACGTAATCATTATTTTCACGCTTGTAAATATTTAAAAGCATGAACTTGCTGCAACATTTATATAGTAAATCCTACTAGGCTTACAAAACCTTGCTGTGTTATGTGGTGAAATTGTAATATTGCTACTGGATTTTTTATATCGAGTCCGGTGTTTTATGAAAAAAGGTTCCTTTTATTTGTAGTTTTATGTTACTGCGTATATTTGCCAAGCAGAAATGAGTTGATTGCAAAGTTGTACCTTCCAGTGAGCTGCATATGAACCCAAAGTTATCCTGTCTTGGCTATTGTAATGTGCATACAACAATTTTAAGTATATACAGCTGTAGTTGGCTTAATCGCTGCAGCATATTTTGTAAAAGTAGAAGGCCATTTATTATTTTGCTGCTTCCATGCAGAAATACATTTTTTTGTACCAAGAAATGCTGACAGTATTGAATGAAATGAAGTGTGGTGTATTTTTCTACTAACTTAATAAAGGAAATTTCGTCTGCCGTGTATCAGAGTTTAGTTTCACTTGTTGTACTAAACAATGCGTTATGTCCTCGGCTACTCCTGTAGTACTGTGTATTTTTATAATTTTGATATGTATCTTATTTTAGGTATTCAAGAAATGGCAACAGCCAGAAGTCGCCATCTTATACAGCACGTTATGGGTGAGACATTGTAGCAGGCACTTTTGCATATCTCATTAGCATATGATGCTATCTGTTGTAATTTTTGTGTCCACTTTCCTGTCTTTATGCATTTTAGTATTATTGTGCAAAGGGTAATAGTTATACATTGAGACAGATTAATTGCCAAAAGGGGAGACATGGTTGGAGAAGACAACACACACAAGCCTCCTTTGTCCGTATCTCTATGTTGCGCAGTTACTCTGTTGTTATCTACCAACAAGCCCAAATTCCTCAGCAGCTGCACTTACTAATGATCTGTTATTACAATTTCATTGACATAACATTGAAAGTACAGAGGTACACAGGAAGACAGACTTGACATGATGAAGAGCCGTAGAACAAGGAGCATCGCTGGAGCCAATGTTTCGACAAACAGGAGATCTTTCTCAAAACGTTGGCTCCAGTGAATTTTCTTGTTCTATCACTATTTACGGTTAAAAGAAAGCAGTATTGCTCTTGCTCAAGTATTATGCATTATGGAATAGAAATTAACAGGGTGAAATATCAGGAATGTCAAAATTCTTGTATATTCCAATGCTAAAGTGAAAGCCAGAAAAACAAGATGTAGAGAACCACATTGTTATTTTTCACTGCCCAGTTTGGCCAGCTTCATTCCGAGCTTGCACTTTGTTGCATTAACGACCACTGGAATTCGTTAACTGAATTAGCTTGGTGATTTACTTATCTTAAGAGATTTTAAACTTGTATTAATGCAGGTTACATAATGCATGTAAAGAAATTTACAATGACATTTTAAGGTGGCAGGCTTGCAGTTGACTAGCAGATCACTTCAACCAAGCTTCCATGCACAAATCGGTTGCACATTTTTTTTCATTGTTTGGATTTTCATAAGCTTAAAGGGACACTAAAGTGATAAATGATTTCTTCTGCATCAGTAAATTACCGTTCTACAACACCAAAAACACCACTCTTACAACAATAAGACGTTGGGCAAGCCATGAAAAGCGCAGGAACGAAATACAGGTGGCGACACCTACTTAAGTTCCCGCACCTGGGGGCTGTGATGTCTTGGATTTTGATGGCATCTTCTAGGGCCTACTAATTATATATAGCGGTACAGATTGACTACATTGGGTTCTAAAGGAACCAAATAATAAACATGGGAAGTTTCGGGAACCTTTATTCAGCCAACACAGCCCAAATGCGAAAAGATGCTTTAGAATCCCTGATGTCACGCTGACGTACCGGCGCTGGGGTTTCGGCGCGAAATTCAAATACTGATACTTGGACCTTCATGTTCTCATCTAATAAACTATTTTTTTGAAATGACTGCCTGCAGGGTTCTCAAACAATGCTTCATTAGTCTAAACTGTTTTATTGTTTCACTTTAGTGTCCCTATAAGTACCGTTTCTTTTTTGTCGGGGTTATAGTTGTCTAGTAGGACCTAACTGTTTGCCTTTATTTGTATTGGTAGCCATGTTACACAGACAGCAAAATTTTTATTGTAAATCGTGACGTGGTAGAACTAAGAATGTTTGTGCAAATTTGTTGCAGGTACACTCTGGCGGCTCCTACCCCTGCGTCCTACCACCACCCTTTCCCGACTACGTCCACTAGGGAGTTGGGAGCCTTTGGCGGCTTCTGCCACTGCATCGTGCCACCACCATGCCCCGACCACGTCCACTAGGGAGTTGGCAGCCTTAGTGATGATGCCAAGTAGGCTGACAGCAGACAGAAATATTCAGGTAAATACCTGCAATTAAGCGACGTCTTTTTGAGTGAACTGGCTTGTAGCCACTCAGCAATGAAAGAAGTAACTTCGAAGCAGTTTAGACTCGCCTTCTGTCTGTGCAGGGATGGTCAAGTCTATGCATTTTGTCTTAGCTTCCAAGAGGCTGTGTGTATTAGACGAAACGCGATGCAAATTTTGAAACTACAAGGGACCAATTGTAAAATTGTTTTCTTGCGTAACACAAGAACTACTTTGATAAAGCTTTACCAATTTAAAAACAATACAGTGTACTCTCATGCATGGTATTTGGCATAAATTTACTAGGGCTGCCTCAAAGGTAAGTAGGCCGATTAACGTACACCAAAACTGACTTCTTTCCCAAGTTCATCCTCCTCTCTCTGCTCTGCTGCATAATGTATCTTTCTGAAACCAGTTCTTGCACACAGCACAAGTCCTAAACACATGGATTACATAAACTTACAGCTTTTGCTGTAGGTCACTTTTGTGAAAATAAAGTTAATAAGCCATTTGGTCCATTTTAATCGGCCATAATAAAGTGAGCAGTGGCTAATAAGCAGTCAAGTTCTTGGTGTAAGGCCTCTCTTCAATGTCGTTAAAAATTTGGCCCTCTTAATGAAGGAACCAATTTTTTTGGCTATGCCATTTTATCATGCATAGTTTGGTGCGTTACACAAAATGTGACAGTGTTTACGCCAGTAAAATTTTTTTTGCTTTAAGTATTGCGTGAAATTGAGATTTGTTCTATATTGAAGGGCCCCCAGTTTTCAAAAAGGAATTCCAAGTGGTCGTGTGCCAGGTTGGAACAGCTGGCATGGAATAGCCTACTCACACAAATAGGGAGGGTCGTGTACACTTGACTTTATGTTAAGATACTATTATTGATCTAGAAAAGACAAAATGAAGGATTCCATCCTACAAGCAGCTCTTCACATTCATTTACACTTTTGCACGTTTATATACCTTGAGTCTGGTGGCTTGTATCTGTTTTCATCATCTGCTATGTGCAGATGGTAAACTTCAGATTTGCCCTATGGTGCAGAATATTTTGGTGCTTATATATTTGGATCTGTGTTTTTCAGGTTGCCTTGAAATTTTACCCAAGCCATGCCACATACTCGGGCCAGGCCTCTTGCGAACTACATATAACCAGGCTCAATGCATCAGTGTCGAGTGAGTCCGGAGATCAAGGAAACCTGCTGTGCAACCAGCGCGCAACACTTGGTGACCCCTCTACGTGTTCCGTCTATTTCACAGCTGTACCTCAGTTTCCATCTATCCAAACAGCATCACCAGCTGTTTCTTATCTTATCGATTACTTATCGAACCATGGATGAATGTTGGGGTGGAGTGATTTGAACAGACATTCTATTTGTCTCTTCAAATTCTTTGCAAATATTTCTATTATTATAATTCATATGTTTCTTACACCTAGTTTTTAATAGTTCCTTTCTCGCAGAGTTCTCACCATCAACTCCTGCTATTATAATGTATACCCGTCTTTATGCCCCGTTTCTCATAGTTCTTTTGTACTTGTGGATGTAATTGATAGGTTCTTAATTCTTGTTGTACAGAAGGCTAAAATGCAAACTTACGGTATTTTTTCTTCCTTTGATAACCTACAGCACTGCAATGTGTTCAAGAAATTTAACATAACATGGGCTCTGGTGCAGGATAAATTTAAGAGCAATATGGAGTACTTATTTCAAGCACCCGTTATTTTTGAAATACTCAAGGATATAAGAGCACAAGAAAGAAAATATTAAAAACTAGAGAAACATGGGTTCCCCTCAAAAGTCTGGTAGTAATGTGGCTTTTTTTCGCTGCAAAGATACCAGTGGTACTCGCATGCAAAGTTTGAGACATAAAAGCTATGATACCCTTGGCATTTCTCAGTGCTTATTTGCCACACTGACGAATGTCAAAGGCAGCATAGGTTTCATGCACACATTGGTTAAATTACACCTTTTGAGTATTGCATTTTTCAAACACACAGGTTTACAGCAGTGCTTTAAATAGCAGATGTATTTCCTAATTTTCAGAATTTGTTAATGCAAGATTAACGCTACAGATCATGTATAAATAATTTTACAGACTATATGTCCATGGATGCATGCTTCTTCTGATAACGAAGCAGTGCCATGTGGTCGGCGGACGAATGTCTTTATTTCAGATTTAAACATTGGCTTCTAGGCCTTGGTTAGTCTCCTACACTGAGTATTCTAGGTCAGAGCCCATTTACTAGAGGTAAGTGAATTAAACTAGGAATTGTAAACACCAAAAGATCTTGTTCGGGACAATAATGTGACAGTCAGCAAGGTTCTTTGCGCATTCATTTCCAAATTTGTGAGATTATATTTTGACTGGTTTCACTAACGCGAGAACAAATATTTGTTTGTTCTCACACTAGAGTTGGCTGCCCCCATTGCCACGCAACCCCTTTACAGGCTAAAAATTCAGTGTATTAATAGGCTGTTTTTTGGTTTTGCGCACTCAGTGTTAAGGGATCCAAACGGTGACATACAACAGAATGCAGAAAAATGACTAAGGAATACAAGCAGGGCGTGGGGCTTTTTAGGCAGACGCGTGCACGTGCTATTTATAAAACTCCCTATGGTATGCCTGAAGGCATTTTCTAACCCTTTTGTAGAAACACTAACACCCACTTATTAAGGGGAAATGCTTCTGGAAACAACTCTTTTTCATTATTTGTACTAGAGGTTTGAATATACTGCCATTCATATGTAGATTTGAATTGTCATTGGTTTTTGTATAGCTGGTGTTTTTTAGTTATGTCCTACATAGTGGCAAAATATTTTTATGTGCACTTTCTTGTAAATATTTCCCAATTATTTTTTCAGACTACAATTTTTGGTAATAATGGTATTCGTTGCAGAAAGGGCTAGTACATGGCATTTAATAAAAAAGGTATTGGTCTGTAGATTTTCTGTCCTCGGCATTTGTTCTGTTCCACAGCTCTTTCTTGAAATCTGAAATGATGTACCCATCTCTTTGTTAGCGATAAACAGGGAAATCTGTCAGTATGTTTTGTTTAAAATGGAGCTTATCAACCCAATAGTTAGGCTATTTGCTAATTATAAATTACAACAATAATAGTACAGGACCATAAAAACAGATTGATGCTGATTAACAGCTGTGCCCAGCTACATCCACACAGCTGTGCCACACAATGTGCATGTGTTCAAAAGAGCCAAATGCCCCAGAGAGAAAGCAAGAGTAACTTGTTTGTCATCTTGTACAAGCAGATTATGCGCCAGATGTAATTTATGCTCAGTAAATAGATAAATCAGCCATGTGAGGTGTCTCACCTCAGGTTGCAAGTTCGAACTTCTTGTAATCTTGCTTGTTTTTATTTTGTTTCCTTTGTGAGCATGAGTGACCTAGTTGCCTTGGTACATATTGTCAAAACTGTTTCTTCACTGGGAATCGCAAAATTTCAATTACATACAATATTCCCAGTTACTGATATGTTAGACTTGTATCATTCATTGAAACATATCCATGCAATGCACAGTGGGAACCCAAATTATAAATATCTGTTCTTGCTTTCTACCCTGCTCTACAACATAATGAAAATACAAAGCAAAACTGTAAGTTTGCAATTGTCCCCCATAACCCGAGTTTCGCTTAGAATTTGAAAAACAAAATTTACATCATGCTATGGTGTGAGAGTTGCTTTGGGCACCAAGTGAACTGCGTAGCACCTGTGCTAGAGTACACAACAAAGCAGAAAATCGCACCAGATTGGAATGACAGTGGTAAGTTAAGAACAGATGTGTTATTTCGCGCAGCATTAATGTGGCCTATCATCTGCTCCTGTTTTGTTTTGTGGGAACGCATACATTGGGAAGACAATTTTTTGCACCAATCTTACCTTAGCGGGACACCAGAGAAAGGTAGATATCAAGAACAGGTATTCACACTTTGTTGCCCACAGCGTATTATCTGGATGTGTTTCACTCTACAAAAGACTACTGTGGTAGATAATCATAAAGACAAAGACAAAAGAATTAAAAGAGGTCAGTCATACTTCCATGACCTCCAGTGTTTATAGAAACACTTCTTTCTGTATATGTGCCAAGCCGTTGGGAGGCTTTACGTAACTCAGTCATGCTTTCCAAGTTAAAAATCGGAATAACGACAATCACAAGAACATCATATGAGTGATTTGTAAATGTGGCACCTAATGTAACTTATTTACGTATGTGCCGAGGGTAGATTACAGCCAGTGCATAATCTGCTCTTACAGGATAACTTGTGATGAGTAAAAAAAGCCTTCCTCACATCTTCCTCTTTGTTTCTTTTGGATCTTGGTGCACAATGTGTATTGTTACAGCTGCGTGCATGCAGCTGGGTATAGTTTGTTTATATGTTCTGCTTCCTCCCTTGTCCTCATTATTCATGTGCTATCTTTGCCGTAACAAAATACAGCGACCTGTGTTACATATTTTGTCAGCGTGTTTGCATTATGGCAAGTTTTGTATTAGTGGTTATTGCAATCTGTGAAATTGTCTGTGTCAGCTGTTAAGCTTCGTCTTGGAAAAGTATGTTTGTCAACATAAATAAACAATTAGTATAAATGTTGCTGTATCTATTTTTGTAATATTATCTGTTGTGAAGCTTTTATACACTGTTGCATGTTGTATGACAGAATAAAATTGATGCACAACTTTTTAATGTGGTATTTTTCAGATCAATTTTCAACTGACGCTAACACGCACATGTTGTGGGGGAAAAGTGCCAACAAGAGTACCATAAGGTAAGACAGCTCTTTTTACTGTTAGATTGGATTATCAATTGCCAACCAGTTGTTTTCAGCAAGCATAGTATAATGCATAGATTATGTAATCTAAGTTGGAATATTGTTTTTATTGCACTTGATTATCTGGGTCTCCTTTGTACATAAGTGCAGCCTTTTTTATTTATTATGTGTAGCTTGCGTGCTTAAAATGTTAAAAAGTTCTAAATAAAAACACGTCTCGAAGAACAGTGAAATAGGTTTAACTTATAAATGTTTTGACATTAGAGACTTGTGCAGTGCTGGATTGAACTTCTACATGAGTTACATAATATTTTGGGGTCTCATTATGGTTCTGAGTTGCATTGCAGTGTCATGCATATGCACCTGCAGGCTACATATTGGATGTTTATTTAAGACTGTTTTGCATGGTTGGCTATTGATTCCAGTTTAATAGTAATGAGAACTGTCTTGCTTTCATGGTGATTCTGTGCTAATACATTTGAATTTTCCAGAAGACGACAAACGGTGATGAAATTTTAACTTTTTGTTGCTAACCTGCCATGTCCTTTTTGGCAAGTTTGCTATGGGTTCTTTCTTATATGTTGTCTTTTTACAGTAGTCATCTTGAGAACTAGCTGTAGTCGTGTGTACTTACAGCAAAAGTTGGTGACACATATTGAAAAGCGGCTCGACACTGCCATCCGAGAGTCGAACGACTTACATGGATTAGTTATTTTACTCTATCTGCAAGAGTCCTGCACCACGCACTAAGGGTAACTTGACACACACTGCTGGAGTCATCAGACTCATCAAGAATTGTTACCCGAATCCTTCAGCAGCGGTCATGTGACCCTTTATCTTGAGTCGTCTGACTCATGCAGAATAGTTAACGGACTCCCTCAGCAATAGTCGTGTGACCCTTTTGAGAGGGTTAGAAGACTACTACAAGAGAGTGTGCATGACTATTGGGTGTGGAGTCACGTAACCACCTTGTATCGAGCACAGATAGTCTCGGGACTCTCTTCCGAAAGAGTGTTCGCGTGTCTCCCACAAAGTGTGTCGTATACGTGGCGAGTCCAGACTCTCCGAAAAGAGTAAGAGATACTCCTTTTTTTCTTAGTGTGTGATCCGGCCTGCCCATGCTATCTCTGTTATTCTCTGTGTGCCGTTGGCGCGCCTTTCCTCTTCTCCCCTCCCCTCTTCTTTCCGGCGTGTCTCCGGGACCTCCTTTCCGATCTGGCATGCGCGTCCTTCCATCCTCGTACCATCCCTATATTCTCGCGCGCAAGCTCTTCACCACCTCTTATTTAACCGTCCTCTTTCCTTCTGTACACCTCCCCCTCCCCCTCCCCCTTCTTTATTTTTGTTCGCTCCTGCGCTGCGTGTCTGCTGTGCTTCTGCCCTGAAACCCGCAGTCTCCCCTTTGAAGCCGCGCTCTGTTTCGATCTGGGCACTCTCATCTTCCCTTTCAATTTCGCTCGCATCAAGCTCATTCCCGCATACAGCTCCTCTTCCATACCGCCTTCCCTACCAATCTTTTTTTCTTCTTCAAACAGTTTTTAATGTAGCCTTCTTGCTTCGAAGAAAAGTAAACTCTCCTGCGAGTGCGCCGAGTCTGCTCGCTCTGTTCCTCTTCGTCAACGCTCTTCATTGTTTAATTTCTCCCGGAGAAGACATCGGCAGACTTTTTTTTTTCCTTCCTTCCACTTCTTTCGTCTCTTTCGTTTATTCGCTTAAATTTCTCGTCTTTTCCACCCGAGTGGAGGACTAGGCGGGCGAACATAACAAAAGGTTGAAGGGAAGGAGGGGAGAAGGCTAAAACTTCTACTATTTTTCTTTTCTTTTTCCCTTTACTTCTCCACCCACAGCCCCAGCGTAGAACACTGCTGCCATATAGCACTGGGGCCCGCGACGGCAGCGGAAGGCCTCACCCCAACCAACGCGGGCCCTCGCATGCCCGTGTCATCTCATGAGCGCAAGTTCCTCGTGATCCTCAGCAGGATCCCTGAAGCTGTAGTAGGTTTTTAAGCCCTTTTAAGCGAGTTTTGCGCTCTTCTCTACCAAGGGGTGCTGATTCTGAGCTGCGCGCTGATTTTTTTCTCTTTCGTCTTTTTTCTTCGGGCTCAAGCGAGAAAGAGGAACGCGCGGCTTTACGAACACGCCTTCTTTCTTTCTTCTTTTTCCCCCGTGGATATGCCACGAGTAGGAAACAAAGGATAACGTTGCCCAAGGCGGTGGTGGCGGAGGAAGATGGGCGGAGCGGGTGTATAGTGACGAGCTCGCTCCGGGATATATGCTAAAGAGCGCCAGCAGCGCAGACGCGATTCAAAAGCGGGCTTTGTCGGCTCCCGATATACGCGAGAGCAGTATATACGGCACGCGAGAGAAAGCTCCCGGCCGCTCAATAAAAATGTACGAGGACTGTGCGATAACATAAGCGGCAGGGTGTAAGAGAGAAAAAAAAAGTGTTCCTAACTGCGAACTTTATCTAAGTAGCACTGACAACGACACTCGTTTCTTCAAGTGGAGTCAGATGTTCGGTTGCCCCACCGAAGAATGGCGATATGTGCACACGGGGCACTGGAAAAGTCGCTTCAAGTTCCGGCGTTGTCGGGTCGCAAAATGTCCCGTGCCGGAACGCTTGCTGCAGGAGCTGGGCGCTGTTGCTGTAGAGTCGGGGTCATCTGAGGGTATAGATAACTCCAATACTAAATAAACGCCTCTGTAGATGCCCGAATTAGACGACTGAGGGCGAGCACAGAGCAGCCAAGCACTCGGTAGGGTGAACCCAACTGTCCACAATCGCTCTGGCCTGATAACTGAGAGCATGAGAGAGTGTTAGGGCTATCTACACTAAATTTATCACGTTGAAATGTGCATAGCTTCTCGAATTTATGGAGAATGCAGCTTACGGTTGCTCCAATAAAGCAGCACTCTCTGACCAATTTTGGCCGTATCACCAATTGGCGTCTTAGGCCGTGCGATAACGACGGTTCTCACAGCCGAATGACGTATACTACATGTATGATCGCGTATCTATAAGTAACATCTATAGCCTGAGTCACACGAATGCACCTATGATATACCGGGTGTTTATCTTTTGACAGGTCGAAATTATTTAAAGACTGCCTGTGGCACATAGCAAAATTCTAACCCTTGATCTAAATCACTCGATGAGGCAGCCATTAGTTCCAGAATTCAAAATTCAAAATAATAAACATTTTTCTCCAACCAGCTATTTATTGAATTATTTTAGGGCACCTATTTAAATCTACGAATTATATTCGGTAAGTTCACAAGGCGTATCTACTTGGAACGAATTCTCAAGGCTGCACCATTTCGAAATGTTGATTTTCAAGCTGTCCGACAAAATGCATTTGCGTTCCACTTACTTCTCTTAAGAAAAGAATAATTTATGCCGCCCGCTGAGCTCGGGAAAGGTGTGTATAGCAACGAAAGAAAGGGGTGGTACCTTTGGTGGGTCGTAGCAGCGGCAGGCGCAACAACAGCACATTGGGAATGAACTCGGTGGGTACACTGTAAACGGAAATAACTCCGAGGTGGGAGTATACTGCTTGTCCTATAGCGACCCCCCGGTTCGGAGTTTTTTTTTGCTCCGTATGATCGGAGTAGAATTTTTACTCCGTACGAGCGGAATTTTCGCGTGGTATTATGGGAGTTTTTTCTGTACTTTCTTTATTTTTTGCTTTGCTATTGACGGAGTTTTTTCGAGGTGCAACGGGAGTATAAAAAGAGCCATCGCGTGAGTTTGCGCGAACATGTTTACATGCAGAGGCTGCTGGTCAAATTTCGAAATATGCACACGAGACCGCGTCGAATTCGACGGAACAAGTCAATGAAAGCACATATATCATGACCTACATAAACATTTCAGAAACGCCCAATGCAGAAATTTGAAAGACATCACACGTACACGCGATACTCAAGAAGCAACGGTGCCAGTATATATAGCCACGATATTGTGTGCCTCGAAACCGCCTAGGGAGCAGCTGTGCTGTTTTCAGAATTACGACTCACATGCTCGTTCATACGAGATCTCTCTCTCTGAAATTAACAGAATACCTTAAGCAACACAAAACTGTTAATTCAAAATAGTGAGAGAGAAAAAGTTAATGGCGTAATTTTTCAAAATTATCATGCCATTCTGTGAGTGCTGAAGCGACTTCGCACACTGCCGGCGTTCGCGGCCAAAAAGTAGTGCGTTAGTTACAGTAAGCAAGAAAAATGTAAGTGCATGTGTTGCATAGCAAAATTAAATTTTTGCGATATAGTGGTAGCGTAGCAAGAAATTATTACGTTTGAGCATGACCCGCAGCAGCCGACATAACACCGAGAAATGCACAGTCATACATTTTATACACCGCACTACTTGCTCTGCGTCCGAGCAATCTGTCTCGGTTGCGAAAAGGAGCTACATCGCTGATCTGTCGAGTGAATCCCTAAACTCGGAGCCAGCAGGCATGCGTCTAAATCAGTGTCTCGGATAGAGCGTAATGTCAATGCAATATAGGAAGCAATGACGTGACCAAAACATATATACGCGATAACAATTCGATTCACATCGCTCAATAAGAAGCTTTATTTTCAGTACGCATACTTATGTCCTACCGTTTTTCTTCGGGCGAGGATATCCGTTCACAGATACATAAAAACAGTTGCTTGCACTCCGGTCTTTCTCACTGGCAACACAGCACCGCAACGAACTTGGGTTACGCCATTCAGGCGCGACTAGCACGGATGTCGTCGCTCGAACAGTGGCTACTGTTGCCATTGCTACGCGGTCCTTTCAAACACTACACTGGACGTTGTCAGCATGTACTCAAAAGGACATAGAAGTCGCATTTCACGTACTGAAGAACACAAGACAGGGTGACGCAGCACGAAAACACAGCCAGAACGTGAGCCGACATCACGAGCCAGTGAGCAGCTTCGAGGTATACCTAAGCCTTTTTCCGCACTTGAAAACGTGGTTCTTGCAATCATCGTTGTCAGCAAAGCGATCACAGCTAATGTACTTGATGCTAAGATACAGTGAGCTTCAGGCATGCCTATAACACTTTCTCGAAGGAAATACGGGAAACAGATTGACGAAACGCCGTCACGGAACGACACTTCACAGACGTAAACAAACCGTCAGCCATGAGCACTGCCCGCTCCGCCGAACGCGCCCGGTCGCTGGCGAGGCGCACAGCCTCATGGGAAGCACCACGTGACCAACCTGTATCGGCGGAGGGGAGTTTTTTAAAACTCCCTGTCGGAGTTTCACGGGAGAACAAGGTTTTTAAGCGGAGTAAAATCGCGTCATGTCGCCTTAATACTCCCGCAGCTAGCCAGCGGAGTGAAACGAGGGGATGGCGCTGTTTTGCTCCCATACATCGGAGTAAATATTTGAGAGGGGAGGTTTTAGGGCACATCACCTCCTAAAAACTCCCAGGTGGGTTTATTTTCGTTTACAGTGTAGGTGCCGCCCTTTAAGCAATCGGTCATGAAAACCTCGGTTTAATTGCAAAGGATGAGGTGCTCGGGGATTAATCTAAAGGGCCGTACACAAGCGCTGAACGCAAGAACAACGACCCAGCTGCGTATGTAATAATATTCTGATGAACTGGCCGTTCATCAGAATATTATTCTGATGAACGGATGATGATATTAGGCACTGTGCAAACTTCAGGATTCGCATTGTGTAAGTATTCTTTTCATCCAATTCCATTCTTTTTTTTGTCAACCGCCTTGCTGAGGGACCGATTTCGGTGATAACGGGGACAAAGATTCGCAAATACGCAAAATCTATGCTCAAAGAAAAAGAGGAAGAAGCAATCAGAATGAGATTGCACGCGTTCGTAGTTCGAGTAAAGCTGATCGATAGCATGAAAGCAGTGCGTGACTTTGGTAGCTTAACTGCGTCATTTTTACTATAACAGTATTTTTGCTATACCTTTACTATATATAAATGTATAGTAGCTTTATAGAATAGAGGCACCCGAAATACAAAGTAAGCGCCGGCACATCTCCTGGGTCAAACATTCAAACATGTCAGCGAACGCCCTGATAGCGATTTATTGCTAATTAATGCCACCTTTCAGCGCTAAGAGGCCAGGCGAAACTAGTGATGTGAAATAATTCGGCAAAGTGTCGAAGAAATGGGCTGTAGAACGACACGTCTACGGTATTATGTCGTCAGTCCAACAATCCCGCGGCTATAGCGACCATATCCGTGGAAGTCGCGCGGAATCAACCGTTGATTCCACGCGACTTCCGCGACCACAGTCATATACATAGCTAAAGAAATGCGCGAACACACTACACGCCTACTCGCATTCCACGTGGCGTTTGCTCTGGCACGTCTACCTCCTGCCTCCGAAAAAAGCCAGCAAAGTCTTCCTCGCAAAACTTAGGCGCCACGCCACCTACACATACCCGCGTCCATGGATGATGTTCGTTTTGATGTAGCGCAGAGCGCGCCTAGCGCTGTGTGTAGTTCACAGGTCCCGAAGGCTGTCCGAGGGATGAACAACAATCACGAGAGAGACGTCTGGCGCGTGTACCTCTCCCTCTTCCAACGTATGCACCCACCTACCTACACGTTTCGCACTAAACGCGATGCCGGTCGGCTTTTGCTGCATAGTCTCCTGCGAGAAAGGCGCAGTTCTGCAGTAGCGTGAAAGGGGAGAAAGTTGGTTTCGCGTCGCGACGCGTACGGGCGTATATTCCCACGACAGACGCGGAGCAAAGTGAAAGAAATAAAAAAAAAGGGGGCCGAACAAAGTGCGGCCCTTCAGGTACGCCAACCGCGCAGGTCCGCCCTCGAAACATATAGCGACTCGCGAGCACGGGGTGTGCGTGTGTGTGTGGGCGAGGATGGGGAGCATATCCAAGATGCCACGCGCCGCAAGCGCCCGTGCCCGCGTGCGGGATTGCGCGCGCGGGACGCATACCAAATAGTCGGGAGCCCATTTAACAACTGTCGCCGTCCGCATGTACCGCTTTGCTTTGGCGCGCGCAAGAACGCGATTTGTCTCATCTGCGGCGGCCCGCGCGGTGGATGAAGGGCGCTTGGCTGGCGCAGGCAGAGGGAGTCCGCACCCCCCCCCCCCAACCCACCCTCCGGGCCGTGGACAGAAAAGCGCCCCGGCAGAAGAAACTATCTTCTGTCTCGTCGACGGGACAGAGTGACGGGGCCGAGCTCTCCGCGGCGAGCAAGATAGCTCACCGAGGGCGAGAAGGAGACGGCGAGCAGGGTCGCAAGCCGACAGACAAGAATACTGGGCTCCCGTTTCGCCCTGGCTTGCGCGCGCGACCGCTGTAGTACAAAGGCGAAGGGGAAAGAAAGACATATGAAGTTGACTACTATGTCGACGAGCAGACTATTTATCAACGCCGCGCGCGCCCTTCCTTCTTCTTGCGGCAGGCGCGAGTCTTCGCCGCAGTCTACGGACCTTCCGGGGCTGCCGCTGTTGGCACTGCCTGACGCTAGGCCTTGCGGAACTCGTGTCTGAGGGCCAGAACAGTGTGTGTGTGCCTCTCTCTTTATCGCTCTTCCTCCTTCACGCGCGCAAGAAGCGAAACTCCGACCGCTATACGTGCGCTCAGTGAAAAGTACACAAGAGGAGCTCGCGTGTGCATGCGGGGAGTCGTTCTGAGTGCATGCGTGTGTCCGCAAAGAGGCAGGGCGAGGATGTGCCACCAGTGACCGAGAGCGGGCAATGCACGCAAAAGTACGAGAGCAATTAGAGCGACGTTTTTCACGTGAACATATCATTTATTCCCCCCCCCCCCCCCGTGCTGCCCAGGCATCATGCGGCTGACGGCCGTGAGATGGAGCCAGTAGTCTGTACATAAATAGGGTGCCTCGACTGCAAACCTTAATTCGTTAGTACTTAACGCGGTTTCTCAGTGGATAAGGCGTTTTGCCGCGGAGCATCAATCAGGTCGCAGGTTCGATGCCGGCGATGGCGGCCGCATACCGATCGGGGCGCGGTGCCAGAATCCCCAGTGTATCTGGATTTACAGCTCCCCGCGGTTGGTCAGAATTTAATCTTGGGTATTCAACTATCGGCGCTATAAACAATGGCGCAGTTTCGGGACGGTTCAATCCTACGATTTAATTTACTAATTCAGAGCGCATGATACAAACAAAAATTAATAGACGAAAAAAAGAGCCGCGCGACTGACCCAGTGATAGAAGTGCCATGCTGTGCAGATCCGAAGTACACGGGGTCTGAACGAAACATAAAACGCACGTACCTTACGTAGGACGTCGCGTATACTAAACACGGATTTTTTAAGCATAACTAAGTACGATTAGTGTGAAATATACAGTTAGCTAAAACGGAAAGCTCCACCATTTCGTAGCTGCCGACATTCGCGTAGACCGTGACATTATTTGTTCTTCCTTGTTTTGCATAGCACAAGCCTGTCGGGCTTTTCTGATAAGTTTGCCCATGATAGAGGCGACATGAATTAGCGTTTGTCAGACACTAATTTGAGCGCTTTAACCCCGAAATGCCGGGATAATTATACTATATCTCATGAAAGGTCCGAAACTTAATTGTTTCCATTCGAGCAACTAGTCATAACAATGAAGAAAAAAAAAACATATCAACAGAAAATGAACTTCAAAGAATGAAAAGCAATACATGTGTGACGTGCCATTAGATTCGACGAGCACCCATGGTAGTAAACCAGATGTAGGAATCACACAAAGAAACTTACATGAATGATGCTGATGCGAAGATGGCATATTCATCATGTAAAGGAACAATTTGATCAGTTTAACAGCGTTGGCTCCTGACAACGTCATGAGGACGATGTCGTGGCGTCGTCTGAGCACGAGGTCACGGGTTCGATTTCTCACTGTGGTCACCATATTCCGCAGGAAGCGCAGTCAAAACTCTTGTCTTCTTAGGTAGCATGTCACAAAGAAATTAGGGGTCAAAAGTAAACAGGAGCCTTCCATTACGACGACACACATAGAACCCGTTGCTTTAGTAGTCATTGATTTTAACATCCAAAAACATTGAGAGATGCCGTAGTGGAGGGCGCCTGATTAATTTTGGCAGCCTGGCATTCATTAAGGTGCACCCAATCTATATATCAATAGAAGCGAAATTGCATTTCGCCCCTATCAGAATGCACCTGGAAACCGAAACTGCGACCTCGGGATCAGAAGCAGTACGCCATAGCTTTGGGTTCGCATGTTATCTGAAATAGATATTGATCGATCGTTCGACGGATTGATTAATTGTATCAATCAATCAATCAATCAATCAAGATGTTATTGGCCGGTTTATTGGTTAATTCATTCATTTATTTATTGACCTGGCGTAACTTCTTAATGGAACAGCCATCGTGGTTGCGGCTCAGCGACTGTAATTCGTCATTCGGGCAATCAATCAATCAATGCACGACACATCGGGAATTAGTAGGGGAAAAAACACCGATTTGTTAAGGCGCACGACTATGCAAGGAGCATGTCCTATGACCCGTATGAGCCTGTCTTGGGGCGCAGATGTCGCGTACGGAGCACATGCCTCACACGCATTCAGGCGACGCATGCCTTTGTTTTAACGCGATAGCGTTAAGGAGCTCGTGTCGCAGAAAAGCCGGTGTCGTCGGCGTCGGTGTCGGCGTCGGCGTCCGCGGCGTTGGCCGTGAGTGATAAATCACGGCAGGCACTTCATAAATAAAAAGCAACTTCCAAGATGGGCTGGGTGGGAATCGAACCAGGGTCTCCGGAGTGTGAGACGGAGACGTTACCACTGAGCCACGAGTTCGACGCTTCAAAGCGGTACAAAAGCGCCTCTAGTGAACGCGGTGTTGCCTTAGATACGAGCTGTTTCTAAGGCTCAGGCGTGCGTCGCTTGCTCAGGCGCACATTTCGTTGTCGCGCCGAACGCTGCGTTGCTCGACGCTCACCGCGTCCGATGCGGGGCGCGTAGTCGCTGCGCCGTAGCCCATTGTCTTACACCCCTTGGCGGGTCGACGGGAACGCTGTCGCGTTCCACTCTTGAAGGCGAAGCTTAAGCGTCCTCCAATGTTTTTTTGAGCCAAGGAGATTTACTTCCGAACATAAACATGTCCTATCGAAGACAATGCAGGTGGTACCGTCTGGAACTTGGTCGGCTGAAGTTTTTTTAACACAGCAGAGCTACAAATCAGCAGATGGATGCTGGATGCCAATTCAACGTTTAGTGGAAGTCGATGAAAGACAATGCCTTCTGGGCGACTTGGGGGGTGACAATGGTTTGCATGAATCGCATAATGTATCGTGAAAGCCGCGCTGGAACAACAACGTTTCATCATCTTCAACTACTGGGTGAGTTGTCTTCCAAATTTTTAGAGTGCATGCATAGCAACGTCTGCAGGTCCCTCTTGCGCGTTTATACTTCCTCTCTTCAAAGTGCGCTTCGGTCAGCATTTTTCTTCCCGGCCGCGGCATGGAAATGCGAAGACGAGTAGCGAGAGAACAAGCGCCTCCCTCCTAATCCTTCTCAGCCTATGGGCGCTCAAATAAAATATAAGCAAAACAAGCACCCACAGTTATTATAGGCTTCCCCTGATCCGCTTCTCATTTGAGTCTAAAAGGCTCACCTTACGTCAGTAGTTGTCGTAGACGCCAACCAAGGTGCACCGGATAACCTGCAAAAAAAAATACGCAATTATAGGATTGAAATAGTCTGATTGACGGTTGATGCCCAAACTCAAAACAACGCGGATGTAATCATTCTTAGCAAAAATAAACAAGTCACAAGTTACCCTCGACGTTGAATTCGGCTCGCAAGAGAGCATCTGCTAATGTCCGAACGGCAAAATAGGGCCATAGCCATTCACAAAAACGCAGAAAATGCCTGCAAGATTCCATAATCTTTCGATATAAATATTACACTATGACATCTCTCTCTCTCTCTCTCTCTCTATATATATATATATATATATATATATATATATATATATATATATATATATATAAATTATTCACAAGCCATGCACTGCGGAAATCAGCGTTACGCGAAGCATATTCAATTGAAGAAGCTTTATTGAACACTGTAATAGTTTTGAATACCAAAATATTACCAGACGCAGGTAGCTGACTGTTCATCGCTAATTTCGGTTCTTCAAACAGTTGTCAGATGGACCAACGTGTTTGTGCGAAGCAAGCAGACAAACAGCAGGTGACGACAGAAGCAACACGACGACGATACTATGACGGCGATGGAAATCACGATAATACGTTTGCTTTTAAACTCTTCAAAAGAAACGGCACTACCTCTTCCGTTACGACCTGCACAAATCCCAGGGGTGGTACAACACCGCGCAGTGTCTTCATAACTTTAGCGACTAGAAAGGATCAGGGCTTTCAAAGTGGGCCGATCCCGAAGTCGCCGCAGTCTAAAACAACGTCTCGAAGCGGTAGCTGTCAAAAAAAAAAAAAAAAAAAGAAGAGTGGTAGAAACTGGAACTTTAATTCCCACTTGTAACGCAAGGAGCAGACAGTAGTAATTGTCTATGGCCGAATAGAAAATGGCGCGTCCACAGGGGTAAATATAGCTCGCGCGAGGTCACGTGACGCACGCGTCAGTAATTTCAAACAGCCTAACCGTTAGATCATCGGGCTGCTGTGTTTAGAGTGATGGATTCGATTCCACCTTCGGACGCATGAATTTTGTTTATTTTATTTTTTTAATTTTTTTTACGTAGCCTGAAGGGAACCGACCTACCGCAATGGGTCTGGGATGAGCCAAAGAATGCTTCACATTAATAAATAAAGAGCGACCGTATCTTGGGTGTCGAATAGACAAGGCACGAGGCTTGCTGTCTTAACGCACGATGCCATATTTGATGGCCTTTTCCTTCATTCAAAGCGCGTTTCGGAGACGCAGTCATTGCGGTTTTATTACTTGTGAGTATATGAGTATATAAAAAAAAAAAAATCTAAAACCACTTTCAGATCTCTCAGAACCAAACACGGTCATTCTCTTTCTGAAACATTGAACAAACAGCGTTATAAGGAGCGTGTATCACCTGCGACATTTTCTCAAAAAAAAAAAGAAGAAAAAGGAAAGTGATAACTCACGCGCAACATCAGCATTGTTTTGGGTCCCCGCTTTTTCGGAGAATTCGGGGCTCGTTTACTTGTTCGCGTGGCACTGGCACAGCCAGCGCAGTTGCGATGCCCGTATAATGCATATATAAAGAAAGTTGCAATTTACCGTTCGAAGCGAGCAAAAGTCCGCAGAAATGTCCCGGAGAGCCCAACTTATTCAGAATGCAAATGACGTCCCCAGATCCCACTGCAAGCGTGCTTCTCCTGCAACCTTGTAAGCAATGCGAAAAAGTTTGGGTACAGGGGCGGTCCGGGAAACAAAGCGCGGAGTTTGCGCTAGGAGAGCGGCATTTGTTGCTGAAATGGCTTTCGTGAGGACACAGTAAAAGAAACAAACGCACATTCAAAAAATGCGAAACGCGAAGACGAATGATAAGGTGGGAGGATATGTTTTGCATGCGTAAGGAACTCTGGCGCCAACACTGCTTCACGTAGTACTGGCTAAATGTGTTGTGCCATTGCTGCTTTTCTTTTCTAACACTGATATCCTAGGTATTCTTACCAGCAACGCGTGAGTTCCAAGCAGTGAGCCATAACGCCGCACTGAATGTTTTTGCTAATAGCAAGGTGTGTTCGATTTCAGGGCCTGTTTGAGAAGTTGGCGCCACCTCGTGGTGTGTACGCCAAGTACAACCTTTGTAAATTGAGGCGTCTCGAAGGAGCGTTAAATGAGAAAATAGCTAGTGAATATCTTCGCCTACATTTTTGTTTAAGATGACCGATGCATAGATAGTATAGAGGCAAGATCAGCCATTATATTGAACTGGTATAGTACATCTGCTACAATTACGTCTTTCTGGGTCGTTCTTTTTTTCTTTCCTGTTTTTACGATAGCCACTGCGAATCGTAAAGGAATCTGCCCCAACTGGTAAAGAACACGATTTTGATTATCCGATAATTCAGTCGGTGCATAACAAAAAAATAAGAAGATTAAGATTGAAACACGATCACAGAATCGAGGTAAACAGCATGTTCGCTCACTGCAGACGGTTGGTATCAAGAGGATAAGAAAGAAAGAAAGAAAGAAAGAAAGAAAGAAAGAAAGAAAGAAAGAAAGAAAGAAAGAAAGAATGAAAGAAAGGAAGGAAGATGTCAAATTTCAGACTCGTAGAAAAGACACAAAATGCCGCTGGTGTCCTCCCTCATTGACTAATTAAAAAGAAATTAAGCGAAAGTAAAGGCGTGGAAAATCTAAGGAACTTCCTAGATTTTTCTCGCACCGAAATTTGCAGCTAGCCACGGCACGGCTTAAGCTTGCCAAAAGGGACAAGCCTGGTTTGTTGGCGCGTACTTCCTTTTCATTCTCTGGCAAATACAATCCCAGAGTTCCTTCAAGAGAATTAAGTCATCCGTTTTAACTGCAATCTATTCAGGCTTTTCGACCCCCGCTAAAAGCTTCGACCAAAGCCCCATTTAGCTGATGAAACTTGTTACCCGAACGAGCGCGTATGAAAAAAAAAAAAACAGTAGAAGTCTCACCACAGAACAAAGAAACAGCGAAGAGGAGCGACTAAAAGAACGACAACGCACGGTTTTGGGGGACTCTTTTGCCAGTTCTTGGTCAGTTGGGAAACACTGGCTTCTTGAAACGAGCAGAAAAGTGTAACAAACCTTCAGTGGTGTTGAAAGAGTTTTAAACCCGATTACTAGTTTCTTGTTTATAAGGTTCTGGAAAGAAACAGCTACGCGCCAGCCTAAGTCTAATGAGGCGTACATAGCCGCACGACACACTGAAAGGAACAAGCATGGGACGCGTATAGAGATACAGCATATATAGTGTGCGATTCTCTCTATACCGCGCGTGTGCGATCGCACGCACGTGCGCACGCACTAAAAGAAAAGGAAGAAGAAAAAAGAAATCGTTCGCGTAGGTGGCGCGGTGGCGACTGGGCAATGACCGTCTACGGCCTGAGCACGAGGTCCCACATACAAATTCTAGCCGCGGCGAACTTATTGCGAAAAGAAAGGTTGACAAAGAACGCGTGTGCGTAAATAATTGGGCAGCTGAATAAACAAACTAATAAATATTTGACTTCGTGCGAAGAAAAAAGTTACGCACTCAAGCTATTTTTACCCTCCGGACAAAGAATGTAATTTCATCAGTATTATATCTTAGGAAAGAGCGAGCATGAATTCCTGCAACTGGAGTAATTGAATTATAAGTGTTTTTTTTTTTAGAGCGCAGCTCTTTGGCGTCCGTTCCTGGGTTTCGCGTCGTCGTCGGCGTTGTCGTCGGCCTCGTAACCAGCTCCACCCCCCTTTCATCCCCCCAGCGCTAGCAGCGACCGACTGATACCGCTGGATGCCGCTGACGCCGCTAGAGAGTCAAGATAACGTGACTGCATAGAACACCGTCGCCGCCATGCAGAAAGAGGAGGAAAGGGTCCCCCCCCCCTTTTCTTGTGTGGCGGATAGGGTGCTCTTCAGTTGCCGACGCGCCGGTTATTTCACGTAGGCCCCGGCACGTCGACGAATACGTGACCACCTTCCCACGGCTAGACCTGGTTCTTAGCGCTGCGGAAGCGAGGGTATCATATTCTTTGTGTCGGCATCGGCGGCGTTGTCCCTGAAACCAACTCCGCAGCTGGGGTTGACTCACTATCGGCGTCAGCGGCATCAGTCAGTCGCTGCTATCTCTTCCCTCCTCCCTTTATCGTGTTGTCCGCTTGCTGCGCGCGCTTCTGCCCCCATCGTTTGCCGCTGGGTGTACACGCCGCCCCCCTCCCCCCTCTTCCTGCGAGTCTCCGGTTGTCAAAGCGCCGGCTCGAACTTAATCCCTTTCTTCGCTCCTCCTCCAATGCAACCCCTGTGCGGTGGCAATCAGAGAGCCAGATCGGTGGCGGCGGATCTGTATATGTGCACCGCCCGAGCCGAAATTGCCGCTGCCGTTCGCCCTGTGCGGTGGCAATCAGAGAGCCAGATCGGTGGCGGCGGATCTGTATATGTGCACCGCCCGAGCCGAAATTGCCGCTGCCGTTCGCCACTGAGAAATTATCTGCCAGTTCTTTCTGAGCCATGAGCGAGACGACCGATGGAAGTCCACCGTCTGCTGCTGCTGCTGCTGCTGCTGCTGCTAAACGAGCTGCCAGAGCAGAGGCCCAGCGCCGTCGCCGTCAGAATCCAGAGGTGCGTGCCGCCGAAGAAGAAGCTTACCGTCGCCGCCGTCGAGATGATCCAGGAGTACGGGAAATATAAAAAAAAAATTCTGTGATAGCGCATACATGTGTTGCTCGATTTCTTTGCCTCAATCTATCGAAAAGGTGAAACAGCTTATTTGCTGCGCTCAAATTTCGCATTAGGAAGTAACGTAATCGTCGGTAATTTTTTTAAAGTTCGGTACTCCCCTATAACGAAGCTTGCGAATTCGAAGATGGTAATGCTGGCTATATATATTGATGGCCAGGTATCTGAGCTTATATACATAAACGATTGTCGATTCGGTATGATTTTCTTGTCTTCAGGTTCCAACGAAGTGATGGTCTGCGCTGGTCCGTCACATATTACGCGTATTGAAATTGGGCAGTAGGTGTCGCCACCCAATATTATTCTGTGGAGTAATGACGCACAGCGACGGTATACGTCGCGTTGCTCTGTTTCAGCGGCCTCGGTTATCGTAGGTTCCATAAGCCGAGCTAAGCTGCTTCGCATCCGCGACGATGTCGCGGGTGCGAATCCCAGCCGCGGTGGCCGCATTCCCATGGGGTTGGAATGCACCCACACTCGGGTGCCGTTGTTAAGGCACGCGTTAAAGAACCCCAGGTGGTAAGAATTAATCCCAAATCTCCCACTATAGCGTCCGTGCATCATAATCAAGACGTGGTTTTGGCACTAAATATATAGTTTCATTATATAGTCACGGCCGTGGTACGAGTGTTTTGCATCGTTCGTTTCTAATACACATGCGCAACAAACGGGAAGATTGAACGTCCCGTCATATTTAAATGCTCGACCATACGCACGCGATTTTTGAGCGACAAGAGACAGGTTAGGTTTGGCCGTTGCGGTGGGTGATCCATTGTTTTCGCTTGTTTCGTCGTAGATTTTGGCTAGCCGAAGAATTTTCGCTTGTGACCAGGAGGTCTTCTCAGCAACTACCGCAGGGGCTTTAGCTACCACCGGTTGCCCGAGTGCGCATCAACATGTTAGCAACCACACCGCCCGCTTCGATCTCAATTCGCCCTTCTTACTTACTGTGTTGTGACAGCAATAAATGAATGGTAAGTTCAGCCTTCGCTTAGTATCATCTCGCGCGGCGAAGACAAAGTGTTGCAGATGTTCTGCCGTTCTTGTTGAGATCAGCTGTTTGTTTTTCACGTTGTTGTTGGGCCTAAGACGCACCCGAGAGCCGCGAAGTTACCTTGATTTCTACCTACCAGATGGCGCCACAGCATGGAAACGCTTGCGACGGGGAACGCTTTTTCAATGGCGATGATGGCATGCTAGAGCTAGATCTATAGTACACTCTGGTTATAAGGTTAGCCTCGTGTAACGTTGATGGCATGCTAGAGCTAGATCTAGTACACTCTGGTTATAAGGTTAGCCTCGTGTGACGTAGTGACGTGTGACGTGTGACGTAGACGGCAGTGACGTAGGCAGAAATATTTTTGTGTAGGGGAGAGTGGGGGGGAGTGTCACGTACTTGATTGCGGCTGGGGAGGGTGAGGAGGGGAGACAGGGAGCTGGACAGGTTCCGCACTAGCACAGAAATTTCAGATGCACGCGAGACGATTTACTCCATCTCAGACTACCGGCACTCTCCTGTCGCATCAATGCGATTTGCCTTGCTCGTACATTAGCGCCGTAGACATGAATGCAATGCGCTAGAAAAACGATGCGATACGCCACTTATTGCGTAAGTGCACGGCTGTGTTTCGCCGGTGAGTGGAGGAGATCCCATCCCGGCAACCGTGCGAAACATCGGCGATATCAACACTGGGCTTTCCCCCTCCTTCTATTAGCCTTTTCCTCCCCTTTACCCTCCCCCAGTGCAGGGTAGCCAGGTGGTCTCAGACCTTCTAGTGCAGGGTAGCCAGGTGGTCTCAGACCTTCTAGTAGAAAGACTGCACCCCCCCCCCCCCTTTCTTGTCCTCGTCTGCCATTTGACAACACCACGCCCAGCCCTAGAGCGTGTAGCGAGCAAGCCGGCGCGGAAAAATCAGTTAGTGATATGGGGGAGAAACAGCCGCCATAGTGTGGTGCGGTTGTTCACGAAGATTGTTCCTCTTTTATGCACGGATGTTTCCTGCGTGGAAGAATGGGACGCTCTTGCTACCAACCTGCGGAGGAAATTGTGACAATGGTTCGAAAGTGCGACTGTTTGAGTTCCCCAGCGATCCCAACCGCGGGGCGCGATGACGTCGACGTTTCTAAAGGCCTAAGATTCCACGGGTAGGCGCTGTCTGCTTATTTATTGGTGACTTGGTTGATGTTAAAAGAGACGACACAGGTTTTGCTGTAAACTGAGGTATAATGTTAAAGGTGAGCCGCTGCTCCTTCAAGGATTATTATGCAAGAACTGGACTAGCATACGCGTCTTTCCCAACATGCGACTTTGGACATGGGCTTATCATTGTTTCCGAGTCCCTGTACGGGCTTTTGTATTGGTGCGGGTTTAAATCTGTCACCAGTGCTTTGTGACTTACCAGAGGCATAACTAAGTATTAACGTGAACAAACCAAAAGCAACTAGGAAGGAGTCGCAGCATTTTCCTGTTTATATATATATATATATATCATATTATGGGAAGCCAACCATAAATAACACCAAGAACAACATAGGATCAATTTACTGCAGTTCTTATTTCAAATAAAGAAATGATAAACAGTTGCAAATGTACAGAGTGTTTTTATACGAAAGCATCAAATGGCCCATTGAGCTAAGCAACCGGCGTCTGTAGCAGCGAAACGGCACCTTAGTTCGCATTGGCTGGGGCACCGCGTCACGTGCCCGCGTGGACGGAGCAGAGCGGGCGAAAGGCTACAGCTGCTGCTGAGCCTGCGCGTCAGCCTTCGCTTGAAGGGAGAGGGCATGGCCACGATGCCACGTCACCTTGGCTCTCTCAAGCCTGCGTTATCCGCGAGTCCCTTGTCTGCGCAAGCTCTCGCCTACGTTCTAACTTCGCCTCGGTACACTCTATAAATAAATTATTGTAAAAAAAACAAAAACTGAACAAATTCTAAAGGAAAAACGTTGGCGGTAATTTCGAAACTATGGGCCGACGCTCAGAAGCCGAGTGCCTTACCCAGCAGGCTAAACCAGCGCCTTCCAGATAGCAGGCCTTTGCGCTCTGCTTTATGACATTATGCTACATGGCCAGAAATTCCCATCGCCAAGCCCAGAGTTACGAAAGCGGTGACGTCAAAACCACGGTGGCTTACTAGGGAGCGCCCACATTAGATTCTATGGCAGTCGGGCAAGGTAGCATGACGTCACGGATCGAAATGCAACGGCCTTGTGCTATCTAGGAGGCGTTGGCCAAGCGTCTCAAAGCGCTCGCCTGCCCGCGAGGAGCTCATAACTCCTAGGACCGCTCAGCGTTGTTCAAGTGGACATTAATGATTTCGCATTCACAACTCATAAGGGCTGAGGTCTCCTCACATTTTTTATACCACTGCCCACGAGTATATATATATATATATATATATATATATATATATATATATATATATATAATGAGAAGAAAGGGCGTTAACCGAGGGGCGCGATTTTTATTAGCCATGTCATAAGAAGTCAACAAACATTGACACCAAGGACAACATAGGGGAACTTACTTGTACTTACTAAATCAATCAAAGAAATGATAAATTAATGGAAGTGACAGTGCATGAAAGAAAAACTTGTCGCATGTGGGGAACTATCCCACAACCTACGCATTACGTGTGCAATGCTCTACCAATTGAGCTACCGCGGCGCCGTTTTCCCGTTCACTCATTCGTTTCTTTAATTTCATTCCTTCATTTTTCAATTCATTCTTCAATTCATTTCTGTAATTCCTTTCTTTAATTCATTTAGCAAGTACAAGTAACTTCTACTATGTTGTCCTTGGTATCAGTGTTTGCTGACTTTTTATGGTATGACTAATAAAAATGGCGCCCCTCGGTTAATCCCCTTTCTTGTCATTTATTACATGACGAGGGTCTCTAATCCGGCAACATCGATGCCTTCAGGTAGCATGTGTGAGTTTAGTGACCAGTAGCGTCCACCAAAAAAAAAAAAAGAGAGAGAGAGATCACGTACTCGTGACGCCTGCGGCAGAAAGAATGTTCCGCATCCCCGCAAGGTATGCGAGTGGTGGCGCTGGCTGACACTCCGAGGGTTCTAGTATAGGAAACGTAAGTACCCAAGAAAGTGGAGAAGGGTTACTTTGAAGGAGCAGGCTTTTTAGTCCACGAGGGTCAAAACTTCGGCCAAGCGGGTCGACGTGGCACAAATGGCGGTTTCAGGTAAAACCGTGACGAGGGTCAGCGCACGCGGTCCCTTTGTTGTTTGCGGCGGTGGACCGGCTACCGCCGCGGCGTAGCCGGCTCCTGATCGCGCCGCCTAACGGGCGCCCTCCATGGGATTATAATCCTAATGGATCTGCTCCCGGAACCAGGGGGAAGGGTTGTGAAGGAGCGGTGAAGGAAAGGGGTGACGCGCCGATGTAGGTAATGTCGTTGTTCAAAGCGCGCGCGCGAGCAGCATGCAAGGACAAGTTCCTCCAATGGGCCTGCACTCTAAAGAATGAAGAAATCAGAAATAAATAGGAAAACAAAAGGAGAGAAAAGAAAGGAAGTAAGGCCAAAGGGAAGAGGAAAAAGGCGTACAAAATAAAAGAAAAGGTTAACAATAATGAAAGAACTAGGTAAGCAGGAAGTCAACATATTACGATCACCGGAAGCCTTGTGGTCTGTGCGTGATGACGGGGCACGCTGGGCAGAGTGCGAATAACCGGTCGAGTCCCAAAGTGTGGCGTGCATGCTTAAAGCAATTATTGATGCAAAAGCTGGAAGGCGAGGTAGAAGGCCGTAACCAAAAAAAAAAAAAAAGGAAGAGTGAGCGAGAAAAGCGAGGAGAACGCATTCGTTGGTTAGGGTGTTTTTTCCTAAAAGGGAGGGGGTGGGAAACATCTAGATAAATATACACTCGCCTTCTAAAAATCTTAATGCCGAGAGGGCGCCGGTGAGTTCATTTATTTCCTTTTTTTCTTTTATTGTAATAAACTTGTAGTTGAAGTAAGATTCGCGCTGTTTGTGTTCTCTGGTACTGCAACATCGCTTTCCGATATTGTAACTTACATACCATCCAAGCTGTGAGCTTCTGACGCAATATCTTTAGAAAGGAGAAAGCCGGGGAGGGACTGCATATGTGAACGATAATTGTTGAACCGAACTCTAAAGGGGTTGCCCGTGTGCCCTACGTATTAAATGTTGCGAGGTCCAAATTAAAAAAAAAAGAAATCGACGACGTTCGATTAATCGCAGTCGAGCTCATCTCTAATTTGGTGATTGTACTTGGTGTCTGTACTTTGTGCTTGTAACGACTGCGTGACCTCTGCAAGCGAAGTTGTCTCCATGTGTTTGCATTCCTTGCACCTGCTTTTCCCGAAAGCACGACATCGAACGTCAGGCGTCTTTTAACAAATTAAAAGACGAGCAGGCGCAAGTAGAAAAGCGAAAACATGTGATTTCCACATTTCGGCCGGGCTATGGCCGATACATTTATTTATTTATTTATTTATTTATTTATTTATTTATTTATTTATTTGTCTATGCGATACGCCAGGGTTTACATGAATTGGGTGCATGAGGCGGCTTACCTATCGCAGTCACCCCTCCCTCCCTTCTCGCGCATAATCCGGTCTGACCTCCTATACCGCGCGTACCCCACCAGTAACAAGGACGCGATGCGTGCGCCATTGTAGCATTCACGGAAACGTGATTAAAAAGGAGGTTAGAAAATGCGCTTAGTTATCTTTCGGGAAGATAATAAATGTATTACGTTGTAGAATATAACATACTTCCTTCGTTTTCCATTCATTCAGGCATTCAATATTTATTTATTTGAACAAGGTTACAGGAGACAAAGGTCCCTTCATTAATGTAAGCGGTAAAAATAAATAATATAAGAAAATAAAATAGGATGATAGGTTTAACGTAGCGAGCACGATTCGCAAGGTAAAGATTTCCTCGTTGCAGTTTTATACACGAGCAGTCGCAAAACACCCTTAGTCGACCAATTTCGTAAGACGTTTCTTTTTTCTGTTTTTTTGCACGAGCATTTTAGCCGGCACGCAGGGCTTCCTAAGCCACACGAGTTATTTCGTACAGCGAGTCACCGAGAGCTTGCTCAAAAAAAATTCCTCCCTCTTAAAAGTCACCCGAAGGGAGATCGGTCCTCACCTTTCCCCGAATCTTCAATCGCGGCGCAGATAACGCAAACTTTCGCCGCAGCAGTTTGAAACGCCGAAAGAGTATCGGGCGACCCGGTATCGGTAAGCCACGTGGTCTTCCTCTCTCGCTCGCTCTCTGATCGCTAAACGATGCCGCCAATCAAGGCGGCACACGTTGATGAGTGCGCTCCCCCTATAGTCTCCGCAAGCTTTGATCGCCCAGTTTCGCGCTACCGAGGTGCGCGGCGGCGTCGTTGTGGCGTTTGTCATTTGTCAACCTCCTCAGCGAGGGGAGGCTAAAGGTGGGCCGATGGCGTTAAACACGTCCGAGTGAGCTCTCGTGCAGGTTGGCATCATTCTCCAATTTACGTCGCTCAAACGGCCTGTTGCTGCCCGCTAAGCTTGACGCCGGTGCGAGAGGACGGTATAGCAGGGATTTGCTGAACAGCGCCTGAACGCTGTGCCTTGAGGTTTTACTTTCCCACAGCCGTGACAGTGTTTCTCGGGATTTTTTCAACCGCTGAAACAATGTCCATCCGATGATATCAAGTCGTCGACGCACTTAACCATCTTTATGTTCTCTATTTTGTTTTTTTTTTTCTTTTCTGCTAACGCGCAGGTCTTCGCGATCAATCAGTCGGTGGTGCAACAAAGGATTCAGCAATCCAACAATGAGTACGTTAAGCACATACCCGGCAGCCCGTGAACCTTAAGATTTGTAAACATGCTGAGCACGAGGTCGCGGGATCGAATCCCGGCCGCGGCGGCCGCATTTCGATGGGTGCGAAATGCGAAAACAGCCGTGTGCTTAGATTTAGGTGCACGTTAAAGAACCCCAGGTGGTCAAAATTTCCGGAGTCCTCCACTACGGCGTGCCTCATAATCAGAAAGTGGTTTTGGCACGTAAAACCCCAAATATTATTATTATTTGTAAACATCCCGCCGACACGACATATGGGAAAGGAGAAGCGTGGGGAGGTTCATTAGCATGCACAGCTTTTTTTTTTTGCCATAAAAACAGGTTTTGTGGATACGTACGCACTGTATTATTCAAGTTAACTTTAGACCCAGCACACGAGCAGCAGCAAACTCGGCTTGGTACTTTGTCTGTGTCTCTTTTTTTTTTTTCTGGTTTCCTTCCAGCTTGCTGGCATTCCACTACGTAATAGCTAACTCAGATCAGCAGACTGACAAGAAACCCCCCCATTGTTTGGAAATCACTGACTTTTTCAGCAACTTTGCTGTTGCTACTTTCGTCTGCTTCAGGAACTTTTCTGAATAAGCATATTCGAAGGAAGTGGCTCTTTAACAACAGCGTCTTGCGCTGCCACGAAAGGGTGACGCAGGCAATGCCAACTTCTCTTTTGTACGCGTTCTTATCTTTTCTTTTTATTCCTGCGCCGCCACATCACTCAACACCTTTAATTTTTTTTCTTTATCTCTACTTCGTTATCACTTCACCTCCCCCTCCCCTCTCTCTCCAGCGTACTCTAGCAAACCTCGCTGCCCCCCCCCCCTCTCTCTTTGTTTTTTCGAAAACGAAATCAAGTTTTCGTAAAACTTGACGCTACATTCGTAACATCACAGAACGAGCCCAAATTTGTAATGTTAACAAAAAAATTCGGGAGACTTGGCGGGTATGTTCAAAATATCAGGTGACACATCCCCAAAAAGAGACCCACGCAATACAACAGTATTATAAGTGGAGCACTTGGATGCCTCTTTAGCGTGAGAATGACCGGCGCGACGGCACGAAGTATAAAACATATGCAGTCCCATTGTTGCCGGTGGCAACCACACACAGTATGGGGACTAACGAATTGCGCGGTAGGCCTCGGAAGTACGCTATACGGCCTCGGATGCTTGTTAAGCGAGAAACGAGGTGCGACGTGCGAAAGGGCGGGAGCAAGGCGTCTGACCGCTGGCGCTGCTTTCCCCTGTTGAGAGGAAAAAAAAATTAATTGTCGGGTTTTACGTTCCAAAACCACGATCTGATTATGAGGCCCGCCGTTGTGGGGGGCACCGGAAACATGGACCACCTAGTGTTCTTCAACGTGCCCCTAAATCTAAGTACACGGGTGTTTTCACATTTCGCTTACATCGAAATGCAGCCACCGTGGCCGGGATTCAATCCCGTGACCTCGTGCTCAGCAGCCCAACACCATAGCCACTAAGCAACCACTGCGGTTCCCCTGCTGCGAGGATGCAACGCAATTGTGTTCGGCTTGTGTTACGCATTTGTAACACTTACTGGCGACAAGCATGCTGCACCTCTATGTAGTGCATTAAGTGCTCGCTCGTGTCGTTGAGGTGGCCGACATAAAGCGTCACAAGTGTACTTCCCACTGGTGCTAGTTATGTATTGCAATAAATAAGTATGACCCCTCCGATGTGACTCCTCCAAGTGTCACGTCTTGTCCCCCGTTCGCCTTCTTTGTAAGCGTCTCAATGCACGCCCGGGCAGATAATACACAGGGATTCCTACAAGAAGCTGTCGGAGCGTCACGATGGCGCCGACGGCAAAAAACACAATGTTCCTAAGCCTGCTTAGTACCCTTTTAAGCCGCTTGCCCGAGTGACCTACAATAACCGTCTTGCTCGTCGGTTCCTATTACTACGACCCTTTTGGCGCCCGTTGATCGGTGCTTCGCCCAATGGAATATTGCCGCGCGGTGACACCAAGTGTGCAGAAGGCTATCTATCGCCTTCACGTGTTACAGAAGTGCAACATGCTGCCAATTTTTTTTTCTTTTTTGGTGATATCATTAGTACAATCATAATGATAACGCCTTGGCGTTTCAGCATATTCTGAAGGCACAGCTGCAAGCACCTAGGACTGGCGGCGAAACCATGAGCTCATAAAGATGCTTGGCGGGCTGCGCAGAAGCCCAGGTGAACTTGTCGTTCACGTTTTACTGCTATCAAGTTCGGCTAGTACGCTCTGACACAGTGGTAGCGCCACTCCGGCAGACAGGCCAAGGAGGTAAGGCAGCGTTGAAAGAAAACACGAAGGAATGCGCGCGTGTACGCGAGACGATTGATGTTTCAGTACGTCCGCAGTATTTTGGAGAGAGAGAGAGAGAGAGAGAGAGAGAGAGAGAGAGAGAGAGAGAGAGAGAGAGAGAGAGAGAGAGAGAGCCCAGTAGATAAATATGAAGATGATGGTGCTCTTCGAAGATGTGTGAAGAATCTTCCTCCACACATTTCTCATAACATATATATATATACAGGGCGCCTATTTTAGACAATACGGATGTTTTTATAAAAAGGCTATAAGCGCAGCAAGCCTGGCGTTTTTACAGGCGAGTTCCTAGGCGAGGGACCTACTTTGCCCTAATAACGTGAGCTGCCGATGAATAATTTACAAAAATTCATTAATGAACCTTTTTGTTGGTACTTCAGAGGCAGTTGTCTGAATGGCGAATGCGAAAGTATTCACATATTAATGCGATCTAATTTTTTTAATGATCTTGAAGACCACACCTAATTCGAGATATTTGTCATCGAACTTCAACGGTAAATCCAGTCAATATCGAAACCGAGCGCAGCGGGCGCGCGGTTTCATATATCATATCAAATCATATCATATCAGATCAGATCAGTCATATCATACCAGATCATGTCATATCAGATCAGATCAGTCATATCATACCAGATCATGTCATATCAGATCAGATCAGATAATTTTAGATCATATCGTATCAGACCGAAACGCCCGGCGACGCGTCAAGCGCGAGAAAGTTGGACACTGAACGCCTTGGCCAGGCCCGAAAGCTATACTGACACGGCACACTTTGCCTGCAGCAAACCTGTGCCGCTGTGTGTCGAGTCAAAGCGCTTGGCGTGGCGCTCAGTCTCGATATTGCCTGGATTTGGTCTGGAATTTCCATGAAGAACGTCTGCGAATCACGTGCGATCTTTTGCATTAAGAAAGTTGCTGTGCCATAAATTGCGACGCCCTACAAGTTTGTTTTCCCTATAAACAACTGCCCTTAACTTAATAATACAGAAGCTGAAAATGATTTTTGTTAATGATTATTTTCAGAGTAACTTAAGACGAAGCAAAATATTTCCGCCTCACCGTGATGTCTCTCACCGCGATAGACATTTCATTAGTGGCACGAGAACCGAGTGAGGCTCTTGTTTCTTGCGCAGCACTTCCGGTTCACTTCCTGAGACGACTGGGGACAAAATTCAGGATAAATCAAGAAAAAAAAATAGAAAGAAAAGTACAGTACAAAATTTATGGGTGTACTTATATATATCATATCAGACCATAATTTTAGTTACAAGTTGATTTACTGAAGTGTCTGGAATAATTAGAATTATTTATAAATCACTAAGACGACCATGGACAAAATTCAAAATAAACCACAAAAAAAAAATAGAGAAATATAGTACAGCACAAAAATTCCATGGGTTTCATTACCGATATAATATCAGACCGTATGTTTAGTTACACGTTCAGTTACTGAGGTTTCTGGAATATTTTGAATTATTTAGAAAGCACTAAAATGACCAGGGACGAAATTGAACATAAATAAGAAAACAAGGAAAAAATAGTACAGTACAATATTCATGGGTTTCATTATAGATATTATATTACAGCATAAGTTTAGTTACAGGTTGAGTTACTGGAGTATCTGGAATAATTATAATTAATTAGAAATCACTGCTTACCGCACATCAAAGCACAGCATCGTAGACTTTAGAGATGCGCAACATGAGCACGACCTGGGTGAAATTCCTGGAAACCCCGAAGCAGAAAGCAGCAGTAATGGCGTCACTAATGACGTCACACATATGGTGGCATGGTATTTAACCGGCTAATTAACGGAAAACAGTTGCCTCCGAGTTCGATTCGTGCGTTGCGTTCGCCTAACGTTAACCTGACGAACACCAACGCCGAGGTGCGAGCGCCACTGTGAGACACATAAGTCAAAAATTAGGGTCGCCCACCATTTTTATAAGATATCTGTATTGGCTAGAAAAAAAAACACCCTGTATACTGTGCTTTGTAGCTTCGTGCTAGAGTCAGGTCGATTACGTTTTCCCTTTCAATATTCCGCTTGAGAGGAGTGGCGAGAATATTATGTCATCATTTTTCGTCAGACAAGGCGGTGGCCTCACTATGGCGTCCGTTTCTTTTTGTAATCTCTACTGAATGTGCAGGTGCACAATGATGTGATATAGTCTTGCATCGGCTCATATTGCATCGGCTCATTGCCTCGTTGGGACCGCGGATCCTGCACTTTTCCGCCCGCTTAAAACTCGTGAATAATTGTGGTGCTTGACAGAACTTCGGAGCTAGATATGTTCTTAGTTTTCTTAGTTCATTCAAGTGAGTGATGACATATGTGCGCAAAGTAGCAAGCAAATTAAACGGGCAGAAATCACCAGCACCGCGTCTTTCGGCAGTATTGCAAGGGCAGCCGAGTTTCGCAAATTATTGGGGAAGAGAACTCCGAACTATTCACCAATCAGAAAGAGGCAGCTGAAATCAACCTCATAAGGCGTGTATAGGAGAGGCTGCAGAGGATCCTTTCTCTCAGTTAGTTATAATGCCGCACCCCTCTCTGAAAATCCATACAGCTGCAAAAAAAGAAGTAAGGTAACGGCCCGAAACCACGCACACGTTGTATTCTCTAAATAACGAGACCTGTACATTGTACAGGTGTATCTATGCACCCTTCTACAAAACTAAGAAGGCCTCACTTACAAGGAGAAACATTAGGGTTGTCTTTTTCCTATTTGTAAATTTTATTCTTTTCCCCCGTTTTGATTCAAATTTTCCGGTGGTTGCAAGGCATCGGCCGTAGCATCCCTAGTCAACAACGAACGGAGAATCCACTCTACTAACGAAGCATGGACGGCTGAGCGGAACAAGAAATGCGTTGTACCTAAAGAAGAACGCTTACCGTTACACCAGGGGCCGAATTCACAAAACGTAAGTGTTATTTGTCGTAAGTGTTTGCCACTGGCCGGCCGTCTTCGCTAACTATTTGTCCGACGTCATGGCTAACCTGGCGTCTCTTCTCTTAAACGGTTCCAGCAGTAGTTGTTTCGTTTTTCTTTCTTTTCATTTTCAATATACAGGCCCAGTTTGTTTACCAGTCCTAGCATTCCACGCGGTTACGGTTGTCACTTCTATTCAACTGCGAATGCGTAATGTTGGAGGCAAGCAGTAACGGTATCTATAGCCGGAGGCAGACTGTAACTGTAATACTACAATGCGCTATTCTATCCGCCAGACATCGCGTCGCCTAGACAACTAAAGGACAAGTGCTTTGAACTCCACTGAGTGAAAGGCGACGATGTGTCTGCCCTCCTGACATTTGTGAGGGTGTAAACGACAGACTCGTGAATGTGCTTTGTTAGAAGGACGCTTTCGTCACCCCCCCCTTTTGTCACATTGAGGGAAACGAAAGAAGGAAGCCTACACGAGCCACTCAAATAGCACAAAAAAAAAAAAAGAAGGGCTTCAACTCTTGTGTTGTAAACAACTTTGTGGTGGTCGAATACTGCGAAGTATTTAGACCACGTGACTGACAGCGACGGTGTCGCGGTGATCAATAGAAAGCGACGCCAGCAGAAATGCAAGTCACTGCCGGTTCGAAGACCCACTTATAGACCGTTTTTTCGTAGGCGCCGCCATATTGCGAACGCAGTGGCGCCGCCTATGAGCAGCGCCATACTGGCTTGGGTGAAAGCGGTCTTTTGCATGGCAGGTATACGCCTGGCGGCAGTTTCTGGCGTTTGTTTTCGCGGTCGTGCGGTCAGTTTAGTATGACGTGCATCTTCTACGTAGTAAACGGTTCTGTGAGACGTGCTGAAGTGGTTTAAGGCATCATGGCCGGAATTTCTGCTGGCGTTGAGGTGGACAGAACACGCAACGCGATGTGTGCGCGCATATTCGAGTCTGCAATCAGCCTCGGAGATGAATTGTGTATTTCTGAATGTTCCAGTCACTGATGTGACCTTAGTTCAGTATTATCCTCTATTTCTAAGCTGCGGAAACATACGCGACGATCATAACAGCGTGATCGTGGGTACCGTTCTGCTACGATAGGAGCTGTGATGTTATACTTTGGCAAGCGTTCAAACTGTTCGCTGCAGGTTACATTGCGTGACTACTTGGTTCGATGGGTGAGGTTTCCGCACCTGAATAAAATAGTTTTGGCAAGTGATAGCAGCATACCTTACAGTCTGAATTACGCTTGTCCAGCACAGGGACTGTTTACGAACTGCGCGAGCGTCCTAAGCAGTGGTAAGTGCTGGATTACATATATCTTTGTTCTATATACCGCATGGTCCAAGCATACCGCATCAGCGGTTATATATTTATAAACGTTGTGCGGCGTGACTATGCGAGGCCCTATTGCGGCGTTAGCCCGTTTTCTCTTGCTTTTTCGAGAAAGAGGATTATAACTGAATTTCTTTTTCGGTTGCGTTTGTTCCGTTCACTACGACGCACTCACACGCATTACGGAAATTTTGTCCTCAGAAATAGGCATCGCATTCTTTTTATGCGATCCTTCATATATTATGGCTGTATGCAGGCAAAAAAGGCAATGCCGAAGCGCACAGCTTACATATGTACCGTGCTGGTTCACAAACCGCAGTGATCGCTGTGTTGAGCAGCGCCATCGGCCTCATGCAGGAAGGCTAGCGTAGACATATGGTAATTTGAAGCCTACTAGACTTGAAATGCGCGAGAACGATGCCGGTGCATCACAAATATTTGATTGCACCTGCCGCTTAGATGTGTCGTGGTTGCCTTAGGTTGGCCGTGCACGAGCACGCGCTCTTATGTTTATGCTTTGCTCCCTACGCCAAGCGATCAGATATTGAGCAGATTTACCATTTCATGCTGCTAATACAGAGACACCGGGTTTCTTTGTTGAATTAAAACCGATATAAGTAAAATAGTTCACAACACATACACACACCGCGACTGATAATGTGCGTACACCGCGGCTTATAAAACGCGTCACATTTCTGCGCTCCCAAAAGATATTTCCGCCTACTGTAGTCACCGATGCACCGAAAGGCTTCCCTGACGACCTTATATGAACGGACACGGCGTAAATTTCACAAAATACGATCTAAAACATCTCAAAATCGCTCCGCAGCACGCGACAGCAATACTTTCAAGCAGCGCCGCGCCGGATCGCCCAAGCCAGAGAGGAGGAAAGACTCTCCGCGCGCCCTATCCTCCTCGCCCGATGAAACGGTCTATAGTCAGAGGCACCAGACACAGAGCAACTCCCTCTACATGACAACAGTGAAGTTGCAGTCTCTGCTTCTCGCGCTTGTAGAATGAACCAATGATAAGTCGATTTTTACTGCAGGCAGCGGCGCCAGCCGCATTACCACGGCAGCTTTTGGAAACTTTGTTGTAAAATAGCTCCTGTTCTTTCCCCAATCCTGACCCCTTGTTCACTCCGCCAAGCCCGACCCGACACTCTTGCTTGGCGCTGTTCAGTAATTGGAACACCGGCGAGTGAGGTTGCGTGGCTAGGCATCAGTTTAGCAGTTAATCTACGCGCCTGCCCCCCCTCCTTCCTCCCCCCCCCGCCTTGCGTCTAAAAAAAAATATACCCTGCAGAATTTTGGCCTCCTTTCTTTCTTCTAGGAAATGTATTTATCGAACTTGCATGGTCGGAAGCTGGAACAAAGAATAAGATAAACCTTTTTGTTCTTGTCAGGATAAGTCATTCGCGCCCTTTAAGGCGCCTTGTACACAAATGTGTACATTTCCCGTATAGTGTGTTTTTCGCATTTAGGACGCACAACTCTCTATTAGGTTGTTTTTAGCGCATTTGCAAACTTTAAACTCACAACCATGTGCATTTTGGGCACCATCTGTCACATTTCGGTGAAGATGTTCATATAAAAACAAGAAATGGCGGACGCCGGAGCAGCAAAGAGCGGTGAGTCAATTTCTCAGTTTTTTAGAGCCGCTTTTTTACATCGTAGCAAGCAAAAGAATAATTATACCGCGCTTGTGCATAATATAAAGTACCGAGGAGTGATAATTTCATCATTTCTGAGGAGATGACCAAACGCTAACGCTCGCACGCGCATGTGTACACGATTGTGTACAAAGCGCCGTGGTCGCTGCAGAAATGAAGAACGCTGAGACTTGCTCTGATTTTCTTTCCAGTTTTTTCGGCCATTCCTTGTTCTTCTTTCTACAGTGCGAAAAAGCTTGAGAAAACATAAGTGTCAGCTGAAACGCATTTGGAACTCGTAGCTGATGGAAACGTTTCAGAAGTCGGGTAAAGTGACGAAGAAGACGCCACGTGTGAAGCGGCCGATGCCTGCGTTGAAGCTGCGTTCACCAACCTCGCAGAAGATGAAGATGCGGCTGCAGGGGAAACGCAAGCTGAAGAAGTGGACACTGAGGGCGCTTTTAACGCGATAGCGTTAAGGAGCTCGTGTCGCAGAAAAGCCGGTGTCGTCGGCGTCGGTGTCCGTGTCGGCGTCGACGTCCGCGGCGTTGGCCGTGAGCGATAAATCACGGCAGGCACTTCATAAATAAAAAGCAACTTCCAAGATGGGCTGGGTGGGAATCGAACCAGGGTCTCCGGAGTGTGAGGCGGAGACGTTACCACTGAGCCATGAGTTTTTTTTTTTTTCAGGGGTGTAGCATGTTTATTTATCACTGAAGAAGTCTGGAGTCATCCCATCAGCCTCCAGCGATGCAGCACTATCTTAACCTCCTGGCTTCCCTCTCAGACTCAAGCAGGGTCAAGATGTCGCCTTCACGGACTGGGCCCTTGACGTTGCGGATGATGGACCGGTTAGACTCATCCAGGAACTCGACACGGACCTGGGTACACTGTCCCTGGGATCCGGTACGGCCTAAGACCTTGGTCACACGTGCCAATTTGACTTTATCCATGTCGGCGGCTGGCAAGCGAAAGGAAGAGAAGAAAGCCCCCACTGAGCCATGAGTTCGATGCTTCAAAGCGGTACAAAAGCGCCTCTAGTGAACGCAGTGTTGCCTTAGAAACGAGCTGTTTCTAAGGCTCAGGCGTGCGTCGCTTGCTCAGGCGCACATTTCGTTGTCGCGCCGAACGCTGCGTTGCTCGACGCTCACCGCGTCCGATGCGGGGCGCGTAGTCGCTGCGCCGTAGCCCATTGTCTTACACCCCTTGGCGGGTCGACGGGAACGCTGTCGCGTTCCACTCTTGAAGGCGAAGCTTAAGCGTCCTCAAATTTTTTTCACTTTATGGACGTGGCTATCTGCAAATCTTGGCTGGAATACCTCCGCGACAATCAAACGCTGCCTAGAGCTAGACTCCTAGATTTGATGAATTTTCGCTTGCAAGTTGTCGAAGGACTAATTAAGTCGGTACTGCCCGAGAAAAAGCATGGAAGGCCTTCTCTTGCAGAGATGCTGGCACCACAACCAAGGATAGGGGGGGAAAAAAAGCAAGAATATCGCTTTCTTGCACCGACGAGCACTACGATTCCTTTGACCATTGGCCCCAAAGTCCGCGACCAAAGTAGCCATCGAGGTGCAAGCTCGCGAAGTGCGCAGGAAGGACCCGGATATTTTGCATGAAATGCGCCGTGCCACTGTGCCTGACGAAAGAGCGAAATTGCTTCCTCGCCTTCCACAAGTGAATTTTGTGACCACCGAGGCGCTGTGTACGCAATTGTGTACGATGTTGCAAGTAATAAAGTCTCATGATAACTTTCAAGAATTCAATGGTTTTTGTCTTTCTTATGTCCTAAAAAGAATGTTTATGCAAAAAAGTTTTTTTCTCTGCATAATTACAAATGAGCCTGAAAGGGTTTTAATTAAGTGGCGCCTTGGGTAAATTGCCTATTTTATGGCACTGTTTGTCGGGCATAGTCCAGCTGCTCACAACGGTTTCATAGAAAGGTACCAGTTTCGTAGTAATGTCACCACTGATATTACTTTTTTTTTTGCTGGAATATTTTGGGAAATCAGTTAACACGACTCTACGAAGCCCCCCCCCCCCTCCCTCCTCCTCCTCCTCCTCCCTTTTTATCTTATTTTATTTGTGAACCGAGCTGGAGATGCTCGAGGAAAGGGCTATGTGTTGGGGCATGCAATAGTATACTTATTTCTAAACCTTTTTATGCTATTTTGATCCCTTCATTAGTTACGCTGCAAGTTCTGGAAAGAGAAAATGTTTAGCTGCACTTTGATATGCTACAACATAGGTTTCTTTCGTATTTCTCGTGCGCGTGCAAGGTTAGTAATGCTTGCCTCATATGAGCCAAGCAGAAGACAACAAAAAGAACGAAACGAAGAAAGAAAGATAGAAACGGAAACGACACAGCGATAACGTCCGTGCTTCGTTTCTTTCTTTTTTTTTTTAATCCGAGGCCAGCACGCTCTTTTCTCCCGCAGCATTGATGGCCGTTCTTACGAGAACAGCGGGAACGGCGAAGGATGGCACACAGCTGTGTCCCGCACGCAGTCTCCGCATTTCCGTTTGCAAGTAGTCGCGGCTACTGCGCAATCCTCGCGTAACCTTTATCTCCGCCCAGACAGTGGAATGATTGGCAACTCGCACGACTCGAGGAAACTTACGGAGTCGCGCGCATTGTCACGGTCACAGTTTAGTGCCGTTGTCATATGGGAAGACGACTTTGGCGCCCGGAGGTGCCGCGTCCCAGAGCTTACGTGTAGTCCAGGGTGCCCCAGCGGGTTTGCGCCAGCGGTAGCCTCCGCATCTCCCGCAAACACACGGAACCACGCTACAACATGAAGGGGTCACCCTTTGCTCAGTTACCGTGAGAACGCCGGGGTGGCGGCGCCTCAAGACGCGGCTTTGTGCTTGTCCGTCTCCTTTGGGCGGAGAGGGAGCCGCTTGACCTTTGCAGAAAAGACGGGGGGGGGGGGGGGGGATACGAGGCGGGTGACATTGTTCAAGAGATGTGGCGTCTCGAGGACCAGTGCAAAAGCGATGTCGGCCCGATAGACGCGTCAGCCCGAAAGACACGTCGGCACCAAACAGCAAAGAGCCCTTGCCGCAGCCTCATTTGCTATGTCACTATTGACCACGCTTCGCGAGAAGTGCCGTTATGAGGCGGTACGCCAAAACTGGCCACGGTGTACAGCCGACGAGCGGGCGCCTAGTTTCCTAGGAAGACAGGTCACCGCCGTAGCGAACTCGTGAGAAACCGCGCGGACATTTCACGTGGGAAAGCGGTTTAGCTGACCGCAACTTTCCGTCGGGGTCCACGCGACAGAGACGTTTGCAACTTGGTGTTGAAATGTGTTTGTACAGCTACGTACGCATTGTTCTTTTCTTTATTTTAGCTCCATCTTCCTTCTTGTTTTACGTCTTTCCTCATTTATATAGTTTTTTCCTGATATTTCATTATAAGTGGGGTATAGAAACGTTTTGGCAATATGCAAGATGCCAGCTACTTCTCGCTTAGTCAAACAGCGCATATTAATGTTGAACTGCCTCAAACAAACAAGAAACTAACAAGGAATATAAAATTGAGTTACTTGTATATCTCTTTGTTTTATCTCTATACTCCATAACTTTCGTTTCCTTACCCTTTTACGGCCTTTCTAATAATAATAATAATAATAATAATAATAATAATAATAATAATAATAATAATAATAATAATAATAATAATAATAATAATAATAATAATTTTACCTCTTCAATTTTGTTATATGTAGATAACTAAATGTTATCTTGTTCTTCTTAATTTTTTGCCTTTCATTTTTTTTTCATTCATCTCATCAATTCTTGTACATCTTTTTGCCTTGTCTATCATATTCATTGGCACGGTCCTACAAGCCAGCTAAGGCTTAGACCGGCCTGCTTGTGTTGTTTTGTATATTGTGTGGCAATAAACATTATTATTATTATTATTATTATTCTTCTTCTTCTTCTTCTTCTTCTTCTTATTATTATTATTATTATTATTATTATTATTATTATTATTATTATTATTATTATTATTATTATTATTATTATTATTATTATTATTATTATTGTTGTTGTTGTTGTTGTTGTTGTTGTTGTCTCTATCTAGCCACTTTTTTTCCCCCCACCAAAATGAATGCTTCAAAGCAGCGCCCTTATATGCGCTGTTTCAGATGCCATTTAGTGACAACACCGCGAACTACTGAAACAACTATCATTTATAGTTTTTCTTATACTAGTGACTTTCTTTCCGGTCAACACGCTGGTGAGTGGCTTTGTCATACTTGGCTAAAGACAAGAAAACTATATTTCGCGCTGTTGACTTGTGTCCAGTGACACGTATGCATCCCACCGTAATCATAACTCGCCCAAACATTCACTCCTATAGCATTAGCATTACCTTTGTCGCAGCCAGTGACAGCTCAAGCTGCGCAGCTATTACCAACTATATCGCGCTTATGACGCACCCTCAGGCACTCCCCAGCAGCGCCTTCCGACCTTTAGTTCTCCCCCATTTTTTTCTTTTTTTATCGCCAGTCATCGATCGTCGCTAATCGATCATTTAACCCAGCTGCGTGCCACTTTCCGTCCTTGATTGCACGCCCGCACTCTTTTCCTTTTTTAACTTTTTTCAGGCTTCGTTTTCTGTGTACCTTCCGTGCCGGGTGACGTCTTTGTCCGACGACGACTGATGAAACGGTGTACCCCGTCCCGTAGGGCATCGGACGGGAGCCGACGCTACTTGGACAATACGCTGGCAGCTTCGCCAAAACAGGAAGCAACCGCGAGTCGTCGACAAGGCTTTGCCGGAAGACAGCACGGAAGATCGGCCCGACAGATACGTTCCTTCCGCGACAGAGAGCCGCACAGGGGGACGTGTACGAGAAAGAGCCACAGCGGCTCCCGCTGGACAGATTTGTCCAGCCCCCTGTACGTGGCATTCCCCGTCCGATCCTTTGAACGTAACTGCTGTCAGGTCTCAATCATGCCGGACTTCGACTGAACGCGTCTGCACCACCGGCACACCTATATTTGCACCACGCAGCGTATATAACGTGCAGAAGTAAACGGGAGCGCCGATCTCTGCGGCAGCCGTCGCTTTCGCCTCTCCCGGTTTTTGTAAGTCCTCGCAGTACCGTTCGTACCTCGCATTCATTCGTGTGGTTCTTCAGCGCAAAAAGAAGAGAAAGAAAAAGAAAACGACGTCGTCTGATGGATCGTGCCGACGCGCGTCCAGCAGAATGCATCTCCTGCCGGATCGCCGCGACGGAGGCACCGTCGCAGCGGGCTTCTTTTCTTCACCCTTGACTCAGTGGCTCGACCCCCGGAGGCTCGCGTGATCAATCAGTCGTCGCCGAGCTCGCGCACTGCACAAAGTTGCGGCGGATGCGCGCTTCCGTACCCCCGAACCCAGCATTTCTCTTATTTCTTTCTTCTCTCATTTCCCCTTAGAAGTTAACCAGCGCGGCTTTCTTCCAGTCTGGCTTTTAGGTTTTTCAAAAAAAAAAAAAAAGAAAGGACGCCATCTTCTAGCCCGCCTTTAGCAGCATGGTTCGGCGAAACGAGAATGAATGAAAGTATAGAATCAGCGGGCGTACGACTTCGACGGATAGATCACTTCGCTGAGGTGCGGAAAACGAAAGGGGTTGCTTCCGCATGTGCAAACGTTTGTGACGTTGTTCGTGGTGAACAAGGCGTCAGCAGAACAGGGAGGAGTTGCTTCGCCTACACGGCTTTCGCTTTATGTTGCGAGAGACACCTGACGCTTGCCTGCCTTCTTCCCTTCTAAAGCGGAGCTTTTTTTTCCCCGCTTCCCCAAACTCTGCGGGGGCTGGCCGAATATACAACTTGGATCGCTAGATATGTACAACGGGGCGTGTGCATGCTTGCGACTGCGTGTATGTCCGAATAGATAATCTGTAGGCCTTCCATGTCCTTAGTGCGCTGCCCAAAGTATGAATATGAACTTTTACCGCTGGCTGAGTGCAATCTGGCACGTGACACTCAGTATGTGAACATCCTTGGTCAAAACCCCAAAATGGGCAGGTGCCGCAATGTAGGTGCCAGAATAGACAGTCAGAACAAAGAGGCAAGAAATTAATGTTGAATTCCAATGGCGGAGTCGGAGAAGCCGACCGACTCCGCGAACGAGCACTCGACTCTGGCGCAGAGCAACGCCTCCAGATCCGCGAATGGAACACAACCTGCGCCGCCGGAGCAAGGCGGAAGCGGAAGTTCTATCACCGAGTTACCCAGGATACCTTGCGTGTTGTCATTTCATTCCGTTGTTTGCTCCCAGCACCGCCGCACCGGTCACTTGTCTCTTCAGCGCCGTGCACTTTTTTTTTTTTTTAAAGTGCGGAATGGATATCTCGCCAATCGTGCATCAGCTTTTGCTTCCTCGCGAGTCGTGACCGGCGGCGCCTCCCAGCAGACAAAAGTGGTAAAGGAAATACGTCACGCAGAGTTCCGGTGCACTCCGCCGATTTTGGCGGAGCATATTTTTCTGCTCCACGGAGTGACTCGAGCTCTGAATCCCCTCCGACTCTCTCATTGGAACACCTTACTCCCGCCCTCACTCTGCCATTGGAACAAACTTGCTCCGAAACGAGCAGAAAAACTTGCTCCGACTCCGCCATTGGAATTCAACATAAGTAGTCGGCTACAGAAAAAATGGAAGAAGTCGGCAATGAAAAGCAGCCCGAGTGTGAAAGAAGAAGTGAACAAAACGGAACGAGAGCGCGCATTGAATGAGCATCATTGAGATACATAGAATTGCAGAGGCGAGCTCAAAGACGTCTTCACTAATAACCGATTCCCACTGATGCATGCGAGCATGGGATCTGTCGATTTGCTTTTCTTTTTTTCATTTAAGTTAGCTTGTTTGTTTACTTGTTAGCTTGCTTTTAGAGCGTTAGACGAAGTTTGCCGCTGGTGTTTGACGAATATATATCTATGTTGCCGAATTCGAGACCCTGGTTATGTAATAAACGAGAAGAAAGGGGGTTAACCGAGGGGCCCGATTTTTATTAGTCATATCATAAGAAGCCAACAAACACTTACACCAAGGACAATATAGGGGACATTACTTGTACTTAATAAATGAAATAAAGAAACAATAAATTAATGAAAATGAAGTGGTTGAAGAAACAATTTGGTGCTTTTTCATCCACTTCATTTCCATTAATTTATCCTTCAATTAATTCCATTAATTTAACATTGGTGCCGTCAGGCAGCATATACGGGTTTATTGTTTATTGTTTTCAAGGAATACCTCGTTCATTGACACCCGCGAACTTCTGCGCGTTAGTGACATGCCAGGGACATATATATATATATATATATATATATATATATATATATATATATATATATATATATATATATATATATATATATATATATGTGTGTGTGTGTGTGTGTGTGTGTGTGTGTGTGTGTGTGTTAGCATTAACATTTTGTGGTCACGTGGTCGGAGCCTATCATGGGAGTGCGTGAGCTGAATGCGTCTCCGTCATAAGTCGGGCATTGTCGTTGATCGAAGAACGCCAGCGCCCTGCGGACGTAGTAGTCGTTGTTCACAATCCGCATATTTTTTCCTTAAGTAGCCCTTAAGCTAACCGTTCGTGTACCCGTCGGAATGTGCACCGTGATTGATGCGCAGATGGAAAGGTCTCGTCTTAAGATAATAGAGAAACAAGTATGGTTTCGCGCCTTCAGCGAGGAATAGCATCTTTTATAGTTTGACGCAGAAAGTAGCGAAAAGATTGGGTGAGTCAACACAATAGAATAGGCTGCTGTATTACGTAACGCTATAAATACGTACGTCTTAACTCCCGCCAACTACGATCTGTTTTTGTGAGAAGGTATTTCTACTCCATTGCTACGAGTTTTTACGCCGCTAATTTATATTACTGCCCGTAGCTACGGGGAGCGTTGGATAAAAAGTGGTGCTGCCTTCCTGCAGCGTATCATCCCATCGGCTCTTACGTGTAGCAATGTGCCCTTTATTGTATACCTAGCACTTTAGCTCATTATGTTGCAACATGATTATCCCCTCTTCTCGGATTGTCTATTCCGAGATATATTCTAGTGCCTTCATAATTTGACGCAGCCGGGGTCTGTTATAATATCATAATGGGTGGCAAGGGAAGGCAAGTGCAATAGAGGACGGAAGGGAGCTAGAGGGGGTACGGGTGTCGGGTTCCTTGAGCTGGTGAACTTGTTTTCTGACCTTGAACTTGACCCAAGCCTGTCTGGAGGGTGACTAAGCTGAAGACCGTGGCTATGGTTGTTAAGCTGCTAAAGCCCCTTTGTCACCTCCCTGTCCTAGTAGCCAGGAGGGCTCGCCTTTCCGAAGAATGACGTTGGTTGACGTGTTCAGCGCCATGACTCAGCAGGTTGTCAGCGGTAATAAAAGAGAAGTAATGTCGCAGTGTTTGTGTTAAGAGGAAGGTGCAGGTCTGATGAAGCGGCGACCATGTGCGCATGATTGTTGTTTCTTATTTATTTATCTGTTTATTTTAGTGAGTACGGTTCCTGATACATATTTCGTAAACATGCGGAAATGAAATTGTTCGAACCTAAACAGCCTTGTGTGTCCCCCTACTCGTATTTCCGTTTGTTCGCGCTGTTAAACGTTCACCATGACTCCAGTAACAGAGTTTTCATATCGTTCTCTGTTAAATAGAAAGATCACCATAAACGTAAAGATTCCTTAAGATGAATTTGTTAAGTTACAAATTACGCAGCTTTATTATTACTGTGACGACACACGCTTTATGGCGAAACAAATGTCGCAACTAAGTGAGCAACATCGATATGACCAAACAAAAAAAAGGTGGTGAAACTGCTAATCATGAATGCGAACTGCGAAAAAGAAAAATAAACAATAGAAAATATGAACAGAAGTGGGGACAGCAAGTCACTTTCGACAGTCTGACAAGAATGATGACGCCAGCACCATTTCCTTCGCCTCGTACAATGCGTTAAAAATAAGCTACCTGAAACACGACCGGTGTCGAGTCAAAAGCGCACCCCATAGACGGTGAGATATCGCGACGAGTCTAAGTGAAAAGAGAGAAAGAAAAAGAAAAAAATAGCGGGGGGCCTCCAGCATCTTTCGCGTACGAACTCGTCCCCGCAAAACTCTAATTAACGGCGCAACACCGTCGACAAACGCCCACATCTCGCCGCCAGCGTTGCTCGCATGTACAGCTCGCTGCAATAGCGGTGGGGTTGGGGGGTGACGAAGGATTCGGAAAAACTCGGCACATTCGAAATCGGGATGAAAAATGCGAAAGAGGAACGCACGCTCCAGACACCGCCGGAGGTGAAACGAAAAGCCGAGCGTAACATATAATCGTAATAACGGTAAGAAAAAGAAGGCAATGTGGCGAAACAGAGATGAAGATATAGAAAGTGAGCAGGAAACGAAAAAAGGAAAAGGCAAGGACAGGGAAGCTGTAGGGACTAAGGGCACCAACGGGAGGAAAGTGCAAGATAACGAAAGCGTATAGGGAGAGGCACGGCGCACAGCCGAACGCGTTTCGGGTTCCTGCGGCGCAACGTCGGCGGCGCTCTCCCGACTTCGCGCCCGGGGCTCCAGGATCTGCGCCCGCGACTATACACACCGCCCTTCGCGCTTCCCGATTCTCCTGGAGCGTAAATTCCGACATTGATTTCCTTTAAAATCAAAACGGCGCGTCACTGTCGGGACAAAAGGAAGCGGTGCTGAAGCGCGAAGGAAAACGGAGCGAGCGCCGCAGCGAGAGACGGCGAGACTGCCAGGGAGAAAAAGGGGGAAGCGGTCCTTTACTCCCCTTTAGGGAGAAACAAAGAAGAAAAGGGGAGAAATCAGTAGGGAGAGAAATCCTCCCTACCTCGGGAAAAAGGAAAGCAGAGCGATAAAGAAAATAAATGAAGAAAGGGAGAACGAAAAAGAAAGCAAGAAACGCCGTAGGACAAGCGATCTGAAGTAAAAATGGGAGGTAAGGGAGGCCCGCGCGCGAGAGCGGAAACTTGACGAACTAGAGCGCGCGCGAATAGGCGGGTTCAGTCTCGTGAAAATCTAAATAAGCAAATATCCGCCCCGCGCTTGCTTGCCTCACCGTGTTCCTCTGTCTTCGCAACCCCCTTCGCCAGCTTTCTATATATGCGTGCGTTGAGTCGCGTTCCTCCTGCTATAGGTTCTTCGGCGCGCTTTTCCAGCCCTCTGTGCAACTCCTTTTTTTTTCTTATTTTGGCCGGCCTATCTCAGTGCCATCCTTGCGTCGGAACTGATAGTAGAGACGCTGTCGCCTCCTGCGTGTGGGTGAGGAGTTTCGCGCGCGCTGCAGGGCCCGGGATCTCGCGTCGGTGATGCTGCGCGAAGAGACTCATACTCCTCTATCGGCTAACTTTTTGTTTGTTTGTTCAGAAAAAGCCCTGTCCTCAAGCTCACTGATCCGCGAGCGTACAACCAGTTTGAAGCTTCCCTCACCCCCCCCCCCTTTCTCTTGCGGCTGGAAGAGCTTTGCCTTCTTTCTCGCGTGACTTGTGATGCTTGTTTATGCGAGTGAACTTCTCGCGTTGATAAGCTTTGATTTCGCGTCTGTCAGAACTCTTGCAAAAGGAGCGTGAAGAGACAGGTGAGTTGAAAAAGAAATGAACAGCACGCTAAGTTAGTTCTTACTGGTCAACTATTCTTTCTGTACTACTTCCGTTCATTCGGCCTACATTTGTAGACAGAGCAGATATTTACGAAAAAGAGGTTTAGAAAGCGGTGACCCGTGCACACAAAATAAAGCAAAAAGTAGAAAATATCCAAGTGGGGTTTCCGTTTTTCGGCACGATGAGCTACTCGACGACGCTACTTCGAGATCTCGGGGGTTCTATTTCGTGGTGGCCCAGACGTTCTTCTTTGCCACTTAAAGGACGACTGAGGGAAACCTAATCAAGGCGCCCACGCAGCACCTTACAACGACATACAGAGCTCACACTGGCAACATCCACAGACGCCTACATGCGATAGACCCAGTTGGCAAATTCCGCTTGTCCCCGAAGGTTACTGAGCACGTGCTGCTGGACGAGTTGGTTATACATGATTACAACGAAGGCGCCAAATAAAACAACGGACGAAGGAAGGCGCCTACGTGGTTCTCCCGTGTCGGCTTCTTTCATTCGTTGTTTTGCTTGGCGCCTTCGCTGTAATCCCGAAGGTTTCACACAGCAAAGCGCCACTGCTACGCAGGATACGGCTGGGCACTGCTTTCGCCCTACGCTGCGTACAGTTCATCGTCTGGTCGTATAGCCGTGATTGTGAACGCTGTCGGACGCCTCAAACGCAGGAACACATATTGTGTGACCGTGCAACATGTATACTGGGGCGACGGACGCTGAACAATTTCCTAGCCAGAGCTGGCAGGCAACCACTGTCGAAGAACGCTGTTCTCGGCACATCGACTGATTCTATGTATACAACTGCGAGGTGGACAACAAAAGTGCTTTGAAATTCCTGCATGGCATGAAACTAGACGAACGGCTGTAGTGGTGCCATTGTCTAATGTTCACAAGCATTCCCTCCTTCTCTTCTGCTGATGATCATTCATCCAATACTTTCACTTCCTTTCCTTCTTCCCCAGTGCCGACCAGAAGACTGGAGTGCACCAGTTGAGATTGACCTCTCTACCTTTCCTGTAAATAAGATATCGCTGTTGCACTCACTTTTTTATGCTTTATTAGGTATCTGCCGAATCTGTCATCAAGGTGTCGTGCCAGAAATCCTTAAACGCGCAACAAATCATAGCGCCATCGTCTTTGAAAGGGTGTGCCTCCCCCCTCCCTCCAGGCCCCACAACAAATTTCGGTTATACGCTCGAACTTGTTGCGTGTCTTCTAGAGAGTGTTCTACAGAAAAAAATTGCAATTGGTTCATTAATAGCAGATATATAAATATCTGAAGTGTCGCGAACCGATGATTTGAGGAAGTGAGCTTCACTGTCAACATAGAGGCTCTCGCGTCTTGCCCCGCCCAGCCTCCGCAAACAAAATTCCTTCACTGTGTCCTCTCATACCGGAGCCGGACGATTGCGTCCTGTATACGTCACGGGTCCCGCCTTGTTGTTCTCGCGTTTTTGCTGCGCGACGCCCTTCCGGCGATGATCTCGCGCGCGACCCCGAGGGCTGTTGCATTTCTCTTATTTCGATACGTGCCCGATTTAGCACGAACGGAAGATGGAGCGACGTGGTTACAAACACCAGACTAGCGGCATGATAAGTCAGTGCCGCACGAGCACTGAGGCAGACGCGAGCTGATCAAAGTCGCGTAGAAAAAATGACCCATAGTTTCGTTTTCTGCGCGCGCGACTTCGCGACGTGGAGACGCGCTCACGAAGCGGTAGGACAGCCTTCTTGCTTCGGCACGAAGTCAAAACAAAAACACGCAGAGATTCGGTTTGTAAGTTTTATGATTTCTCTAAACTTTAGTATCCTCTAGTGAAGCAACAGATCAAACAAGTAACTGCTGTAGCCTTGAATAGTTTTCGAAGTAATGTGTCACAGTGAGCGACGTCTCAGCAATGCGAATTGCGCAGGCGCACTAGTGCGTCTGACCTAGACTCTCCGGCCGGGGGTGCGGCCCCCTAGGGAAGGGCGCACCGCGTTTGGTTTGAAATCTCAGCGTATCTTTTATTTTTTTTTTTCGCAGCACGCAGCGGTGAATACATTGCAGACACGGTCGCCAGCGCACATTGTAGCCACTGCGTTCGTCAGCGCTCAAGATGGTCAGATCCTGGTGAGGGATCCCTTTAGTGCGACCACTTGAAACTGCGTGCCAGCACCGGCGTAGCTTCGTTACGTGGTGGGCCGATAACGGAACCTTGTTACACCAGGAATACTAGGACACGCGGTGTCACAAACCATCGACGCCAACCCCTGAACTTGAATGCGAAATCAGCAGAATGTGTCTCAAACTCGATCAAGAATATTTCGGAACGGATGCGCTCCAGGAAAATCAAACAAATGAAGCTGTCTTCAAATGCTATAGTCTTGAAGTTCTAAATATGCACACATACCACAATCGTTATGGCAATATAACTAAGTAATATTCCTTTAATAATTACGTATTTCGTGACTGATTTCTCTAGATAATTGGGACCGCCAAAGCGCATAAATTGCCGTACAAGGAGATTTCGCGTGGCTATAGCATAGCGTTTTTATTGGTATCGCTGTTAGTATAGCTTTGAAGATCCTGTGTAGTGCAGGTAGTTTTTCGCGCCGCCTGCTTGCCAGTGGTGTGCACACGTGTGGCCTATAACGATGGTTGATGCCAGGACCCGAGGTCTTTCGCCTCTTTAAAGGATAGAACATCCAGTAGGCTGAGCGTACTCCGAGCGCTCTCCGAAACGTCAGAGTACCCCGTACTCTGAAGTTTGACACCGAAGTGGGTACAGTGGTAGACGAGTTGCTCGATGGCCTTGTTATATATCCAGTAGTCACCTACGGGGGAGTCACTGTAAAGTTCTAATTTGAGAACTCCTTTTGCACAAGCAGCGTGAGCTCAATAGAGGCATTTTTGCGGAAGCCGAATTGCGCGGCGTTTATGATATTGCAGTGGTCAGTGAAATAAATTAAGCGCGTGAGAATGACTTTGTCGAATCGTTCGGTGATAGGGGTAAGATGGATATTGATCGATAGTTGGAGAAGCTATTCTGATCACCTTTCTTTTTTTTTTCGTATTTCAATGACTTTGGCACACTGCATGCGAATCGCGTGGGAAGACGCCGCAGAGGTGGAGTGGAGTTTTGTTAATCGTCACACAAATATAAACGGTTTGGTCAGGTGTTAAGATTCACGCCAAAGTCGGCGCACCAGTCAGATACATTACTAAGATTAGAATTCAACTCAATCTGATGAGGTACACCGCCGATTTCACGAAATAAAGCAGCATCATCCGCAAATAGCCTAATTTGACTTCAAGGCGTAATTACAGCGACAACGTCATTTATACGTAAAAGAAACAGAAAGGGTCCCATAGCACGTCCTTGAGGCACACCTGATGACACATGGATTGCAGGGATCACAACCATCACTTGAAACAAACTGCGTTCGTTTACCTAGGTAATCTGAAACCCAAGAAACTGAAATATCAGGAAGGTGAGCATTAGATTATTGAGCAATTTTTAATGAATAGCTTCAATAATTCGCCACAAGAAGTCTTCAAGGATATTGGGCGGTAATTTTCTGAGAACAAGCGGCCGCCTTCCTCATAGACGAATATAACTTAACCTATCTTCCATTCACCAGGTAGCCTCGCAGTTCATAGTGAACGTCGAAATAAAATCACAAGAGATTTGGCAATTGTATTTGCATAACAACGAAGAAAAATTGTCTTTAATTGTGTGCGAAAGAAAAAGATTTTGTCCTCAGATTTAACAGCATCGCGACTACACCGTGATATGAAAGAAAATCAACTTCGGATGGTAAACATTGAGATTCAATATTGTTCAGTCTTGTGAATGCTGATTTACTTCTATTACTTCTAATACAGATATTACAAACATTGTACGGTCATTTCGGGAATGATATCGAAGTGCAAATTCGCACGACAGAAGAAGCACTCGAGGTCGCCATACGTGTTTAGGCTTCACCTCGGATTCAAGTGAATGGAGATCTGCAGCGCTGTCTGCAACCCATGGAATATCTTCGGACAGTTTAGATGGGTCAATAAGCTGGCGATTACGAGAGTTCATAATTCACGTAGTGGACGGAAAATGGCGCTAATGGTCGATTTGCCACGCGTATTACAAATATGCAACAAGTGGGCAAGCAGCGATTGTTCTTTTGGAAAGCAAGGAATTGAGCGATAATTTTACAAAAATCAGAACACGTTTACGGGAGCACAACCTTGTACGCGCGAAGGGAGGCAGCATAATTACGACATGATAACGTCTGTCGCTTCGCCTCAGAGCAAGCACATATTGAAAAAAAAAAACATACACAGACGATTACGATACTCCCTAATGCAAATTTTGAGTGCAGCTCTATAAATGTTTTCGTTTCACGGTATATTGGCTGGCGTGGACAATTTGTCTCGTACGGAACTTTGCAAATGAAGGGAAGTGCGACGCGAATGCCTCGCTAATCTGGAGATCGCGAGATCGAGCGCGTGTGTGACACGTGGGTGCGATTCACAGCAGCCGCTGCCGATAAACCACCCATACGACGCGGGCAACTCCGGTGGCATCTCGTAGTCCATCGTCGCGGCACTACGCTTTCCATCTCACGCTTTCGCGACACCTTCCTCCGCTTTCCGCGTCGTGGTTCCGCTGCGCCTTCCTCTCCGCATTCCTCATCGCGTCTTTCATTCCCCGCTGCACTCCGCGTTCGCTTTCATCTTTCGCTGCGCTCGTTCGCTCGGTTACGCCGCCAACGCCGAAGCTCGCCTCAATAAAGGGCGCCTACAAGCTGCGCTCTAAAGGAAGAGCAAATGCTGCCCCACAGTGCACCTTCAGACTTGCGAATGCCTTTACACAATATGCTGACATACGTTGCAATGGGTCTGGAGTCGCTTCTCACGACCGCAGAGAGGGAAGGGATGGCATTTTCTAAGCACACAGAAAAAAAAAGAACTTGGGACATCCCTATGCGTGGCAGTTCAGTTAAATTCACCTGAATGGTGCCCAAACCTTGCTTGCAAGAAATATATATCATGCCGAGTTTCAGGCTGCGACACAAATCGAGATGAAAGGGTGTCGCGAACAGGAAGGAAGATAATATCATTGCTTAAATGATATTGCGCGACATAAAAAACGACACGGACGTGAAAGAAGACGACACACCAAGCGCAAACTTTCAACTAAGTTTATTGTGCCACTGCGTCATTTTATACATGGCAGGCAACGTAGATCGCGCATGCGCTTACACGGAAAGGAAGTGCGAAGTCATGTAACATGGTTACGTGTCATGTGACGCCGCGTCCAAGTAACGTAATTCTTTTTCTGTGAGAGCCAGAGACGGGAAGCTAACACACGCATCACCCAATTTCGCAGACCAGACAACTGAATTCCTATGGCAGCAACAACTACGTAGACTCCGAGAACAGCAGCCACAAAAGAAGCGGTCGGCCCCGCAGAACCTCGTCCATATTCCAGAGTCTGTTGCTTTGCCTGAAGAGATTCGAGAGGTCCTATCTCTCGGGCCGAAGTTTGCCGTCCAAACCAAAAGGCCCCCCAGAGAACTTCTGTCCTACGTTCGAGATGTCTCAAGGCTTGTCCCAGACCACGAGGTAGGCCGTATCGTATCGGAAGGTGTGGATGCACTTCAAAGGTGCAAGCAACCGAAGGCGAGGATTTCGGTGAAACGGGTGGCCTCTTCACTCGTGGACAGTTCGCTGTGTGTAATTCCTGCCGATAAAGAAGGCGGTTTTGCTGTGTTACCTGCTGAAGACTTTAACGCCAAGGCTCTAGAAGCCATCAGTGCCACGTTTAACTGTCATAGGGAGGTGTCGCTGGCCAAGGTAAAGGCTGTGGCAAAGCGCATTTGCAACAGACTTAATCTGCAAAAATTAACCAAGGCCTTTGATAACAGCAAGCGAGATCATCTACAAGTTTTCTTCAGTGCCAAAACGCATAAACCCGGTGTTCCGTTACGGGTTATTGTGTCAGAAATCGATACTTGGCAAAAGCCGTTGGGGGTGTTTTTACAACAAAAGTTGGGCCTTCTGCCTGTCAGCGACCCTTTCCTCGTTAAGAGCTCAGATACTGTGATTGATTTTTTGAAGTCACATTCTGACCGTGGTCTTCAGGCGTTTTCTATTGATGTAAATGATCTTTATTATTCCTTGCCGCATAGAAGCGTACTGTCCTGTGTCGAGCAATGTATTGATAAGTATGGTGCTGTTTCCTTCCAGAATGAGGCCGGCATGTCTTGCAGTCAATTTTTAGAACTTTTACAGATTTATCTTAATTCCACCTTTATCACTTGGGATAACCAATGTTTTTTGCAGAAGAGCGGAGTTTGTATTGGCTCTTGCATTGCTCCCATTCTTAGTGACTTGTTTTTATCCTGTTTAGACCGTGACATTTCTTTACAAGTGCAAGGCACTGCAGTTTTTAAAACATTTAGATACGTTGATGACTTTTTAATTTTCCTTGACTGCTCTTCTGATGCCTTCAATCTGGAAAGTAAGAAAGCGTTAGAAACGTTTCAGAAGTGCTTAGCCCCCCTTCAAACTACTCATGAGATGCCGGTTGATAGGTCTCTTCGTTTTCTTGATCTTCGCCTGAACTTTCAGGACAGCCACACGTGTTGGTCGTATGAGCCGCGAGCCAACAAACCACTTCTGCCGTATACGCCCGCACATTCTAAGCTTGTTAAGCGGGCTATTATCAGTTTGTGCTTCAAGAATGCCCTTAGCAAGTCTTGCTGTCATGTTGTGGAAGCAAGCTTAGCAGCGCAAACTTTACGGTTGTCCCTGGCTGGATATCCTAGGGTGGTGCTAGTGTCTGTCGCGGAACGCATCTTAAGAGAAACGCGATCCAGCACGCAGAAGTCAGTTGCCGATGCCCCTCCTGGCATACGCCCTAAAGTAAGTGTCATACCATACATGCACGGGATATCCCACAACTTGAAAAAGATTGCCCAAAGGGCGAACGTAAGAGTTGTTTTTTCTGCTCCCGACAAGCTCGGCAAGCTTTGCAGGCTGACTGATCCAAATGCCGTCCCTTCCGATAAGTGCAGAAAGCATCACCGAAAAAAGTTTGTCGAGTGTGTACACCGGGTGGTGTACAACCTCCCGCTTTCATGTGGGAAGAAATATATCGGACAAACTGGGCGTTGCCTCAATGATCGGCTCCGCGAACACAGCAACAATGTAAAAAACGGCTCAGGTGGTTTCTTGGCGATCCACTGTCGCGATCATGGGTGCAAGCCTCTTGAGGATCAATGCACGATTGTTTCCCGTGGCAGAACGCAGCTCATCCGTGAGATATCTGAAGCGCAGATGATCGCGAAATTGGGTGATGCGTGTGTTAGCTTCCCGTCTCTGGCTCTCACAGAAAAAGAATTACGTTACTTGGACGCGGCGTCACATGACACGTAACCATGTTACATGACTTCGCACTTCATTTCCGTGTAAGCGCATGCGCGATCTACGTTGCCTGCCATGTATAAAATGACGCAGTGGCACAATAAACTTAGTTGAAAGTTTGCGCTTGGTGTGTCGTCTTCTTTCACGTCCGTGTCGTTTTTTATGTCGCGCAATATCATTTAAGCAATGGATTACCAACTTGCCCGGAATGCTGCTCTCATTAAGATAGTATCAAATAGCGCGATGATACCATCCGGCAATTTTGTCAAGGTCACTCTCCAGCCTGAACGCGACCACCGAAGTTTCTTCTGATTTTGAAGCAAATACATTGACACTTCGATGTATTTCCATCCATGCTCTCGTTTCTTAGCAATCGCCTTACAAAGAATGCGTTTCAGGACAGTGCAAAAATGCCCGTTGATTAAAACCGAGGATTATGAGGAGTTGCCAAAATCCGTGCTTCCGCGCCGCAACCCTTTAACCTTCTCGCAGTATCAAGAATTTTATTTCTCTTTTGCTAGTAATTCCCCAATGATGCAACTTGGCTTGCTTTTTCCAGGTACTCTGTGACATGCTTCAATGTCGTCAGCGGCTACGGACGCCCCAGATAGATCCCCCAGCCGACAGACGACGTCGGAAAAGTTTTCATTTCGCTTCTTAATTTCCTTAATTTCGATTATTTTTTACATCGCAAATGCTGCTCCGAGTTCAGTAGACGGACTGAGCTTCAGCCAGGCCGCTCCAGAGGGAATCAATCGCAGCGTGTATTTTGTTCCTGTAGGGGCAGAGTTCTCAGATTTTGCGTAGTCGTAGTCACGTATCTACAAAAACGTCCTTCACATGTGGCGTGCTCCACGGTTGAACCGGTAATTCGTTTCGCAGCTTTATGACCTCCGCGTGAAGTTCCTCGAGCTGTTTTAATTGCTACGAACTCTTAGATCATCAAGCGGCGTTACTTTTTGTGCCACGGTAAAAAAGGCCGCCGCCGCTTTTACTACTACTACTACAACTACTACTACTACAACTACTACTACTACTACTACTACTACTACTACTACTACTACTACAACTACTACTACTACTACTACAACTACTACAACTACAACTACAACTACTACTACTACTACTACTACAACTACTACTACTACTACTACTACTACTACTACTACAACAACAACAACAACAACAACAACAACAACATGCTGAAAAAATAGTAAGTCAAGCAGTGACTGGCAGGACCCTCGAACTCGTCTTGGTTGGTTCACAATCTGTACCCCTTTCCCCTCCACCCGTACCTAGCAGGTGCAGTCGGCTCCAAACATCGCACGCCTCTCTGCGCTGTACAGCAGGAGGCTGCTGCCAGGATCGAGGACGACCTGGGAGGAATGACGTACTTGTATGCCGATGGCTCCATCCTCAGCGACGGCTCGGCGGCTGCCGCCTGTGTTGTTCCCGAACTTGGCATCACGAAGCAGTGCCGGCTCTACTACCGGGCTGTGTAGCCCGCCGAGCGGCGGCATCGACTGCGTGGAGCCCCCTCTCTCGTTTGCGGTGACTGCGGCGCGATCGAGACACTTGTTACGTTTCGCCTACGACGCGCGGTTTAGCCGGCGCGGATGCAACGGACGCCGGGGCTTCGTTCAAAGCGGCAGACATTTTGGCCCGTTCGGCGCCGCCGCTACGCCTCCCTGCCAAGCGCGTCCAGGCATGTTCCAATGCCACGTGTCTTCATGTGCGTGTGTGAGTGTATGTGCATATTGGTGCCCACGCTTGTCGAAGCGCGGCAGCCGGGGAGAGAGGAGCTCCCAACAACTGTGAAGCAAGGGGGTCCGAGCGGCGCCGACACGACGGCTGCTCCTCCTTCTCTTCCCATTGTGCCCACGCTTGTCGAAGCGCGGCAGCCGGGGAGAGGAGCTCCCAACAACTGTGAAGCAAGGGGGTCCGAGCGGCGCCGACACGACGGCTGCTCCTCCTTCTCTTCCCATTGAGCCCACGCTTGTCGAAGCGCGGCAGCTGGGGAGAGGAGCTCCCAACAACTGTGAAGCAAGGGGGGGTCCGAGTGGCGCCGACACGTCGCTGCGCCACCTTATCCCATTGTTCCCGAGCGGCACAGTCACGTGCTCGTCTATAGACGGGTTCCTTCTTGCCCTCAACTGCGAGAGTATAAAAGCAGCTGCCCCCGGACGCCAAGGAGGGCTCCGATTTCTTCTGTTGAGTAACGTGCTCTCCCGTCTCTCTACTTCGGTCAACCTGACCGCCAACTCTTTGCGATGTTAGAATAAACAAGTTGTTTTGTTGTTACCAGTCGACTCATGCTTTGCCGGGACCTTCGGATGCTTCCAGTTGTACCCCAGGCCGCCAGGCCAACGCTACCCTTGGGGCTTGCGACCCAGGTGCAACAACGGGCGTCAGCGCCGAGTTCCCAACAACTCGTACCAGCGGTGCGATTACAACACACTCCAGCATCTGCTATGTGAGTGCCCCAACTTTTCGCTCGCGCGCGCGTCCCTTGCCCGTGTTTACCGTGGGCACGGCCTGCCGTGCGACACTGTGACTGAACTCCTGCACCCCTCGGGCTGCCCTTCACGACACAGGACACTACTACGTGCGCTCCTGACATTCGCCGACCGCCTTTAGCTCCATCACATTTCCGCGGCGTGCTGCTGTTTCTGGTGCTCTTTCTCTCCCCCTACTTTCATTCCCTACATCCTGTGCAGCGCGGTTGAGGTGTCCTCTGCTGAGAGACAGTTACTGCGCTGCACTTTACCCCAACCTTTCCTTCCCATCTTCAAGAATCTCCTTCTCTCTCTCTCTGCACGAAACCCGAACTCGTGACCGCTTCCGCTGATTTCAGTGATGTGTGTGCTCTCCTAATGTAAGAATTGGTTTTCCATTCAATTTCAACTTATTCTGCTCAATTAGTGTGGATTAATAATGTAATATACAGGATGGGGTCCTAGAGCGTAAAGCTGCATGGGGATTTCCTGTTCGTAAACTCCACCCTCCTTCCTCTTCACATCGTACCTCTGTTATTCCCCAAACCCCTTCCCCAGCGTGGAGTAGCAGACCAGAGGTACTTCACTCAGGCCGACCTACCCACCTTTCTGCCATTAAATATTATCTATCTTTCTTTCTCCTGTTCCTAAAAGAACGGCGAACTACATTTGAAAACTAGCAGAGAAAGAAATACAATCTTAGAGTAGTCATTGGCATTGGAAGCGGGTGTAGCTACAATTGACCTTTTTTCAACTCCCCTATGCATATGCGCGTACCCTCACCCCAGCAGCACTCCAAGCTGCGCCGCAATTACCGCAGGGCAGGTGTGCGAAGTAAGTGCGTAATCCTTTGCATGATCCGCGGCGGTTTCCTGAACTTGATGGACTGAACGATGACTTTGCTCGCGTTCGGGGCGAGAATATCGGTTAGAGGAAACACTTCAGCAGTTCGTGCAAAATACTGCAAGGAGTTCTGTCGTCGAAAGTGACTCTGTGAAGCAACGTTCGAGCGATAGGCTGAGCTTTAGCGACGAGTCTCACGCCGGATACTTGTTGCACTGTAAATTGCGCAAACCACCTGCGAACGCTGAACTTATTGTACTGGTGTGGCGCGCATGGTCAATTTACAAAAAGAAAATAATAATAACTCCTTGTTGCCAGTGGGTCGTCGCGCGATTCTTGTTTAGTGAGGCAAGCCGGCGTTCTGGTCAAAGCACGACACCAGCGCTGTGTATATTCGAACTGCACTCGCCTCCCTACGACTAATTCGGAAGTTTCGGCAATGTTTTAATCTGCCGCTGTGTATATCGCATGACTTTTATCATTGACTGAAGAACGCGTTAGCGCATGCAGACGGAGCTAGCTGGACGGTTGCGCGGACTCAAACAGTTAAGAGGGATGTCGTCACACAGCCCCTCCGAATGCATTGTACGAGACCAAAGCGACACACTAGCGGTGCCACATTATACACAACTCGCGAGTCTTAGTTTTTTGGAGGCAAATGGAATTTTACGCGCTTGCAATACGTGTTGCGCCCGCTTATACCTTATCACTTTTCAGTTGCAGTTACTTTATGGTTACAGTTACCTTATCAGTTATACCTTCTCAGTTGTTGAAACAGCCTTTGTGCTGTTTTGTTTCTCGTGTTTCGTTTGTGCTTGCAGCCCAAGAATGGAAACAACTTGTGTTGCATGCGCTAGCAGGGGTCGGAGTTCACGCGTGCCGAGAAATTGAATATGTGCACGATACATTGAACATGACCGGGGTCCATTCCTGCATCACCACTGCACCGATCGATCGAGTTACTGGAAGAGGCACGCTTGCGTCGTGGGAGCGCTGGCTTTGCTCAAGCAGAAATGCTTACTAATGCTTTCAACTCCCGTCTCTTCGCCACTGTTAAAAAATTACCAAACTATTTACGCTGCTGCCTCTATTCTATATTGTAGGGGATGTACTAGTAAAGTTGCGTACGCATGTTGTATTTGTGCTGGGCGGTGATATACTTTCTATATTTCCGCACAGTGCCGATGGAAGTCTGTGGTTGGCAATAGAGACAACACGAATTTGTAGCAGACATTTTGTGGGAAATTGCAAAAATAACTTTGCCCAACACGCACCATTTGTGCCGACAACTTTTACAGCGACACATACGATGTCGTTTCCGTTTCACTGCTTCGCTTCACCCACGTGGCTAAGCAGACGGCGCCCTTTCGCCACACTGCATCCACGAAAATAGCCGGCAACCGCACATGTCTCCTTAACGGCCAGATCGAGGCGTGTACACCGTGCACATTTTTTTCGAAGGAAACGTCCCCGTACAGACGCACACGCGCGCGCTACGAAACCTGCGCAAACACGTGCAGTGCAGCAGGCGATCAAAGGCGGCGTGAAGGAGAGATCGGAGAGACGCACACCCCATTGGTTGGTATTTTACCCCGAATGCGGCATTCTCACCCCGGCGCGGCAGCACCGCTCCGTGGTGTCGTTGTTGTCTATACGCACGCGCTAGAGCAGGACGTCGCGAAAGTACTTCAACAACACAAGCGACAAAAATGAAAAAAAAAAAATTAAGAGGAGCAGAGACGGCCATGCCGAAGCCTGCTTGGTGAAATGCTATCACTGCGTAGAGGCCTGAAGCGGTGGGAGCGCGCGTCTTGCCCGCCAAATTTAGTTGAAATCGCGGCCGGTCACTTACAGGAAAAAGGTCCATTACAGATAGTTACAAAAGAACGGCAAACTAAATGTTAAATATGCCAGGCGAATCATAAAAATACATAAGAGAGAGAGAGAGAGAAAATAAGAGGAAAGGAAGGGAGGTTAACCAGATATTAGTCTCTGATTTGCTGCCCTACATTAGGTTTGGGAGATAGGTGTTAGTTAATAAATTTCGATCAAGCCGCGTTTATGTGGCTTTGCACAACCTGAATCCTCTTTACCAAGAGGTGCAGTGAGTACACTTGGCTCTCAATTGATGCAATAAACAATGCCTAGGAATGCGGCGGAGGCGCGTAACTATACGGAATGAGCGAAGAGAAGTGAGAAATTAAAGAAACATCAGGCGCAGTGATGCAATGTGTGGACGACACTACGCCGTATGATAGCTCAATATTAGAAGCGAGAAAGGTTAGGAGACTACAGGTGATGATGTAATGCGGCGACGGCATTACTAAGATTACACCGTACAACTTGAAAGGTGCAGGGGTTTTACGTATGATAGGTCAATGAGAAGAGAGAAAAGAGCGAGGTCTGGAGGTGATACGACGCGGAGCCATCCGGTCAACCAGCCAGAAGCATTCAATCTTACATCTGCCCATTCTGCATTTTTTCGGCTCCTGCTCCGTTCAGGAAATTTTCCATTTGTGCACAAATTTTTTTTCTAGATTAAAATTAATATATATCTATTACTGGCCCAGCCGTTTACGTATTCGTTATATGAAAGTTTAACTGTTACAACAGCCTTGTTATATAATCCGTGAGTCCTCTCTTAAATCATCAGCATGTAACTTGACTCATGCTATCATATGCATATGACCTGCTAGTGGGATAGTTGTAAAGGTAATTTTTTGCCTAACGCAGGATTGTTGCGGTAACTAGCAAGCATTTATTGCGCATGACGATGTTCGTGTTTTCACTAAATTACCGCCCTTGATGCACTACAATTGTTTCTATTAACTTTAAATATCAGTACTGCTATTGCCTTCAATGGCAGTAAAACGTGAAAAGTTTACGCCCTTATCATTTTTATGATGCAATTACAACTACGTATTAACTGATAAGCAAGTATTGGTACGAACCGGCGAGCATACGGAATAAATTGCTAAATTTACTTTCATGTTAAGAAGGAAACAGCAGAGCGCGGGAGGCAGTCTTGTAATGCAAATCCAACGCATGAAATAAAAGAAAGTAAATGAAAGGCGCAAAGCGTTAGCATAAGCAAGCCCTTTATATCAGCCTCGTTCTCCTGGTTATGCGCACCATCTCGTGCTTATTCTATATTGCAGCACGTTTACATTCATCGTGCCACACTTTACTAAATTAAAATACCTCCGTTCACAATGAAGTGCGCGCTGAATGTGCGCGCTGAATGTGCGCTTGAAACAGCCCCACAAGTGCGGGCCACTGCGGTGACAAACCTGCAATCATAGAAGAAAATATACAAAATCCACATATTCACAGCACACAACCGCGCATTTCTGTCCGGCGAGTCGCTGCGGTTTTACCTTGCAGTTAAGTAGTATATTATAAGAGCTAAATTATCACGACGTTGTCTAATAGCGACCAAAACGCGCAGCTTCCACAGCAGAGAAAGCCCGCGGGACCCGCCGTGGTTGCTCAGTGGCTATGGTGTTGGGCTGCTGAGCACGAGGTCGCGGGATCGAAACCCGGCCACGGCGGCCGCATTTCGATGGGGGCGAAATGCGAAAACACCCGTGTGCTTAGATTTAGGTGCACCTTAAAGAACCCCAGGTGGTCAAAATTTCCGGAGTCCTCCACTACGGCGTGCCTCATAATCAGAAAGTGGTTTTGGCACATAAAACCCCAAATATTATTAAAGCCCGCGGGTCCGGCAAAGCAGCGTGGCGGCGTGCCATTTCTACGGAAAAGCTTCACCCTCCCAATATTCTAGGTCACCGTAGCACAGTTTGGTCCATTCAGGAGCGCAGGCGTAAGATCGGACCACACGTGGTCACAAGCACGCTGCGTCAACTTATCCCGTCGGCAGACGGGGAGAAGGGGTGCGGTGAGAGAGCCCGAAAGAAGTGTAGGTGCCGCTGGTACACAAACAGGTGCACCCACATGACTCGCATAACTTACCGCAGTCGTGTCTCGGCGACTCGTCGGCGCCTCCGTAAGCCGACGAGTCGCCCCTAACACGCGGGCAAAATACCCCTGGCACGTGGGCAAAAGCCCTTTGCAGTAAGTCCCTTTTGTTACTCTGAAGGACCCTTTACAGAAAGGAATTGCGCACATGAGACGCCGCAAGAAAAATGCGCTGGTTGTTAAAACAGCAGCAGAGAAACCATTTTTAAAAAGCTGCGTATTTGGATTACATTTAGCTACTGTAGAACCCAAAAACCTTTTTTTTTTTCGTTGTTGATGGCTCATAATGCGCATATTAGTTTATTTTATTCGCGTTCTTGCGCTCTTAGCAGCCATTTAAATTGGTCCAGCAACTATGTGCAGTCGGTGTTTTGCTATTCTACAGTGTGCTAGAACAGCTGTGCACGCTTCTTATTCTGGTGCTGGCCACGTTTCTGTCGTCCTTTTTCACGTCTTTGTTGTTCCTTCCTTGGTGCTTGCAAGCGTAACGCGTTTTTTTTTCAATGTGTTATTCACACAATCGTGATCGTGTGACAGAACTGCGCATTTGCATCATGGCTCAGCGAAACGCTAGCGATGAAGCAAGAGTTGAGGCCGCTCTGACGCTTGTCGCTCTCGGATCTCCTGAAGATGAGATAAACGCAGCCAAGGCGAAAGTGGAAAACATCAAACGTCCACTCATCATGAGCATGATTCACGTTGACTACTTCGACAGTGTCCCCACTAGCCGCCAACGGCGGAAGGTGGGCCTACGTACGTGCTCAACGAACGATGATTTCACGATGCTAAAACACTAAAGACGACGCAGGAAATGACACTGCCGGAATTCAACATGGTGGCACTATAGAGACATGATGCGAGCGTTTGAGAGTGTAGCTAGAGTAAATCTTCCCTGTTCGATAAATCGCATTACCGCTAAAAATTTAAACATTTTCGCAAGGGAAAAAATGTACTTATGGGGCACCGTAGTTGTGTGGCAGGTTTCCTTCTGTTGACGAGTTGTGCACGCTGTGTGCGAGAGTAACTCCTTTTCCGTTCGAAAAGTAGATGCGCGATCTCCTTTACCGCAAAGCAACTTTGCCTTAAGGGAGGTACTCCTTTATCGTGTGTCACTGCTCTTGAACACCTTTCCGGTAGAAGTCCCTTTACCTAAAGGACTTTAGGGTGCCCGTGTGTCAGGGGTATTACGCTTCCCGGCACTTTAGCGCCGTCTGCAAAGGTCTTCCCATGTCTGATTTTGAATGTCTGTGCGCTAACAGTTGCAATTTTGTTTAATTGTTCATTTACTGCTCGAGCCATGACAATCAATTAGCTGAGCTGGCGTATGCTTAGTGCACAAGCGAGCATCCACTCGTGTATTTGAGGCAATAGAAAGAGTTCTTTTTCATGCATTACACTAAAAAACCCTGAAGTAACAATAAACTACGTAAGCAATGAACGAAGGTGTGCCGTAACAATTGGGTTTGTCTTCTCGAGCACTCAAATACATCGCGTTAACTTTAATGTATACTGGAAATCGAAAATCAACTGCTGCGAAAAGAGAAGCGGGCGCGACTTGTATATACGCACCCCAATAAACAAATTGTCGCTAACAATGAATTTTCCACGGGAGAGCTTTTCTCGTAGTGACATGGCTGATTTGAATCCACACAGAATGTTGGTTCACGAGAACAGATGATTTTTTCGCTCATTCGTATCAACTGATGCTCCGCGCACTAAAATACATTTGAAATATCAAGTCGAGTCGCGCTTTCTGGCACCTGCAGACGATCGCATATTCACAGAACAAATGCACGTGCATATCATGGTAATGTGAACGGCAGCGCACGAGCGGTGACCTTGACATGGGATGTTGAATTCTTCCACTTTAACTTCTGGCTGTTCAGATGAAGATATATCCTTACATAAGACATATTGTTGCTTTTTTTTAACGCGATAGCGTTTAGAAGCTTGCTTCGCAGAAAATCCGGTGTCGGCGTTGTGGGCATCTGTTGGCCATGAGTGAAAGTTTCCGATAAAGGAAATAAATAAATAGACGATAACCTGAAAACAAAATTGCGGGCCTGAGATTCGACCCCAGGAGCTATGGGTTCCGAGACCAACACGTTAGCCCACTCAGCTACTCTCGGTCGATGGTGCGAACGCTCTTAAGCGGGGTTTTATATGAAGAAGAGTTCGGACGCAGCACATGCGCGCGCCTTCGATGCTGCGTCCAGTTTCTCTTCGCTAGGGACACGCCAATAACAGCAGCCTCCCATGATTTTCGATGCAAACTTAGCAAGTTTACGCTATCGCATTCCACGTTTAAAGCGAACATTAAACGTATTAAATTGTTGTGCTAGCCGTAATATACCCACCCACGTTCACACTCAAGTATACTCATCCTCACTCACTTACCTTCGTACTCATGTCTACTAACACCCACGAGCACTTACTCACATTCACACTCACTCGCGCTCACTAACTCACGTTTACACTCACCTCCACTCACAAGAGCTCACTCTCGTTCGCACTCACCTCCTCTCACACCCACAGCACTAAGTAACATTCACACTCACCTACAATTACACTCACTCACGTTCAGACTCAGCTACAGTCGCACTCACAGACACTCACTCACGTTCAAACCCACCTCCACTCACTGAGAAGCACTCACCACGTTCACACTCACTTCCATTCACACTCACAAGCACTCACTCTCGTTCTTACTCACCTCCAATCACACTCGCAGCACTCAGTCACGTTCATACTCGCATCCAATCACAGTCACTGGCACTCACTCGCGCTCACCTAAAGTCACACTCACTGGCACTCACTCACACTCACTGGCATTCACTCGCACTTACCTCCATTCGCAATCACTGGCACACACTCGCACTCACCTCCACTCACACTCGCTGGCATTCACACTCACCTCCGCTCACACTCACTCGCACTCGCACTCATTGGCACTTGCTCGCACTCGCGCTCACCTAAACTCGCACTTGCTTGCACTCACTCGCACTCGCACTCACCTCTGCTCACAGTCCCTGGCACTCACCTCCAATCACACTCACTAGCACCCACTCGCACTCCTCTCCGCTTGCACTCACTGGCAATCACACGCACTCACCTCCATTCGCACTCACTGGCCTTTCACACGCACTCGCCCTCACCTCCAGTCCCACTAGCTGGCCCTTACTCGCACTCGCACTCCCCTCCACTCACACTCACTGGCACTTGCTCACACTTGCATTCAAGTCCGCCCACGCTCACTCACATTCTCACTCAGCTGCTCTGCCACTCACTCGCAATCGTACTCACCTCCAGTCACACTCACTGGCACTCACTCGCACTCCTATCCGCTCACACTCACTGGCACTCGCTCACACTTGCACTCACCTCCGCTCACACTCACTCAAACTCGCACTCACCTGCACTGACACTCACTGGCACTCACTCACACTCCTCTCCGCTCACACTCATTGGCACTCGCACTCACCTACATTCACACTCGCTGGCTCTCACTCGCACCCACCTCCGCTCACACTCACACTCACCTCCGCTCGCACTCACTGGTACTCACTCACATTCGCTCCCACGCCTTTGAAATGAGTGCGAATGAGTGAGTGAGTGCACTCATGAGTGGGTGTGCCGACCTGTGGTACAGGCATACACCGCACACCGCTGCAACAAAAGTTTAGGTGCCTGGTGAACCCAAATTGACGCGGACAGACGGTTCACCACCGTTGCTGCCATCGCGCATGCGCAGGCACTCAGGGCAACGAGGTTGTGCGCGCTCCGAGAAGTCCAAGAGAAGTGGTTCTTGAAGGGGTAAGGAAAGGTTGTCGCTGTTTTCTGCAGCCCTTGCGGGAGCACGGCTCAGCGCCAACGGGGGTGAGGGGGGATAGTGGGAGCAAAGGAGATAGGAGAGTAGAGGGTTAAAGGGTCGCCATGGCAGCGGATGAGTAGTCCGGCAGGAAGGGCCCAGTGGGTCCGGTAGGATTGGTGATCTGGTGAAAGGCCAGGGAGCGGTGATCCAGCAGGAGCCAGATGATTGGGGCAGTTCGAGTAGCCTAGAGTGGTTTGGGTAGCCGTGAGGCTATGCGTCTTTGGAGAAAATCCTAGAGTCTCGCCGAGAGCCCCGACGAGTCGAGGTACTCGACGACACTCAGGAGGGCTGGTAGCTCGCTACGACCAGGGAAGAGGATGTCTTCCTGTCGTGTAGAAGGAAGCCCCAGTCGTCGGAACTCCTGCAGGAGACGGTCACGCTGCTGCAGGTAGGCAGGGCAGGCCAGCAGGAGGTGCTCCAGGGTCTCGGGCTCCCCACAGGAGGCACAGGCTGGAGAGGCGACGAGGCCGTGCCGGTGGCGGCGAGCACCCGTCCAACAGCAGCCAATCCTCAGTCGCAGAAGGAGGGAGGTCTCCCTGCGTGCGAGGCCGCGCTGTGGAAGTGGTCGCGGAGGGCGGCCCAAGGACATCCGCTTGTCCGGATGGCAGGCCAGCAGATGGCGCCGAAGCCTGTGGCATGTGAAATCACTGGCTGTCACTGCCAGGCTGGGCGGGACCACGCAGTGGTGGGCACGCTTTGCCAGTGCATCTGCTTCCTCGTTGCCCGGTATCCCTACGTGGGCTGGAAGCCAGTGCAGGGATACTGAGCAGCCCGCCTCCTGGAGCGCCATCAGCCTTGACGAGAGCAGGGCAACCCCGAGGCTGGCCCTTTCTGGCCTCTGCAGGCTGAGGAGTGCCGCCTTGGAGTCGCAGTAGATGGTCACTGGGGTCACTGGCAGCTCCTCTGCGAGTAAGTCCACAGCCAGGTGAAGGCCTGCAACCTCTGCTGCTGTTGACGTCGCATGGTTGGGGAGGCGACACTGCTTGCTCTTCCCCAAAGCGGGCACCACGCAGGCCGCAGTCGACGAGCCTGTGTCCGGCATTACCGAGCCGTCAACGTAGATCTGCAGGTTTCCACCGTGGTCCTCATGCAGGAGGGAAGCAGCCGTCTGTTGAAGGGCACAAGTTGGGGAGCGCCGTTTGGAAACGCCGGGCAGCTCTGTGGTGATGGGTATGGGTGGTCTCTGGGGAGGAGGCAGTTGTGCGTTGTTCGCTGGAGGCCTCCCAATCACCTCTTCGTACAGCCCACAGAGTCTGCCCATCTGTGAATGGGGCCGTGAGCGCAGTCGGGAGAGCAGGGCACTGCCGTCTGGTCCATGGTGGAGGCGGTCAACATGGCGTAGCCCTTGCTGTAGGAGGAGGAGTGACAGGGGCCATGCTCCCGCCTCGGCCAAGGTTGCAGCGACTTGGGAGCTGCGGGGAGCGCCCAGGCAGAGCCTAATCGCGGCCCGATGCTGCAGCTCTAGCTTCTTGAGACGGGCTGGTGGTAGTGCCACGAGTGGGAGGGCGTACCGCAGGCGTGAGGTGGCTGCTGCATCGTACAGCCGTAGTGCCCACCCAGTGGTACAGCCCTGTCCTCGGGAAAGAAGCTGGGAGACTGCCTTGCGGACACGGAGGAGAAGTCCAAGTGCCTTTTTCCTTTTTTCTTTCTTCGTCTCTCTCTCTGTGCGCCGTGCGCGCGGAAGGGGTAGCGTTTCCATTTTTCAGTTTTTTTTTTTCATGGATGAAGGAAATGCGCTTGCACGTTATTTTACAAACGCTGTGGGCTATCGTATGGAACTGGAACGCACACCTGCATGAATGCGCTGTTTGTAAAAGCCTTTACAGGGCCCGTCAGGTGCTTGCATGATCGCCAACGACAATGAGCAATACAGTACATTTCTAGCATATCTTCCAGCGTACCGCCAAATCGCATACCCGCACACATGTTAGCGCAAATTTTCTGTTCGGATGATAGGTCGAAGCAATCAGTACAGCAATGATGTACGTGTATGCGGGACCGTGCCGGTACACTCTTAGGCAAAGTTACACCCTTTGGTTTGCCCCTTCTGCCACACAACAATAATCGTTATCTGCCTTGATGCGTTTCCTTTCTTTAACGCTGCGAGCCCGGTACATTCCAGTAACGAACCGCACGCGCGTTATCAGCATAGAACAGTTTACACCCTTTGGAGTGCCCCTTCTGATAACGCGCGTGCCGTTCGTTACTGGAAAGTTCCGGGCTCGCAGCGTTAAAGAAAGGAAACGCATCAAGGCAGATAACGATTATTGTTGTGTGGCAGAAGGGGCAAGCCAAAGGGTGTAACTTTGCCTAAGAGTGTATACCACCTGTGAAGGACTGGGTGGGCTCAGAGGATTTGGCACATATTTTAAGTGAATGAGAAACTTTGATGAGGTTATAGTGCAAGATATCAGTCAATGAAAACCTAGTTGGTGTTAGTGATGCAGCCGAGATATGAAAACAAATTCAAAAGTATTTCTGAATCGGACGACACATAACGCGCACACCACATGCGCGACATCGGTTCATCGCACACTCACAAAGTCTGCGTTGTCAGCTACAAACATTACGAGTATCTGCGCTGTTAGCTTGATGCCTGTTTGGAAACCGCTTGTACCTAAAGTTGGTGTTCATAACATCTATTGTCACTATTGGATCGGCGTTTTGTTTCCTTTATTCTACTGCCGCAAAAGTAGAATGACAACTATGAATACTGTCATAGGATATTATGTGGTCAACAAATGCGGAGGTAAGGATTATGTGTATACTAATATCTACAAATAGGCTCTGAAGCAATCTCAGCAGTACACAACTTCAGTAGCTTATGTCTGACGTAGCTCCGTATTATCCACCGGGTTGGGCCGAGATTAACGACTTTTGTCTATAGTCAATCAATAGACGGTATGTAAACTTGAAGCAGTGAGTCTTTTACAGTATCGGCTGTTTTCTAGCTCATCTCACGCCTTACCACGATCGGTATATGGCCTGTTCGTTCAAGTTAACATTACATTTGGTGATGTGCCACTCTATAGCCTTCATCAGCTGTGATATAGGAAACCGTGGAGAATAATTCGAATTACAAAAAAGTGCACAGGGTGTTTCACTTAATTTGACCCAAACTTAAACATATGCAAATGCTACGTAGCTAGAGATAACCAAGGTAATGTTATTTGCCGTCGCTTGCAGATAGGTTATTCCTTGCATTGCCCCTGATTAGATAATTAGTCTTAATTATTCAACTTCTCAATTATTATAGTTAGAAGACAGGTCGCAATGAGAAAATTGTATAGCAACATGAGAAACTACCCATACAGCTTTCTGTTGCTCAACACGTGCTCCATAATAGTGTTTTCCGAGCCTCAAAGAAGCCCGCGAAAGCATGCAATGTGCCTCCAGCGGCCAGTCACGCTGCAGTAAATTATATATATATATATATATATATATATATATATATATATATATATATATATATATATATAATATTAGTGTGTGTGTGTGTGTGTGTGTGTGTGTGTTCACATGAATGCATGCATGTGCGTGTGTGTGAAGAAATCTTTAGGCTGGGAATAGACAAAAAGAAATAGAAACCTTATAAACTTTTGTCTATCGACAATCTATAAACTGGGAGCAGACAAAAAATAATAAACACCTTATCGACTCTCCGCTATAGACATTCTAAAGACTAAGAATGAACAACAACAAAAAAGAGACTGTATCGAGTTTTGTCTATAGGTGGTCATAGAGCGGAAGTAGACAAAAAGAAACAAACACTTTATCTACTTTTTTCTATAGAATGCGAGTAGACAAAAAGAAATAGAAACTTTATCGACTCTCGTGTATAGACAGTCTATAAACAAAGAATGGACAAAAATAAACAGAGACTGCATTGGCTTTCGTCTTTAAGTAGTCTATAGAGAAGAAGCAGGCAAAAAGAAACGAATATCTTATCGACTTTTTTCTATAGACCGTCTATAGAATGCCAACAGCCAAAAAGAAATAGTAACCTTATCGACTTTCGCGTATAGACAGTCTGTAGACTTTGTATCAACGAAAGACCCAATCTATATCAAGGGAAGGTTGCCTATAATATGCCTATAGGCATTCTATAGACAGTTTAAACTCATTTTGTAAGGGAATGACAGATCACTCTCAAAAAATGTTTAGAGGAAGGTTGTCGTTAAGTGCCGAAACCACGTAATCAAAAGATTATATTTTACGAGCTTGACGAGCGCGTTTTACGCTTTTACGAGCGCGTTTAGGCTTAACGCGGTGACCGTCGCTTAGGGATTTCAAACGGCCGTCTCGGGCTAAGAAAAGAGTCGAGCCCGGAAATACTGGTGTCAAGTAAAAGCTGGTGACTTGCCAGTGACGATGGTTGTACGATTTCGTGCCGATGGTGAAAGATTCCGGGTGGTTGAGGGTGGATTAGCAGAGCCCGCTGCGACGCGATGTGCATCCTCTGTTGCCCAGGTAGCGTCTCCTGCAGCCGTATGTGTTGCATTGGCACCGTCATCCTTCTTCGAAACATTGCACAGTCGTCTGATCTGCGCCACCGTTTACAGATGTATTGCAATCGCATCACGTCGCAGCGCGCGACGTATTCTCGGATGATTACTTTCAGTGCGCGCTGCCTTGGCTGGTTGAACAAAACCTCTCCAATTATCCAACGTGCTGTGTTCTGCGTCACGCGAAACTGATAGTGTCGCCGGAAGCGCGGTGGCGCGGTTTCTGTAGTGCTAGTGACAGCTTGCAAGAATACGGAACACACGCACATCTGTCGCGGAATGCATTTGCGTAGGTCGCCAAGACGCACCTTTTTACCACTGAGCACGCGTGTGAGGCTCCGAGTACAGCTTGCTGATACGCTTGCTCGTGCTTTTTTTTCACTCTGCCAATTTTAAGAGAGTGCTTAAAGCAGTTGGATGCATGGAATGCCTTTTCCTTAAATGATGTGCTCAGCGATGACAAGTTCTCACCGTGTGCAAAAAAAGTTGTGCATAAGTGGCCCACTTTTGTTTTTAATCTTCATAAATGATCTTCCTTCTAGCATTTCGTCGAGCATTCGTCTTTTCGCAGATGACTGCGTCTTGTACCGCCGCATAACCACATCCAACGATCAGTTATTGCTTCAAAATGACTTGGACAGAATTGAAGACTGGTGTTCGACATGGCTAATGAAGCTGAATGTATCAAAGTGTAAATACATGCAGGTAACACGCAAGCGCACCAACCTCAGCTACGCATATTCGTTGTACTCAACCACCCTTTCTCAAGTTGAATCTTACCGTTATCTTGGAATTCACATCACCAGCAAACTCACCTGGTCCGAGCACATCACGAAGATTGCAGCTGATGCATCGAAATCACTTGGGTTTATCAGACGGCACCTCAGCTTCTCCCCTCCCTCTATTCGCAGTCTAGCTTACAAAACTTTTGTCCGAACCAAACTAGAATTTGGCTCCCCAATTTGGAATCCACATCAGGCTTACCTAATCGATAGCCTAGAAGCCATTCAAAACCGTGTAGCCCGATATATTTCATCCGATTACGACACTCACTCCAGCGTTACCAATATAATATTATCGCTTGACATCGAGCCTCTGACACTCAGACGACAAATCGCCCGTTTGGCATTATTTCATAAACTATACTTCTGTTTTCCTTCGCTTCGGGACTCTCTTCTGCTACCACCTCTCCGAACATCACGCCGTCTTTTCAACTCCATGAGCATTCTACGTCTGCACGGCTCCTCTAACGCATTTAACAAGTCATTCCTGCCTCTTGCAATTGAAGAATGGAATTCATTACCAGACCATATTGTAATAGAACGCGATCCATTTAAGTTCCGGCAATTGCTGACGTCCTATTTGAAAACATGATGTGGAAATTATTGTCTTCTTCTGTTTGCCTCTGTTTGCTTTACTGTTGCTATTTTTATATTTGTATATGCTTAAAGGGTTCTTGTACTCTTTTTTTCTGTATATACCCTGCTGATCACTGATTGTGACAATGTTTTACAGTGACCTGCGTTTGTTGTGTTCAATGTTTCCCCCCCTTATGTAATGCCCCTTCCAGGGGTCTATAAGGACCAATAAATGATGATGAAGTGGTTAACTTCATGCAGCAAGGAACTGAAGGTTAAGCAGTGAGTGTACAGTTCATTATGACTGGCTGAAATCAATATGTATGTATAGCGGTGACCTTATGCAGTTATATGCATGCTCATGAGATATGTTACCAAGGGGAGTATTTATTTGAAAGCATATAATTTACATTGCTGATAACAAAACTTATTTTGAGTGTAATCAAACAATTCCATTCTTTCTTGCCAGCCTGGGGGGCCAATATGCTGCCACCTTACTACTTAACATACCTAATTTAACATTTCAACAATGTACAAACATTACCAAAGCGCACAAAATTAAACAGTACCTTGACAGGCATGCTCCCTCTCTCACCCATGGCACCAAACAAGGATGTTCGACTTGAGACTGTTTGATACTGTCGGCATCATACGTGCATGTTCTATTTTGATTGCTCTACATATAAAAAATAAGCTCTACTGAGGTTATACGAGTTAGTTTGGCATGGGCTGCATGTTGTGTTTCAGCAGGCTGAAAACGAGGCGGGCAGCCCGATCGCTCTCAGACCGACTTTTTTCCACCCCGTCGGAGCTTCCCGCAGCCAATCAAGACTCGAGGAGACAAGCCGGCTCAATATGGCATCCACCGAGACAGTTGAATTTGGCGCTGCACTTCGAGCTTTCTGCTGCTCGTCTTGAAAAGCTGCTAATGAAGCGGCGAGTAGAGTGCCAACTATTTCGTCTTCTTCGTCCGAGCTGATCATTTTCCACAAGTGATTAGCAAGCGAGAGCAGCGAAAGCGCGCGAACAGCTGGTTTGTCGAAAGTGATTCGAGCGACGCAAGCTCTCGAGGTGTTCGGGAATGCGCGAGGCCTCGCGAGCGACGGCGCGGGTAGCCTTCTTCCATTCATGTGAATTGAGCGGAAAGAGATCACAACGTATGAAACGCTGTTGCAACGCTCAACATGTGACGTTTATACTAACATTGCGCCTCAGTGAATAAAGTTCCAGATATTAGACAGCCATCATAAATTTTCGTACGCTTTTTTTTTCTCCGAATAGCAATATTTGTGCACGCGCAGTAACGTCATAGTTCGAGACCGGGCTTGGAAAGGGAAGAAACCCCAGTGCGGCAGGGATGAAACATACGCGGTAAATAATTTACATCTCGGCGCATAAGGAAGAAGACAAGTGTGAATGCCGCGAGCGAGACGCGAAACCAAATGCATTCTGCTCGACCCTGTTATCGCTCATGCATACATCGCACAGATACTGCACGCGGGGAAGCCGAGTGGCATCAGCCGCGCGGGAGCAGCCCTCGGTAATGCGCTCACAAGAGTCGCGCAGGAGCGACTCGCTTCATCTCGGTGTCAGGTGACTCGGTGCCAGCGCCTGTCCTTGCCTGTACCGGACAACCACAGTCCTGTATACATGCGAGCATCTTGACGCAAGACACACAATGCGTGCACGGGCATGCCCGCCCGTTTCCTGCGTCACCGGGCTTTGCGGAGACTAGCGCTGACGACCCAGCTGTTGCACCAATGCGTGCTGGACGCGATGAATATTCATTCCGTATGCCATGTCATCAACTGCCCATAGGCGCTGAACAGAGGGTGACGCAGTGGGACATATAGTATGCACCAATGAAAGGAGGGGGGTGGGAGTGGATTCTGCACGCCCTATACTCTGGCGTCCGAACTACGTGAAAGATTTATTACGGCCGTTCTCCTGAGCAATGCGTTCCTGGACCCGCCGCTGTGTTGCGGTTCCGTGTTAAGGTCGGCCTCTGTGGTGATCTTGTTCCGTGTTTCCATTTTACCCCAGTGGGGATACAGAAATGCGGAGTGGAGGAGCATATATAGTGGAACGTGTGGGCTGAATTCATTAGCGATTTCTCTCTCGCAAATCGTATGCGTGACAGGAAACAAGAATGGTCAATTAAAGTGCTATACCAACATTTATAATCGTTTATGTGATGGCACAAACAACAATGAAGCCGACCTAGAAGCGCCTGAATCAGCACTCGAGCCTCACAAAAGAAAGAGAGAAAGTAAAGAAAAAGGAAGCCAGTAAATAAAAAAAGAAGAAAGACAGCCTCACAGGTCACGCGGCAACGTATACTTATGATAATGAAAACTGTGTCTATCAAAAGCGGTTGCCTACGGAGATCCCACTATGGTGAAATGATTATCACTGCCACCAGAACCGCTTAGCAAGCTATAACGAAAAATAGGGGGGGGGGGGGGGGGACTTTACTTGAGTGACAAGCACAAAAAAAATAAAGGCGGGGGGGGGGCACGCAAGAGCCCCTCATTTGTGAAGGTTTGCTTTCAACATGCTAGAGGAGCAGTAGTGACCGCCGTCGTTAATGTGGCCCTTTAATGCCTGCGAAGTGATATCTCGATGCACTTGAAGTGCGGATTCCGGAACGGCAACTCGGCTACAGAGAGCTGCTCTAAATGGTGTCATTTGTTCCGCTTGCAGGATGTCAACACTTTTCGTTTAAAACGCAAGCAAGGCGCGGAACGGTGGCTTCACGATTAATAAAGGGCGCGAGCGAGATCTCAAAGGGCTCTAAACTTCCCGACCATGCGAAACACAGTTGAAACATCGCCGAGGTCACCGAACCGTGGGGAAGTGACATCGTGGGAGCAAGATGACGCGTTTGTTTGCACTACTGTTTTTTCTGCGACACAATAAGAAAGCCGGGAAAGAGTCAAGCTTTGCCGGCCACACACTCCTTCAAGCGAGTGTTTTTGGAGAGTTCAGAAGGATGCCGGCGCCGGTGTTTCTTTCACACAGACCGCGCTACTACTTCAGAGAGCTACTGTACGCAGAACCCGGACCATTCAATAGGTCCGCTAATAGGCCGAAGGTCTTTGTCACTCGTGCCTCGGCGGCGGCAGAAACAAGACTACGCGGTGTACAGCATGCGGAAAGCGCTCTTGCTGCCATTTTCTTTCTCACCCTCTGTTCTTTCTGTTCTGTGCGCGGTCAGCCTGGTCGCACTTGCCCCCCCCCCACCCCCCCTAACCTATAGTCTCTCTCTCTCTCTACGCAAACCCCGCCGCCGCTTTGTGTGAACAGCGCCGCTGGCAGTGGCCACTCTATTGGACACGACGTGTAGTCACATGACAAACCCTCTCGACATTCGAACGGACCCCCCTGCGTCCCGGTCGGGAACGGCCTTTCCTTTCCCGTCGAGCGACGCGCCTGGACGGATGCGATGAAACTAAATTCCAGCCTTCCCGAAAGGCTTCTGTCCACTGACGACTCGGTCGGTGGACCCGATTCGGCGTTCGATGACTTCAAGATGTGGCCGCAGGCACGTCATTATGGTTCAGCAATGCAGGCGGCCAATGATCATTACATCTTCGAGCCAGTGTACCATGACAACGGCGCGAGCGGGAAGGAATTCGTCAAAGACGCTCAAATGGACATCAGCGACGAGGTCATGGAGTCGGTCACGGCCGCATACTATCATTCGCCTGCCGCAGCGTGCGCGCCAACGACACCTATCGGCGCCGTCACGAACGAACAGCCGGCGCTGTTGCTCCAACGACCGACAAATTGTTCAACGTATGTTCCCGTCGGGACCATGACCGGGCGCGTGGTTCCGAACGAGCCACAGGAGTCGATGATACTACAATCTACGAATTCATCTGCATGTTCCGGTCATGCCCGTCATGTTCCTTTATCATATGTTCCCTTCATGCCCACGACACCGGGCTTCGTTCCGAACGAACAACAGGCGTCTATGAAGCAACATCCTACGAACCCCCCTGCGTACGTTCCCGCAGTGACAGCGACAATCCAGGAGCCCTTGCCGCCTCCCGCCTGGAGCTACCAGTCGCTACCGGAAGTCAAGACCCACTACGGCGGATTGTGCGAGAACATTGGCCGCGCAGCTGCGCGCAACGCTCCTTACACAATGGACTGCAACGTCGGCAACAACTCCGAACCAGCGAGTACCGGGGCGGGCCATTGGTACGCGTGGATGAACGAACAGCGGCCACAGCGAGATAAAGAATCAGCAGGGAGCGACTCCTTGAACGACCCTCAAGGTAAGGACACGACGAAGAAGCGGTGGGCTCCCGCTAGCCGCTTGTTTGCCCTCTCCTTAGACCGTGCGCGTCGATCACCGCGCGATACATAAATTTCCTCGGCAACGCCCCCCTCCTCGTTTTTCTCGTTCAAAACCGTGCAACAGGAGCAGAGCGCGCGTACGCTTCGGCTCACTCTCTCGTTCCTCCTCACCCGCGAGCGCACAGCAGGGGGGCGTTGGGGGGGGGGACGCTGATATATATACGAGGCCACTTAAAAGGTGCTCCCGACAACCATTAGCAAGGTGATAGGGAGGCCGAGATGAAGAGGCCAAAACCCGATCTCAGCCCCCATTTGTTAAGCGCCTGTAAACGTTAGTGACCGGAGGTTGAAAGGTCGCGCGCCAGGGCCCGTACCTCCCCCCCCCCCCCCCCACCCCGCGCCGCTTCGTGAATGTTGCCCTCGTTTTCGCACCCTCTCTCTCTATTTAGGCGTCTGGAAAGACAGCGGCCACGTGGAGGATCGCTTTACCGCCATCCAGCGACCCGCTCACGAGCGTGGCCCCTTCTAGCAGGAACGGAAGGGGAGGGACACTTATTAATGGTCCGTTGCTAGCTACTGGCTGCCTCCACTGCTGGCCCTGCAGCGTGGTGCGACTTGAACGCAAGGATCGCGTTTGTTGTGTTGGCGTTAGGTGCGGGCCGCGGGTGCTGTTCACTCCGTTGAGAGTTTATACTCCCCAGATGGGACCGTGCATGCATGCAACCATAAATCGCCTTCCTGCGTCACTTCATAACGCAATTCGCGGGTAGGCACGAAACGCGATCGTGAATTTTGTACGAGATGTTGTCAAATTTACCCTGGTGACAAGTGGTACTGAATGTGCTCAGCTGTTGCTTTACTTGTCTACATTTGCTGGCATCCGTATGAGTTGTGATCAAGTGTGAAGGGCTTGCAAACGCACAGGAGAGATCACATGCACGACTGGTTTCCGATGCGCAAAAACGTGCTCGTACTTTTATTCTTTCTCATCGTGTGGGGTATCTTGTAATCCAATATGATTTTGATAAACTATACAGATCACAACTTTAGGCAGGTGCATAGCGTGAGACGTTCACAATGTGATGTGACAAGGACGAAGGATAGTATAAGAAGTTGTGGACACAATGAAATGCTCCTGCCCTTCCCCCACCCTTTCAGCCAACCACTCTGCGCAGTATGGGCAGAGAGAAGTGGTTCTTGTGGGAAAGGAGGAAAGGCTGGCACTATCTTCTGCAACCCGTGCGGGAGCACGGCTCAGCCAACACCCTCTAGAGAACTTAAGGCCTTCTGGCTGACCCTCTGCAGAAGAGGCCAACATAGAAGTTCCGTGCAGCGCGCTGCGAAGCTACTAGCCGCGTACATGTTTTGAAAATAAAGCGCGGAAGGTATACAATAGTTAACCCCGGCTATTCGGAGAAGAACGAGGTGACGACAGCGGCGACAACAATTCGATTAGTTCTAGGAGCCGTGCCGCTCCTCGAATAGCTTCACGGTTAAACAAGTCCCGGCATGCTCGGCCATGCTGCCGCATGCTTCCGAACGCACATTTTTTTTCTCTAGACGTGACCAGTGCACGCATTCTCAACACTTGTGCTGTGCTTGCGATTGGGTGTACCGCGAGTCTTCATTGCCCCGGAATGTGGAGTGCCATGCCAAGATATGCCTAATAAGTGCTGCGTGCCCAATTGCCGGAGCAATTACAAATCGGGGGAGAAAGATCACGTCTTCAAGTTTCCGCAAGATGAAGAAGCCCAGAGTGCCTGGATTAGGGCGATACCACGTGCAGATTTCATTGTATCACCGCACTCCAGGGTAAGATGTTCAGCACTTCTTTAAATAGTTACTTTTGAAAAATACGGGAAGGTTAATTGCTCAATTACAGAAAGTTCCTTTAAATCAGGAATGTTAGAATAAAATTTAGAACTTTTAACTTCCTTCTAGGTTTTTGAACTTCACTTCATTGAGGCCGACATCGTGCAGGAGTTCTCTCACCTCGACGACCTTACAAGGCACACCGTCACTGCACCACTCTCACGCCTGCGTCTTCGCCCAGGCGCAGTCCTATCAAAGTTTCCTCAATGTCCACCTTATCTTTCGAAGCCAAGCACCTCGAGGGAGGATGCTGATTCCAAGCGCATGCGTCTTGAAGCTGCTTCTTTACAGAAAGCGCGTGAAGCGTCTGCTGAAGCATTCCGCAAGGAGAAGGAAATCTAGAAGACCGGATGCAATTTATAACAAGCAAAAAGTCTACGTTCAGGAAGAGGAATTTAGTACTAATCTGCCAAACCAACGTCGTTTAGTCACTGACCTCACGCTTGAACTGCTCGTCAGTGATGATTCCTCAGAGTTCGACGCTTGCGAGGATGTACACAAATGTCAATTTGTGTTAAGGCACCTTTTGCGGTTAGCACGAATATCTTATTGAAGAACTACTGCTGCAAGATGAATGAGAAAATATTGCATGCCAATGCTAAGGCAAGGAAGAGAAAATCTGAAACTCTGCGCAATAAGGCAGCTGTTTCCTTGTAAATAGCTGCACGAATGTTTTATATTCCGTTTCTATTCTTATTTCAGTTGTTGTAAATTAGCGCACTGTGGTAATTAGTGCGTCGACAGCGAAATTATTCATTTAAGCATAATCTAGATCGCAATGAGTACATGTGGCCCCAAAAAATTGTTCATACGTAATTGTGAAGCTAATAGAGTGCGTTACATTCATCATTGCCGCGCCATAATAAACATTGGTACAAAAATACGGAAGGAAAAGGTTTTTATGAATTCAATTCACTCGAAGTAATAGGTATGAAGTGTGGGGTATAATAAATAATAATTATTATTTTAATGTACAGACAGCGTACATTACAAAGACAACAAAGCGCGACGCTATAGAAAGCTGCTGGAATCAATGCCTGCGCATGTTTTACAAAGCTGTTTTGTATCTGTACCTCTAAATAAATGCTTTGTAAGGTGCCTGCTGCTCATTCCGCAGTTTAGATTGAAGAAAGAGTGTGGAGTGGTCAATAAAAGCATACGGCTGCTAGGTGAACCAAGCCGCCATCCCTTCATTCAACCCGTATCCCCGAGCGTGCCGATGGCCTCTTATCCGTGACGTCACTCGCCGAGCACTCAGGCCTTCTTGTATTGGAGGTATTTGCTCAGCGCCAGCAGGGTGGGGGAGATGGGATTAAAAGAAAGAGAGGGTAGGAGGGAGAAAGGTAGAGGGTCGTCCCAGCAGCATCAGAGCAGCCCGGCCGGGTGGGCCCAGTGGGTTCGACCGGAGGAGTTTGACCGTGGAGAGCGGTGAGGCTACGATGAGGATTTTTAAAACCCAATAAGAAAGACACGCTTTGCGCAGGTCACCTAAATTTAGCCCTTTAGGAATTAAGCAGATCAATTTTACCATCCGAGTGGATTTTCATAGAAGCATCGCTTTAGAAGACTATCGTAGAAGACTTCTGCAAAACTTCTTTCAAAATTAACAGTGACCTTTTCTTTCTCTAGCATATTTATTTTCTCGTGTCTGTCGAAAGAATTGTGCTTTGTGTACGCATACAGTTTACCTTCACACGTGTGTAATTTTGTAATCGTCGCACACCTGCGCAGTTTTCATTTTTTCTATTCGTGTCTGTCCGCCGGCATTTTTAAAAATTTTTTGCGTATAATAAAAATTACGTAGACCGCACGTACTGTGGTAATCGATGTAAGCGAAGCTTCATGTGCAGTTTGCTTTGACTGACGATAATTAGCGGTGATGTTGACCACCAATGTTTAGTTTCTTCGACGTTCAGTCGAACACGTGAGCGGTGAGTTAATGTTAAACGTTACCTTGCGTCCACCACTGCTGTTTGTCTGCTGGTGCACAGAACACACAGGAAGAGGTGTTTGCTCGAGGCATAGGCGCCGACCACGTGGGGGGGGGGGGGGGGGCGTGCTGAGCCCCCCGGCGATGCAGCAACCCTACACCTCCTCCCCCACCTAACGTGTCATTGCCAGAGTTATGTCACTCACATTATTTGAGCTTTCTTTTGACTTGCTGCGACCTTGTCATTTAAATTTTAGTGCGGCTAAGAGCCTAACGCATCATTGTTGGCGTGGGCATGCACGGATTTCAATTAATACTTTGCTTTATTCCTGCAAATCCTGCCAATAGGACACAAAGTGCATTGGAAATACGAGCGACGGCTGCCTCATACATACTTTTCACTTTAACATGGTTTTAAATTTCCGCTGCAAACACCATGCACATACGCAGCATATTTAAATGTATACACAGGACAAAGTTTATTATATTTTTAAAGAGAAGGAGGTAGCCAATTAATGATTATTTCTAAAGGTATGGATAGCCTATGTCTTGAGAATGAATATGTTGTTGTATGTTGACCTCGCTTCAAAATGCTTTGCGTGTTTTTCTGACCCTGAAAAAAAGAAAAAAGAATGAAACCTGTCGACATGAATGACCCTTTCGGCAGCCTTTTGTCAACGGCGTGTGAAATGCACGTGAATATGTGTCTCAGTATCGCTTCTCTTTCCAATAGGCAAAGCTAACGACTCACTAAAAACAGCACTTCTAATAATTTACAACATTGATTAGTGATGTAAACATGGTCCGTTGCATGCATAGGTCATAAATACATGCAGGTTGTCCCAATTAACTATAATGCACCTAGTGTATATTGTTTCCAATACAGCGGAATAGCTGCCAGCAATTTTTTCGTTACTAAGATTTATTTACGTCATTGCAATTAATTATATAACCCGAGACGTACTATCATAATTCTCAAAGTGTCAATGAGCATTTGTAGGTACAGCCAAGGGACATCTAACTGCGGTATATTCAGCGACGTATTAATTGCGTACTAACTTTTGCCGACTGATAAATAAACCATGCGTAAGGTCGCTCTGATTGTTCGTGTTCTTAAGTGTCGCGAATCGCCCACGTGCTTTTTGTATAGAGCGGGGGTTCACTCGCCCCCCCCCCCCCCTTGTCAGTGGGGCAACCGTTTCTGTGTGATGAGGGGTCACAGGGACCGCGCGGTGTTGGGTGACGCGTCGCGGCAGGCGCCAGGAGGGCGAGTGCCGATTCCGGGAAGTCGGTATTGTGCACACGGTGTTGGCAGTCCGCCGACGGTCACACGAGTCCACACAGACCATCCTCGAAGGGGACAGCTGTACGCGGTATTGTGGTTCTGGCTCCCGAGTACCTGACTAATTGGAGGCGCTGCCGAGGTTAAGAAGGGCTTAGCAACCTTGACCACGTGTCGCATATACGGAGCAGGGATCTATTCTTCTACGCGTCCGGAAGGCAATCGGCGGCCTTGGATGTTGGGTGCAATTGCCTGTGAGGTGTCGAAGGCCAGCTTACAGTGGTGCGCTGTAGAGATGCGGTGCGCACGTGAGGAGTGCATCCGGACGGAGGCGTCTTGTAAACACGCCCTCGGAGCACTTTGACTTGTACACAATAAGTTTGAAGGACAAGGATGGTCAGCAGTCTCCCACGTGGACAAACCTTGAGTGCAGTTGAACTACGTGGTGTTGATGCCCCTGCTTCCGAGACATTTGCGGCCTAGAGACGCCCGTGGGGTTTGAGGCGGCCTAGCGATAACTTGTTCGGGCCTGGCGTGTTTTGCTGAGCCCGTCACTTACTACGTAGAAATGAGAGGGCAACGGAGTTTTAGGGAAGAAGGAAAGGAGCTTTGTTTTCCGATATGTTATATTTAAGAGTAAACCCAACCATTTGGGTTGTGGCTTAAACAAATGGTTGACTCTGATTGGCAACTGAACCTGTGGGACGGGCCGCCTTTTTTCTTTGTATATTTGGGCTATAAAAATAGGGATGACATGCTGTCCCTCAGACTTGGCTGAAATCAGGATTGCTGATAGATCAGTGAGGCTCCGTACCATGTACGTTAGACTTGGCCGAGATCAAAATTGCTGATAGATCAGTGAGCCTCCGTACTAGGTACGTTAAAACGAGTCTGGGCTCTAACAGTCATTGAGACAGTCGAAGAGTGAGAGTTTGTTTCTCAATTGTTCAAGTTTGTAATGTATTTGTTTTACCTGACATGTATATAGAAAAGTTTAACTATAAATATTTCTTGTACATCTGATCTCCATCGCTTCCTGTCTGCATTTGATCAACAACTGCCGATAATCGTCCGAGAAGCTTCAAGTTCCAACGGAGAAGCGAGGACAACAGAGAACGAACGAAATTTTACTTCATGTGAAATATGTCGAATACCTCGTGGCTGCGCTCCCACCCGCATCATAAAGCATCGCCCTCGAACAGGCTCCTTCTCAGTTAGCCAGTACGAAATGAAGGAAATAAAGAAAAAAATACTCACCTCCCAAGCACCCCGTACAGATGGTTACCTAGCGAAGCTGAAACGTGAGGCCCCGATGTTTATCACTGGGTTAATCCCGACGGTTCATTAAACGACGGCTTGGTAGGCTGCCGGGTCCTCGGTACGCAGTTGCTCTTTGCGCTCTGCTGCACGAGCCTGTTCTTGTGCGCGGGCTGCAGCATCGGGACGGCGTACACGTCCTCTAGGCAGCAGCTGGTGTTCAACGGCGCTTACGAATTCATAGATAATAAGGCGCACTGAAATCTGATGCATTCTCTTGTTTCCCCTGTCCCCAGCACGGGGTAGCCAGCCGTTACTTACACTGGCTAACCCCCCTGTCTTTGCTCCTCTTTTGTCTCTCCCTCTTTGTGCGTGCGTCCTGATTGTGAATTAGGCTTATTTAGAAATGGTTCTTTACTTTCTTGAACGAATCGGTTTTGCCTTATCTCAACACGTGGGTCGCTTCCTGGTCTGTTCGGTCTTATTTTATGCAATGAAGCAGCTTTTCCCAGCCCGTATACATTTTCATAAATAAACCGTCACTTTAATTTGGCTTTGGTCCGAAGCAAATTTCTGACGCGAAATATAGCTGCGCGCGCTCTCTGTCGATGCGGTGCGATCGAAGCCGAAATTTTGAAACATGCTATGCCTATTACATTTCTTTTCACTTTCGTGCGTCGTCAGAGCGGCGCTTCGGCCGTGTTATCAAGGGGCTTGTGTTATCAATGTGATCAGTCGGCCTTGAGAGACGGATAATAAGTGTGACGTAGAGAGGAAGGAATAGCTGCAAAACCGCGAAACCTGCTAGGTGATGCGCTGTCTGTTCGGGTTTGCGACAGGCAATGCAGTTGCTTTCAATCAGCTTACTTGAGGGCAATGCTTTATGATGCGACTAGGAGCGGCATCACGTGGTATTTTGTTAGATATTTCGTGAGGTTTGTTTGCCAGTCGGAAGAAATTGCACGCAATTAGTACGTTGCTGAAAACGCAGCAGTTATGTGTCATTTCGGTTGCCTGGGGGTTCGTACAAATGCCTCATTGACACTTTGGTAATTAGGACTATACTTCTCGAATTAGATAAATAATTGCGATTGTCGAATTAAATTTCAGCAACGAAAGAATTACTGGTGGCTACTTCGCTGTTCTGGAAACAATATGCACGAGGCTTTGTTCGAGTAACTCAACTGCTCTTTTTTATAGTTTTGGTGCATGATAGTTGGGGCACCCTGTATAATTCACTCAGTAACCGAAATGAGGCCGAGCCGTGTTCACTCGAAATCAGAATGAACAAGTCATGCGTAGGGATGCTTATACTCGGGCTTACAGAAGAAAAAAGACAGAGAGGCTGCAGTTTTGACGGAAAGGCAAAGCAGTATTAGGAATAGCGAAGGGTGCGACAATTACACGAAGGAATATTACACCACCGAGAGACACCAGATTCGTGGTGGTGGGAAAGTACTCAGGAAGTGAAATTGATCTGTCTCCTACTGTGAAGCCTTGTAAATTCTCATATAAGGCCATCACTGCAGTGAACATTTCTACGAGGTCCCACAATGTTTTTGCAATATATATATATATATATATATATATATATATAGAGAGAGAGAGAGAGAGAGAGAGAGAGTTCCCTCAAAGTTCAGCACGCAGGACCCAACGTAACATATGCAGGAAAGAGACGGAGACGACGAACCTTTTGGAAGTAAGACGTGCTTATGTAAAGTTTTCGGCTAGTGGACGAGCCTTCGTCAGAGTACAGTGACTCTGACGAAGGCTCGTCCACTAGCCGAAAACTTTACATAAGCACGTCAGTGACTCTGACGAAGGCTGGTCTACCAGCCGAAAACCTTAAGTAAACACGTCTTACTTCCAAAAAGTTCTTCTCTTTAAAGCTGGTCAGCCCCTCCCCCCGGAAAAACGAAAACTTTCCGCCTATGGGTATGCCGATAAGTGTGAACGGTAGTGCATGACTATGAACGCGAGTGTTGGGAGCGTGGGCGCGATTATATGAACGCGAGTGATTGGACATAGGTTTGATGAACTGCTGAGTGGGTGTTGAATGAGTCAGCATATTGGGGAGTGAGTATCCGCTTATTCTACCGAGCGGTGTCCACATGGGTAGCGATCACGAATTTCAAACGAAGGCAAATTTAAGAGCTGCGAAAAAAAAGAAGAAACGTAAACGTGACTTATGACTGTACGACAACACTATTAGCGTTAGAACAAGTAATCTTCCTCTTCAAACCACAGTCCGCCAGGAGAAGAAAAAGTTCACAGTTCCGCCCGTAAGACGAAGCACTGATTGCGATAACAAATTAGTAGATATCTGTACGAAGTAAGGATAGTACTTTTATCGGCCGTATAAGCTTGTAGTAAACATTCGCTTACTAACTAATTTAACAATGATAGAATGTGTGTGTGACTCAGCGAGGACGTAGAAAGAGACAGACACAGAGAGCGCTGTCTTTGTGTGTCTGTTTCTTTCTACGTCCTTGTTCATTCGCGCTTACCCATTCTATTATGGATTCAAACCAACTAGCGAGTCAAGGTGTTTTAACTAAATTAACCAGCACAGTGTCATGCGCGCACAGGTAAACATGAGCACATCTCGCTCGATGTTTGCGTAAACTCGCTGTGAAAATTCTGGAGTGAGGAATCGTGGCAGCAGCAAGCGAATTGACGTTCATGCATGTCTCGCTTCAGCGCGAATGAAACGTCGAAAGCACAGCGCATACGAAGCTACTGGCACTAAGCGCACTCTGAAAATATCGCAGATCGCTTTGATGATGAGACCGCTGCGGACGCGCACTTTAGCTACATCGGAGATCGCTTTCAAGACACACGAGCGTCGGTAACGCGTCCCTACGGTGTCCGCCAAGGCGTCTACCACGGCGTCCGCGATTCGCGTGGCCAACGCCGTAGAAGACGCCGCGGTTGTCTCCACTCTGTACGGAGCGGCGGGCGAGGAGGACATCGATGCACCGTAGCAGCCGCCGGAGAAGAACGCCCCTCCTCCCTAAAGCCCCTCCATACACGTTTCCGCCGACCAGGTTAAGTACCGCCAACCTGCCCTCCTCCTCCACTCTCCTCTCCCACTCACCCCCTTAGCTTCCGGCGTCAAGCGGAACTTACGTAGCTGCAGCTTCCTGTTCGAGTGGAAGTGACACTTTGTTTTTTAGCGTTGTTTAGTTTCGCGCCGCTGGAGAGGCTTTACTTGCACGAGTTGCGGTTGAAACTGTGAATGCGATTCCATCCAAGAACCACCGCCTACTGTAACCAGCGATCTGCTCGTGTTCGCTGCTTCGCGTCAACCTGCGACGGGTTGTGGCACGAGCGACAACATACAGTGGAATGTAGTGCCTGGGCGCTTGGAGACCACTGCCGTTTTTCGTGCATTTGGACAACAGTGACCGCGAACTACTACTTCAGCGGAATACAACAGCTTGTCCCCTTTGCATTCTTCTTATGGTGACTGCCACAGCTCTGCTAAGCACGCGCGGGCGTCTCACCATCGTCTAACAGCAGTCAAAGCGGAAATTCCCGCAGCGCAACTCCAGGAAGCGGAAACGCCGGAACCGGAAATTTTTAAACCGGAAATACCGGAACCGGATTTGGTGTGAGGGAAAAAGGCGGCGCACAACAAAGGTTGTCGCTACTTAAGAAAGCGGCGGTGGCGCGTAGATGCAGGGGCTTTACTCCTCCCTAGCCTCACCCCCGTGCCTCGCGCGCCACAGGAGAGGGCGCGTATCCAGGCGGCGTTCCTCATTCACGCGCGCGAGGTTGAACCGCGTTCGCCGGCTCACCCTCACAAGATTTCACTCATATGGAACCTCACGCCGACACCAGAAATGCGCCTGGAGTGTACATATAATTGCTATCGCAATAAAAGAATCTCATAAATGCATGCAGCGTAAGAAGCCTGGTATATCACATTAACCGATTTAAATGGCACCTTCCACAATGAGACTGGCAGCACGTAGGAGTTGTTTTGCGGTAGAATAGAAATACATTTGTGATCCACAAAAGAGAAAATGAAGGGAAAAATAAATGGAAGCGAAGCACATTAAGGAAAGTCTTCCTCCACCGTCACCCGTGCTGCGTGTCTTTTCACAAGAAAGAGAGACAGGGAGAGAAAAAGAAAACGATAAAGTGCTCAACTCGGGCATTTCGTCAGTGCACCGGCGACGACGGCAACCTCTTCACAAAGCGAGTGGCGCATCGGTGGCAGCAGTTCGCGAAGTTGAAATAATACAGAGTGAGCGCCAGAAAAAAAACAAAGGCGCCGTCAAATTGATATACACCTATGCCATATAGTCCCAGCAGAGGAGTTGTCTCCCGCGTGCAAGGGACGCCCGCAGCGTTTTGACGTAACGTCGCCATCGCCAGCGAGGTGTATATATACGCGATGAGAAGAGGAGGAAACCGAAGATCCCGATGGGGCAGGGAAAAGGCGTAGCGCAGCTGCCCCCGCGCCTCGAGGCCATCCGTCACGGCCGGGCTCAATCCATCTCGCGAGCCGCAGGATCGGGCGGCAAATCGCTCAACGGGGCACTTAGTCTTCCATCGCGAGCCATTGGCTTCGCCGGTGTTCCTCTGGCGGACGAGGCAGCGAGCGCGCGTAGCGTGCCGCGGCTGGCGGAGCCGCCGCCCGTGCTTGCAAACACAGGTCGCGAGATCCTGTTGACATATAAGACACGGTTACGCTTTTGCCCGTCTTCACGCTTACCTGCTCGAAACGTGTGCATTGCGAGGAAGCGCGCTGGGCGCATCGAAGACCGTTTTAGATCGCGGATGTACTGGAGAAATACGAAGCGTTTTTTTTTCTTTTTTCGCGGGATGTTTTGTTGCCATCTGCTCCATGAAGTAAAACATGTGATAACGCTGCTGCCCATCCACGAACCCGTCCTCTTTGCGCATTCATTTGTGCCCCTGCGTGAGATTTTAACTCTCGGCCAATAGCATCGCGGAACTTTGTCTCTCTCTCTCTCTCTCACACACACACACACACGCACACACATGCGGTGTGTGCGCAAAATCACACACAGACACAGGTAGGAAACAACTGCACATGGTGCAGTTTATATCACTGGATGTTGTGTAGTTTGATAGGTAACAACTATCAGTGTTTGCAACGGTAAAGTTCTTGTTCTTCATTTTTTTAGCACACGTAAGAACTCCACTTCGCGTGCTGGCAAGTCTTTTAACCACTTTATTCAGCTGCACGAGCGTTTTCATGTTTGTTTTTCATTTGATGAAATGCACAAAATTACTTCCTTTTAACAAATGATATATAAATAAGCTAGTCTTCGTTGATTGTCCTCCATGCCAAGGCATGGGAAGGAAATTTGTCAAGCCACTATTGTAGCAGGTTCGCTTCATGTCCAGGTTATATCGTTTTCGAATAAGAAATGTGAAATTTAGGATTGTGAGTTTGACAGCGTTGCTGATAGTCTTCAGTTTCTTCAATAAAATTTATTATAAATGCGGACACATTAATATTTAGAAGAGAAGTGCTAAAGTGCAACCCCCGTCTTTATATTCTTGCATAGCTGGTCCTGTGGCTGGGAACTCTCGTGCAAATAAAGTAGGATCGTTGCGTAGGAACCAAAGAGTGCCACCTACAAAAGTTCGATAAGTGAAGTGAAAAGAATTCAAGTCGAGATAAATTGTAACTAAATACACATTTTTACTTCAAACAATTCCAAGGAAGCTGTTGCATTCAAATAGGGATTTGTGCATTACACGAAGGAAAATAAAAATAAAAGCAGAGATGATATGGTCGTAACGACCACAAATTCTAGGTGTAACCAATAAAGTTGTGATGGGGTGCAAAATGAGTACATTTATTATTCCAAAATAGGTGTCTTTGAAAGGTGTGTAAAATGAGAACGCGGTGGTAGACGTTAAAGAACGCAATTACCATATGACACACACGGATACGCAATAAAGGCAAGATATTAAGTTGGCCGAAAATGAGAAGGGACGGTTCTGCGCGATGAGCAAATATAACGATGCGCGCGCATAGCTTGCTTTTGAAGTTGTATCGAGGAGCCTAGGTGGAGCGAATACGAATGACCCGCTCTTGTGATGCAATAATAATATATATTGTTGCCGATAAATGTACAACATGGATATTTCTACGCAACTAAGGAATATACTCTTACGCAAAACGAGGAAGTTAGTGTCCGGTTGTGTACATCGTTGCTATACTTTTAAAAGTTCTGTGATGGCGACAGTAGTTCTTTCCAGACTGGGCTTTGTTTAAAATTATTTTATGACACACGCTGTATTCACGTGTTGCAATAGCGATCAAAAAAATTATGGGGTTTTATGCGCCAAAACCACTTTCTGATTATGAGGCACGCCGTAGTGGACTCCGGAAATTTCGACCGCCTGGGGTCGAACATGCACCTAAATTTAAGTACAGGGGTGTTTTCGCATGCGGCCGCCGGGGCCGGGATTCGATCCCGCGACCTCGTGGTCAGCAGCCCAACACAATAGCCGTTGAGCAACCACGGCGGGTCAATAGCGATGAAGGGACAGTCGATGCTAAGGTGCACTACCTATGAACCCATCCCACCCCCTCACATTTTTTCACTTTTCACCCTACATACCCAGCACTCCCTAAAGCAGTCACTAAAGAAAAAGAAAAGATAGAAACGATAATAATAGTGTGGAACAAAAACACCAGGGCAGAACTGGATGAGAGATAAGACTCCTCCAAAAGAAAGAATTTTAACGAGGTAAACAAGCCGGAACGACCAGTCTCTGCGGAATTCTGGGTGACGAAGGCTTCCAAGTCCACGACCGGGTGCTCCGCTATTCGCACGTTGGCTTCATGCTGTAGTATTACGCCGAGTGCTTTTTACCGTTCGTGTGCCCCGGTTCTGTTTTTTTTTTCTTTTTTTTTGTGCACAGCGAGCACACCGTGTGACCGCTGCTTGCACGTTTCTTCTTTAGGCGGTGCCTGCAGTGCAGCCGAGCCTTCCTTCTGCAAATGACGCATTAATCTTTCTCCCCGTGCTTAATTACCGGTGAAGTGCAGTCCGGAATCCAGAAAGCGCGTACGATGCCCGGTATGTGCGGATATCGCAGAGACGAAACATTTCGTTCCTACATGAAAGAGTGCTGTGAGGTAACACCCGACGGGCGCCCAGTTCACAGCGCCGGAGAACTTCCGGACAGATTGGAGTTTCCGAGAATGTGATTTTGTTTATTTTGTTTATTTTCTTTTTATTCAGCAGAACTTCTTTAGCGACCTGCATATATATATATATATATATATATATATATATATATATATATATATATATATATATATATATATATATATATATATATATATATATGTTTTCTTTTGTGGCAAGTAGCGCACATCCATAGAGCACTTGATTGTATAATCTTGGTTCCTCGCCTAGTTTGCTTGTACTTTTTCTCTGGTATTTCTAAGGAGTGCTATAACTGACGGAGCTGTAAATTGGGAACTTTAAATTAAAGAATGCTAAAGCAAGTTTAGACTTATAAAATAGTCTATCAAAACTTTTGTTCCTTCGCTTCGAACTAAGGAGTTTAGTATTAGAAGAAAAAATTAAGAAAAAGTTCCCTTTCTTAAGTTTCACCCTGAAACTTAAGGCACCAGTATGATGTCACTAATTTAAAAATAGCCTTTTGTCTTCGAGCCATTATGACTCGGGAAACGTTCTCAAAACTTGACAGTCTGGTGCTTTAGATTACAATGTAGTCCATATTTAAAGATGAAAAATTAGCTAGGCTCGAACAGCCGTCGTCAAAATGTGACGTCATGGCGAGCTGGAGCATCAAGACGCTAGTGCCAGCAGTCTCGCTAGTTATTTTTTCGTCTTACCACGTCTATTTCCACCGTAAGAGCATATATATATATATATATATATTTTAATTATTTATTTATTTATTTATTTTCAATACTGCCAGTCTCTTTATCGAGACCATAGCAGGTGGGCATATTGTTAGTATGTAAGCGTTGATACAACATTATTCATAGAACATGTGAATACAAAGTACAATGAACTAGATACGCTACATGTAGGTACACAGTAAAGTCTGGAAAAATACAAAATGCAAAAAAAGAAAGACATCGTTTCATGCATATAATTAGTGAAGTCAGCTATAACAATAAAACAGATGTTATAAATACAATAAATTGTCATTCAATACAATCTCGTGAAATATAAATGCAACAACAATTTACAACCTAACAGTGCATAACTTAATACAATCTAACATAACATAACATAAGAGATAGATCTAAACAATGTAAAAAACAAATTTGCATAAGACTAAAATATTTCTAGCAGTCATTCCTTATTCTTTTCTATCATATTACTAAATATTGAAGGCGAGTCTATATCAGCTATTGCTGGGTCGAGGTGGTTCCACTCCCTAACAGCAGTAGGGAAAAAAGAGTACCTAAATGTGTCCGTTTTACAAGGGTACTCAACTAACATTTTATTATGCTTATGGCGTGAAATACGGGACGTAGAGAAAGTGATGTATTTTGAAGAATTTATGTTAAAGCGGTTGTGCAACAGGTTGTATATGAATTTTAGTCGAGCTTGCTGTGCTCTGTTTGCCAGTGTGTCCATTCCGGATGAAGTCAGGAGTTCTGTGGGCGAGTCAGTGGTTTTGTACTTGTTGTGAATAAACCGTATTGCTTTCCTTTGAACTTTTTCCACTTCGGCTGTGTTTGTCTTTGTGTGAGGAAACCAAACCGTGTTGGCGTATTCTAGTACTGGCCGCACAAAAGCTTTATAGCATAGCAGTTTGATATGACTGGGAGCAGATTTCAGGGACCTTTTAAGGAAGAAAAGCTTACGGGTGGCTGCTGAAGTGATGTTGGCAATGTGCTTATTCCACTTCAAGTCTGATACTAGAGTCAGTCCTAGATACTTGTGTTGCTGAACATTAGTTAGGGGTGTACCATTGAGAAGGTAGGTGAATCCTGATTTAATCTTCTTTGTTGTTACTACCATTGTCACTGATTTCTTGATGTTGATAGACATTTGCCATTGTTCACACCAGGCATTTATCTCGTTAAGGCATCTGTTCAAAGTAAGGTGATCTTCATAACTTCTTATTTCTTTATATATAATGTAATCATCTGCAAAGAGCTTTATGCTGCATGTTATGTTATTGACGATATCATCGATGTAAATTAAAAATAGTAAGGGCCCCAAGACCGAGCCCTGGGGAACGCCAGATGTGATAGGAACTGTATCAGATGATGCTCCATCATGGAAAACGAACTGTGAACGTTGTGATAAAAAATCCCTAGTCCAGGCTGTAATGCTTCCATTTCCAATAATTGACTCCAATTTTGCAATTAGCTTGTTGTGACACACACAGTCGAATGCTTTGCTAAAATCTAGAAATATTATATCTGTTTGACCGCGGTTGTCAATAGTCTGTGCTAGGTCATGTATAACTTCAGTCAATTGTGTTACTGTTGACATCCCGTGCCGAAATCCATGCTGATTGGCTGTTAGTATGCCATTCTCTTCAAAATATGTTGTTAGGTGTTTTAAAATTATATGCTCTAGTATCTTGCACGACGTACTAGTTAGTGATATCGGTCTGTAGTTGGAAGGAGAGGCTGTGTCACCTGATTTATGGATTGGTATTATCTTTGCTTTTTTCCAGTCATCTGGCACACGTCCGGTTGAAAGTGATATGCGATAGATAATGCCAAGATACCTGCTGCACCATTCTGCGTATCGCTTTAAGAATTCGTTCGGGACGTCGTCAGGGCCACTAGATTTTTTCGTGTCTAATCCGAGTAGGAGGTTAAAGATTCCTGAGTCAGTTATGTTTAGTGAGTCGATGGTGAAACCTGTAGGAATTATTGGGGGGACAAACCCGTTATCTGCAGTAAATACCGATTGGAAGTACTTGTTGTATGCATTGGCTTGAGAAACTTTTTCATCGTAGGGTCGTTCTGGCGTGATTACTTTGCGTGCACGAAAGTGATTCCAAAATCTGTGGGGATTACTTTTTACGAAGTTAGGCAGGGTAGTATTAAAATATACTTTTCTGGAGTGGCTTAGTTTGACTTTAAGTTCTGCCTTGGCGGTAATCAATTTTGATGTCCCAAGTGATTGATTTTTAGCTTTCTTCAAAGACCGACGTAACCTTTTCACTTTTCGTTTCGCATGAATTACCTCACGCGTTACCCATGGGTTGTATTTGCGCGATTTTCTTGTTTTTAACGGTATAAATTGTTCAATGCAGTCATGTATTACTGTCTTAAACTTAATCCAGAGGGAATTTGCGTCTGCCGAAGGATTGCAAGCCATTTCCGCAAAATCCGTGAATTCATGTGCCATGTACGTCAAAACACTGGCGTCGTCCGACTTCGCAAAGTCGATAACGGTGCTTTCTAAGGACCTTTTTTGTATGCTAAACGACAGAGGTAGGCGACATATTGGAATATTGTGGTCGGATATACCTTCAACAATACTAGTGTGCATTTTGTTTACAAAGAAGTGATCAGAGAGTAGTATTAGATCGAGTATATTACTTGCAGTACCATGTGAGCGTGTTGGTTGATCAACTACTTGTTGTAGGTTGAAGTTAAGCATTAAATCAATTAGTGCCTCTGAAGTACGTGATGAGTAATGCATTTTCTTCCAGTTAATTTCTCGAAGGTTAAAGTCCCCCATGATGATAATTCTTAGGCTGTGAGCGTGGCACTGCAGAAACTCATGTATGTTCTTTATGGAGCTTTCGTCCGAGTCAGGACTTCGGTAAACGCAGCCTACAATTATGGCAGTGTTGTTGCAGGTAATTCTGCAGAACACGGCCTCAGCATCCCTCACATTTGGCAACGGTTCGTATGGGAGGGATTTCTTTATTAGCAGTGCCACGCCACCACCACGTGTCTGTCTGTCTTTTCGAATGGCGGAGTAATCGGGAGGCACAAATTCATGATTTAAGACAGCCGAGGGATGCCACGTTTCAGTTATCGCTACTATGTCTGGATTATGTTCAAAGAGTAGATTTTCAAGCGCGTCAGTCTTACTTAAAATGCTTCTCGCGTTTACGTCCAATAATGTCAGTTCTTTGACTGCGCTTGGCTGCGCGTGATTGGACGCTTTGCTCCTACGTTTCTTTTAAGTAAAACTCTCTCCCCCTTGTCCTCGTCCCAAGCGAAAACTTGGTCATTAATGTAAAGCTTGTCTAATGACAAAGAAACCCTGTCGTGGTTTTCTCGGTTTTCCTTGGCGCTATTCCACAGCAGTTTCCTGATTTCTCGAGTTCTTTTACAGAAGTCTTCCCCGATAGAGAAACCTGTGTTTTTTAGCTTGCGCCCTTTTCCTAATATTATAGATTTCTGTCTAGAATCCTGAAGCCTAAAGATTACTGGTCTTATTTTGTTATGCGCTGGTTTACCGAGACGATGAATTCGCTCTATAGCAATAGACTGCAAGCCAAGCGTGTCCTGTACAATGGTCTTATTTACAGTTTGTTCTAGCTTCTCACTGTTTTCGCCTTCGGCTTCCGTCAGGCCGTATACTATTAGGTTTGACCGTCTACTCTGGTTTTCCAAGTCGTCCATTCGTTTTTCCATTTTCCTTGCACTCTCATGAATGTCTTGTATTTGGCTTACGCATGAGGTTATCGTCGACTCCAGGCATGACAGAGCATCTAGTTTTTTTTCTATACTGGCAAGCCGTCCTTCTTTAATTTCCTTGATATCGGCTGCAACTTCCTACAACTGCTTTATGATTTGCGCTAGATCAGGACCTGGATTGCTCTCAATGTCTCCCGCTATATATATATATATATATATATATATATATATATATATATATATATATATATATATATATATATATATATGGGGGATATTGCTTTAGTATGGAGTATTTTTACAATAGAGCTCAACTTTTTTTTCTCACTAGTGTCTCACAATCTGTGCATTAGGACAACATATGTGACACAAAAAGCAAAACGATGAACAAAACCATTTATGCATCTTTCGTCCTTTCAGGAATTGTGTTCAACCAAATACACGGCAACTTACAGTAGCATCAAAGGAACCCAAATGAATAGTTTAAAAGAAGTTCTTGCTCAAAGCCATAGGTCGGCAAAGTCAACTGATATTCGCTCACAAATATTTTCGCAGGCTATCTACTCACGTTAACTAGCGCACGCACGAGTCGGCAGTCACGCGCGTTCCATGCTCAAGCTTATTTAACTCACTAAAACGCACACGCGTTCATATAGCCACTTCCATTTACGTTTGCTGTCACTCATCCACCTGACTCACTCACTCACTCACTCACTCACTCACTCACTCACTCACTCACTCACTCACTCACTCACTCACTCACTCACTCACTCACTCACTCACTCACTCACTCACTCACTCACTCACTCACTCACTCACTCACTCACTCACTCACGTCACCTCACTCAAACTAGCGTTTTATATCATGCCAGTGAAATGAGTATGAGCCAGTGCACTCATGAGGGAGTATAACGACCTATGCTTCAACAAGGCACCTCGCAATGTTAGTGAGTGAAGCCATGTTGCTAAACGGCTCCTTTTAGTGCGTGACGCAATGAAACGTGGCTGACGGTGGGCGTGCCTTCAGGGTCGGTGATATCGGTCCCAGGCCACGGAACTCCGCGCCGTAAGCACACAGCTTCTCCTACGCAGACCGCTAAAACCACTCGACGGCTTTCTCTGTCCCCCAATGTCTCTGGCGAAACCGAATCCGCGAGAGATGAGAGCTCCGAGTCCTCCTTCAACGACAGCAACGCGCGTACGTGTGGTACTGCGTTGGCCACACTGCACCACTACTACTGCGCGATACCGCGAATGCGAACAAGCGAACGAGAGCTAGGATTTATTTGCCGAGGCCTAATGAAAACAAAGCGAACCCTCTTCGGGAAGATTAGGAGCGCGCGGCTGCGGAAGTAAACCGCCAGGCGGCGCTGCTGCTGCACGCACGCGCGCCAGAAGATAAATTTGCGCGGGGAAATGGAATTAAAGGGACACGCAGACAGCCCCCCCCCTCTTCCCTCTCCCAATAGTCGGGCCTTGGTCGCCGCCTGGCGTATGTACGCCACTCACACACTCTTCGTCGTGTTTCTGTTGGCGAGTGGGGTTTGGTTGGCGTGCTGTGTGGGTATTACACCCGCGCTTCTCTTGAGCCCGCTTTCATCGCAAGAGCCCGAGACTGCGGCTCGACAACCAGTCTCTGTCGAGTTCGGCGTTGATGTCTGGCCCGCGTCCCTCACCGCGCTCAGTTGCTGTTGTGTGTCTGCAGCTCGCAACCCGTTGTCCCGCGTCCGCGAGGGCATCGCGTGTTGTTCTCGCCGACGGACACCGCGGCGTAGCGTGGCGGCAACGCGGCTTTGCTTGGAAGGGTGCCGGCTCGGTGGCGCCGGGGTAGTGCGCCACGGCGGTCCGGGCGGTGAAGCTTTAGGTAATCGAATTAACCGAAAATATGCTCGCGGAGGCAAGTCCTCGCAACGTCCGCGCCAAGTAATGCGGTTGTCTGGAAGAGGAAAGCGCTTCGGGGTTGGCCGGAGTAAATGGGTGTGCGCACTGCTCGACGTTGGGCCTTTGCAGTGCTTGCAGCACTCTCGGCTATTAACTCGCCGCTCGGGGTGCGGCGTTTGTTTTTTTTCTTGCTGTCGTTTCGGTTGTTTGCGCGCTTTCCCCGTTGTGACAGCGCGATAAAACTTCGTCGTGGCAGTCGCCCTACTTCGCTTGCAAGAAAAAAAAAAGAAGGAAGAAAAAGAAAAACGGAAGAACTGTCGGGTAATAACTTAGGCCAACTTTCACGTTGGCCTCGCCTCTACTGTGGACCTCAACAAGGCCACTGGCCCGCTCTCCTTGATTAATTACTATAAATGACGTGTATTAATGTCATCGATAACTAAACTAACCAATAGCATATCGATATAGCACGTCTCCGTGTGATTCGGTTGTCATATGGCTTACCGTGCATGAGCCTCAAAAGTGAGGGCGCGGATTACGGTGTGTTTACCGAACCAGTAACTAGGCACAACCGTAAAAATTAGCGAGCGCATGGAGTTCTGTGAGATTCAACACGTGACGCGTGAGCCTGGAAGCTTCGTACATTCGGTAGCATTCTTCTCGCGAGCCATTGCAACGGGTACAAAGCCACATTAATTACCAAACAACGTTTTATCTAGATGGAAGCAGCGTTCTTATCTATCGCGTGCCACATAGGACATCTTATTTCGTTGTTTTTCATCGCATATTCTTGTAGGAAAACTGGAATTGTTTTTATAGGGCAGAAAGGAGGGATACAATGATAACCGAAGAGATATTGAAGTAATTGCTTGCGCAGGTGGTTTAGAAACGAAACAAATTACACAGAGTGACGTCCCTTCTCAAGAACCAACACAAAATCTCTTTACAATATAGATGTTACCCCATAGAAACACACTGAACCGCATTCCTCGTTAAAATTTAATTCACGCAGGTGGCTGGTCGCAAATACGCAGATTGAAAGAAACAATGTTTAACGAACAAGACTTTTCGCTTGCGGTATTACGGAAAGGTTCCTATTCGTCGCCGAATGATTCCAGATACTCCCGCAGCCGTTTCGATGTTCCTCCACTCCCGGGAGGCCAAGGGCGTTTAATCGCGTAGTCGTGAACGATATATCCGAAAGTGTTTTCTAATTAAGCTTTCTTGTACGAAATGAGTTGCTCCCCGCGCAATAAGTCTCATGAGAATGCCGGCCCCACTGTTAGCGCAAGGCTCGCTAGGACGTACACGGCATAATGGCGTTTCGCTGTTACACACGGCACACAGAGACTATAAAAAGCACCCGGGGGGTTCTGAGAACAAAAGGGAGAATGAGTGAGAGAAAGAAGAGATATCGAAGGGCGAAGGGCACGAGGAACAAAGCAACGTGAAAGAGAAAGAAGGGGACCGTGGCAGGATTTAAGAAACAAGAACTACTCTGTATCGTGCGGATGAACTCGGAACGAACTAACGGCAGAAGCGAAACTGAACGGCAAAACTGAAACTGTCATTTCAAAGAACAAGGGAAGCCACGCTTGTTTTTAAGCTGACGCAAGTACAAGTGAAAAGGGAGGACAAGAGAGTTCTAAATAAAAAAGAAAAGACAAAAAGAATGCAAGGAGGAACAGAGGCTGGGAGTCCAGTTAACGAAAGGTGCGGCGAAACTGGAGAGAAGAAAGAAGCCGAGAAGGCAGTTATATTTAAAGAAAGAAAACACGAGGAAAGATTTACGGAGACGTTAGCCCGAGGACGGCCTGCCAATTAGCGAAGAGCTTCCGAGACACGTATCGTTAAGAGTTTTCCGGGACTCAAAAGCGCCGCGGCGACCATCTTAATCAGACGGCAAACGATCGGAGTCTCGCATCTCGGATGTTCGAACTCAGAACAGCACACTGGTGAGGGAGAGAAATACATACATTTATATATAAGGGCCGATTGCTGACGCAGGAGTCAGGGTGTTAAGGGAAACACCGAAAGCTCAAGCAGCGCGCCACCGAAGCTGCTCCCGTTCTGGCTTTTGAATGAAGCTGCATAATTAAGCAATCCTGCTTGAATAAGCAATAGGTGTACCCAAAGCCCTTAGCTCCGTAATGATTTTGGGCCTCCGTTCTGCTTGTCCTTGACGGTCATAAGCTTGCAAAGGGGAACCTTGCGCGGCAATATTTCCTGTGCTCGCCGTTCAAGTGCATACGTGAAAGGTTAATCACCGCTGAATGTTAAGTAACCCGGATCAAGAGAAATGTGATAACAAAAAGAAAATATGGTGGGGATGAAACTTCCTTTTATATTTTTTTTTATCTTTTTTTTGAGGAGGCGGGGGAGGAGGGGGAGGCAATAACAGTACCAAGGACGTATACAAAGATGATGTTCGCGATGAAGCTTAGTGTACCAAGGCGATGAGTAGCGATGATCGCTGCCAACGCGAAAATGGCACGCAATTCGGTGTATGCTAGTTCTGTGGGTGTCGGTTCAAACAAACAAACAAACAAGGATATAGCGATATGGAATTTTTTAGGGAAACAACTTACCATCTTAGGTCGCCGAGGAATAACGCATTATTACAGCGATCAGCCCTGAAAGCTCTAATAACCTTCTTTACAGAAAGTTACACTGTGTCCATGTATTAATGCTTTCTATGTCCTTGTGTGTAATTCTTTTATCGCAACGTTGTGTGTGGGCTATAGATTTATTTGTGGGCTATTTCTCGTTCCTATCTTGACTGTTGTTGTTTAAAGCATGCTTATGAAATGTGCTTTATTTCTTGATGGACCATTTGTTCGTTCCTTTTTTTCACATCACCTCGTGTTATTAACCACTTGGTCATCGGTCAACCTATGGTAAGTGGAGAACTTAATGATACAACAGTTGCAAATATCTTCGAATATCATCAGAAAAAAATTGCTCTCCTGAAACAGTGCTTCTGTTAACAGATGCTTTAACAACTTCATGCCCATTCTCAGAAGAAGAAAAAAAAAGCAGGGCCTGTGGCATTCAGTTATCTTGTAAACATTGGATTGGATTGGAGAAACTATTTATGCCTGCAGTTGGGCGCTCGCGTGCCCCGACGAGGGCCTACGATTTCTGTAGACAATAAACCGGTGACTCCGGTTCTCTGTTCTACGCAAAAAAAGTAAAAGAAAAGAGAAAATGCACATAAATGCAAATAGTATATAAGCATAAGTAAAACAAATCGATGATAAAGATACTCTAACCTGGTGCGCTCCTGCTGGAATGTATTGCACATTGACTTCAAGCATTTAAAATCAACCCAGAAATGATCCCGCAAAATATATATCCTTGATATGAAATAGGATGCACGGAGAACTGTGATAAAGCGATTTTCAATCATATTATTGTCGTCACTTGATGCTAATTTGATTGGTCAGATGAAAAAAAAAATTAACTGATTTGATCTTAGACCACAGAGCCGTCACACACGACAAAAAGAGCCCGCGAGGTGCGTTTCGAAAGCCCCGGGATTAGTTGGCACTCCGCGATGCAGAATCAACATGTCAAACCATCGCAGTAGTTCGACCTTTTAAAAGAGTACTGACACAAAAAAATTCAATCAGCTTTTTTTTCTGCTTTAATAAGTAGCTCATGACCCAGCAATCATGGCACGAAACCTCATTTACCTCAGAGCACGACAGATAACGATTTGGAGTGTTATCTATAGGAACCAGTTCCAGTTTCGGCTTCAGAGAGCAACGGGATGTGCCAAAGAAAAAATATAAACACAGGTAGGCGGTGTTTTTCATTCTTTCTCTGGCCGTATGCAAAACCTGTGACGTATATGTTCTGACGCGCATGCCAACGCGCAAGCTGGCACGCGAACTTCGTATTGCTAGTTCGTGTCCTACGCCTGCAGGTGGTTTACGATGTCCTCACCATCATCATCGTCATCGTTTTCGTAGTCGTCCTCGTTGCTGTCGTCCAGCGGTAACGATTTTCTGGAGGCGGGAGTCGCCGCCGTATTAGACGTGGCCAGTCACTTTCGGTACGACCCACTAGAAAGCAACGACTCGGATATTGCGGCCGGTGACAGCGAGGATGAACATCAAGACCCTCGGATCGGCCACGTTCAATGGTCAGTGCAAGCGCAGTCATGCTGATAGTGCGAAGAATGTCCTGACACGACAAAAAACTCCCCCTTCATTCTGCAGTTGCGGAGTTACGGAGAGCGTCCCACTATAAGCAACAAGTGAACATGTTGCGTGCGTGGAATGGGGTAACCTTCAGTGTAGAGCCTTTTGAACGTCAACAATTAGCTGGCTCTCTTTTGAAGTCGGCTTGAGCTAATTGCAGATGTTCATTGGTCCCCGTTTGACCGTGTTTTTTTTTTTCGATATAATTCACGGTATAAGTTGTGAACCGCCTCGACGTTACGCTTCTTACACCGCACGCCGCCAATGAGCACGCGCCTGCTGAAGAAACATGCCTTGGAAGGCGGTTTTGCACAACGACGTCGCGTACGGGCTTCAGTGGACTGTCATCCTTGCCAGCATCTGCTGGCGGCGGCTAGGAAACTTGGAATGTTGGTCTTTGCAGTGCTGCAGGTTCTACAAACTTATGAAGCGGGCATCATTTGCAAAAGAAATAAAAAAAAAACAAGAGAAGTGAAATACGAACAAAAAAAGAAGGAATTCCATCGACTAAATGAAATAATTACATTACTTCCTAGTCACGCACTTCACGACACATGTTTACATTGGGAAGCTAAAGGGAGCTGTCTTAAATTTGCACATTTCAGGTGGATCGAAATAGCTCGCGTCCAGTTATTTGTTCAGTCTGCCTGATAATCCACACGAAAGTTTGTAGGTGATGAGTTAATTGATATAATTGGTTTGTTTAGAGAATAGATTGCTTTCATTGTTTCTTCTTTTTTTTTTGCAAATAATCTGTAAACTCTTGGAACACATTATACACTCACAAGTAATTACATATTTAGAGCAACACAATATCATCTTCAAATACCAGCACGGTTTTCGCAAGGGCTTCTCATGTGAAACACAACTTGCAGGATTTACTCAGGATTTACACTCATCATTGGACGCCGGCATCCAAATTTACGCCATATTCCTGGACTTCTCAAAAGCGTTCGATCGAGTTCCTCACCACCGGCTCTTACTAAAACTTAGACATCTTAATATCCACCCACTTGTTCTGGCATGGGTGCAAGCCTTCCTCTCTAATAGACAACAGTTCACGTCCGTCAATAACTTTGACTCTCCTTTCGTCCCAGTCTCATCCGGTGTTCCTCAAGGAAGTGTGCTCGGTCCATTGCTTTTCCTAATTTATATAAATGACTTACCCTCGTCCCTCAAATCTAGAGTTAGGCTATTCGCTGATGATTGTGTTATTTACCGCAACATCTCTTCTGAAGCTGACCGCCAATCGCTACAATCTGACCTTGACTCCTTAACTTCGTGGTGCACAACTTGGCTAATGACACTAAATCCTTCAAAAACTAAAGTGATGTCTTTCTCTAAAAAAGCTTCTCGAATTCCAACCTCTTACTTGCTAAATAATACTTCAGTGGAACTTACGACCACGTACAAATATCTTGGAGTTAACTTTCAGTCTGACCTGTCCTGGAATTACCATATTAACGTCACCCTTGCTTCAGCAAACCGCTCACTTGGGTTTCTTAAACGTAACTTGAAACATACCCCATCGCACTTACGTAAACAGGCTTATATCACTTTAATCCGTCCTAAAATAGAATATGCCTCAGCCATTTGGGATCCCGATCAAGTCTACAATATTAAAAACATCGAAGCCCTGCAGAACCGTGCTGTGCGTTTTATTTTTTCGGATTATTCACGTCACACCAGCGTCACTTCATTGAAGAATCGTTCTGAACTGCATGTGTTATCATGTCGGCGTAAAATCGCTCGCTTATCACTTCTTCATAAGCTTTACCATCATGCATCACTTCGCGAGGACTTCTTTAGGCCACCCCCTGCCATCTTTCCCCGCCGTGATCACCCTTTTAAAATCGAACGCTTCAAGTGTCGCACACTAACTTATGCCAGATCATTCATACCGCGCACCATAACCGAGTGGAATAGCTTGCCATCACACATCGCAACCGTCACCGACATAAATGAATTTCAGAAACTTCTAATCCTTAATGAAAGTGCATAAACCTTTCTTGTGTCATGTCCCACCCCCATTTTTTTCCCGCTAAGAATGATGTTAAAAGATGTTCTTGTCCTCTATGTAACATGCATATTGTTTTGGTTATTGTTCCTATTTTTATTGCGGTGTTTTGCCTTTTTCTTTTAAGTTTACGTTTTGTATTGTTTACTGATTTTGTTATACATTAATGGTCTGAGTGCTTTCTATGACTCAAATTACCCTCCATTTTTCGTGTGTTAGTGATACGTATTCTTCTTGTACCCTTCTGATTATTTTTACTACCACAATAATTTTAATCGTCTTGTATTATTATCTTTTGTGATTATTGTTTATCAGTTCCCAATTTTTGTTTTCAGCTTACTAATCACTTATTACATCTGTATGCGTTACTGCACCGCCCCCCCCCTATGTAATACCCTCCTGCGAGAGGGCCTTTAGGGGTATTCTGAATAAATAAATAAATAAATAAATAAATATCCATTGGGAAAGAATTCGACATCTCAATTGAGGTGGGGTCCGGCTTCCTCGCCTAGCGATCAGCAATAGATCGACACACACAAACACGCACGCATACATGCATACGTACGTATAGTCTATATATATATATATATATATATATATATATATATATATATATATATATATATATATATATATATATGTATATATATATATATATATATATATATATATATATATATGTGTGTGTGTGTGTGTGTGTGTGTGTGTGTGTGTGTGTGTGTGTGTGTGTGTGTGTGTGTGTGTGTGTGTGTGTGTGTGTGTGCGAGCCCCGCCTTGGGCAACGCAAAGACTTCATGGATTGGTTAAATGACGTGTGCACACTCCTTCCGGCTGGAGCGCTGTTCTGAACGATGTTCGTTTTTCCTATCGCTGCTGCAGGGTGCTCAGACCAAGTGAGCGAAGACGGGATGTCTTTGAAGCGCCAGAGAACACAATACACGCGGTCGCAGCTGCTGGAACTGGAGAAGGAGTTCCACTCCCACCGCTACCTGTGCAGGCAACGTCGCGAAGAATTGGCCTCACAGCTGCAGCTAAACGAGCGCCAGGTCAAAATCTGGTTCCAGAACCGGCGCATGAAGTTCAAAAGGGAACGACGCGCCGAGGGAAAATGGCCTTTGGACGACAGCACGGATGAGGAGCACTCCTGTTCAGCCACCGCTGTGTCACACATGCACGATTTCTTGACACCAGAAGGGTGAGTCGACCTGCGTATACGCTCGCATTGCGTCAGAGAAACCACGCATGTGTGCCACCAAGCTGAACAAATCGAGCAGCGACTATCCAATTATTATCTGCTTCGAACTCGCAATAGTTCTGGAATGCAATACCGCAGGTAGGAAAGATTAGTGCAGTCACGCTCTGGCTACGCCACTGCGCACAGGCAGGCCAAGTACGTGTTGTAGCTCGGGGAACGGCTGCCCTTGATGAATATTTACTGCAGATATTAGGGCTGTCCTTCTTGTGGTAAATAGCCTACAAGAGCAGGTTAGGTAGGTTAGTAAGTACTTTGGCTATAGAGTTTAACAGAGTAGAAATAATATAGTCTGTCTGTCTGTCTGTCTGTCTGCCTGCCTGCCTGCCTGCCTGTGTGTGTGTTCGTGTGTGCGTGTGTGTGTTCGTGCGTGCGTGTGTGTGTGTGTGTGTGTGTGTGTGTGTGTGTGTGCGCGTGTGTGTGTGTGTTCGTGTGTTCGTGTGTGTGTGTGTTCGTGTGTTCGTGCGTGTGTGTGCGCGTGTGTGTGTGTGTGTGCGTGTGTGTGTTCGTGTGTGTGTGTGTGTGTGTGTGTTCGTGTGTTCGTGCGTGTGTGTGTGCGTGTGTGTGTGAGTGTGTGTTTGTGTGTGTGTGTGAGAGAGAGAGAGAGAGAGAGCGCTATGCTGTGCTGTGCTGTGCTGTCAATATGTATTTTCTTGCATTGAGCGGGCGGCTTTGTCTAGGAAAGGGTGCATCCTTTGGACACGGTCATCGAAACGTCAGGTGTCCTCGTCGGCGGCACGTTCAGCGGTTGATTTAGCAATGCGAATGAGTTTAGCAGCAACACCGTGGTTACCGTGCGCTTCGTGCTTGCTACACTGTAAACGGAAATAACTCCGAGGTGGGAGTATACTGCTTGTCCTATAGCGACCCCCCGGTTCGGAGTTTTTTTTGCTCCGTATGATCGGAGTAGAATTTTTACTCCGTACGAGCGGAATTTTCGCGTGGAATTATGGGAGTTTTTTTTCTGTCTTTTCTTTATTTTTTGCTTTGCTATTGACGGAGTTCTTTCGAGGTGCAATGGGAGTATAAAAAGAGCCATCGCGTGAGTTTGCGCGAACATGTTTACATGCAGAGGCTGCTGGTCAAATTTCGAAATATGCACACGAGACCGCGTCGAATTCGACGGAACAAGTCAATGAAAGCACATATATCATGACATACATAAACATTTCAGAAACACCCAATGCAGAAATTTGAAAGACATCACACGTACACGCGATACTCAAGAAGCAACGGTGCCAGTATATATAGCCACGATATTGTGTGCCTCGAAACCGCCTAGGGAGCAGCTGTGCTGTTTTCAGAATTACGACTCACATGCTCGTTCATACGAGATCTCTCTCTCTGAAATTAACAGAATACCTTAAGCAACACAAAACTGTTAATTCAAAATAGTGAGAGAGAAAAAGTTAATGGCGTAATTTTTCAAAATTATCATGCCATTCTGTGAGTGCTGAAGCGACTTCGCACACTGCCGGCGTTCGCGGCCAAAAAGTAGTGCGTTAGTTACAGTAAGCAAGAAAAATGTAAGTGCATGTGTTGCATAGCAAAATTAAATTTTTGCGATATAGTGGTAGCGTAGCAAGAAATTATTACGTTTGAGCATGACCCGCAGCAGCCGACATAATTAACACCGAGAAATGCGCAGTCATACATTTTATACACCGCACTACTTGCTCTGCGTCCGAGCAATCTGTCTCGGTTGCGAAAAGGAGCTACATCGCTGATCTGTCGAGTGAATCCCTAAACTCGGAGCCAGCAGGCATGCGTCTAAATCAATGTCTCGGATAGAGCGTAATGTTAATGCAATATAGGAAGCAACGACGTGACCAAAACATATATGCGCGATACCAATTCGATTCACATCGCTCAATAAGAAGCTTTATTTTCAGTACGCATACTTATGTCCTACCGTTTTTCTTCGGGCGAGGATATCCGTTCACAGATACATAAAAACAGTTGCTTGCACTCCGGTCTTTCTCACTGGCAACACAGCACCGCAACGAACTTGGGTTACGCCATTCATGCGCGACTAGCACGGATGTCGTCGCTCGAACAGTGGCTACTGTTGCCATTGCTACGCGGTCCTTTGAAAACACTACACTGGACGTTGTCAGCATGTACTAAAAGGTCATAGAAGTCGCATTTCACGTACTGAAGAACACAAGACAGGGTGACGCAGCACGAAAACACAGCCAGAACGTGAGCCGACATCACGAGCCAGTGAGCAGCTTCGAGGTATACCTAAGCCTTTTTCCGCACTTGAAAACGTGGTTCTTGCAATCATCGTTGTCAGCAAAGCGATCACAGCTAATGTACTTGATGCTGAGATACAGTGAGCTTCAGGCATGCCAATAACACTTTCTGGAAGGAAATACAGGAAACAAATTGACGAAACGCTGTCGCGGAACGACACTTCACAGACGTAAACAAACCGTCAGCCATGAGCACTGCCCGCTCCGCCGAACGCGCCCGGTCGCTGGCGAGGCGCACAGCCTCATGGGAAGCGCCACGTGACCAACCTGTATCGGCGGATGGGAGTTTTTTTAAAACTCCCTGTCGGAGTTTCACGGGAGAACAAGATTTTTAAGCGGAGTAAAATCGCGTCATGTCGCCTTAATACTCCCGCAGCTAGCCAGCGGAGTGAAAAGAGGGCATGGCGCTGTTTTGCTCCCATACATCGGAGTAAATATTTGAGAGGGGAGGTTTTAGGGCACATCACCTCTTAAAAACTCCCAGGTGGGTTTATTTTCGTTTACAGTGTACCACTGTTCCATTGAAGACACATCATCGGGAAGTGTTAGTCGTCGAAATTAACGTGGAATTGGCAGCCACCTGCCGCCGCCGGCGCGAGTGGGTTGATCACCGCAGTAGTGCGGCAATCGGCTTCGTCGACCCCAACGTCATCGGGCGTCAATACCGGAGCGCCTTCGAACGTTTAGTGAGTCGACATCACTGGACGAGGACCAGCGGATGGACAATTTTATGGTCCGCATAGACCCCTCTTTTATCTTACGTTCAATAGTGTAGTAAGTGCTGCGCCACTAATCCTATTCTGGCCGTCCAGCATGGGATGCTGGTAGCGTGTTTTTAAGCCTCCTGTATAACGCCATGTATTCTATTGTCGGGATTACCCTTTGTCTAGTCCCTGGATTTTCTTTCCTCTGTGGTCTAGACTTCATAGATTCCTGTCTGAAGTTCGTTTACCCGTTGTCGTTCGTTCAACATTGTTTGTTTGGTAGCTGCCCTCTCGTAGTGATTGAGCCTTTTTTTTATTTTTTTCGCGTATGTAAAAGCTTGCGACCACCTTGAACCACTCCGTGACGACCGACAAGCTAAACTGGTTCCACTCCGTGATCGACTAGTGCGTCGTAGGGCAAAACGTTAAGAGGCCACTTTCAACGAAATTTTGTGTCATGCGGGTAGATATAAAAGCAGTCTCAGTGCAAGCTTTTCCGTTTCCCGTTTCCGCCTCAGGAAACGGTCCAACAAGTAGATGGTCTGTGATTGCTATTCCTATCCGAACTGAGAGAAGCATGTTCGATTCTGTAGCTACAAATTATGGTCTTTTAATTGTCACTACGATATCGTGACACACTCTGACATTGTTGTCGGTGTGGAGTTGGACATGTTATGTAAGGAAGGCCTAAGAAGCACTGTCGACTGTCTCTTAGAGCAGCGAGGTGGATGCTAATGGAAACTGAAAGGCAGTCCAGGCGGTGGGAGATTTAGGTGGAGCAATAACATTCGATTAAAAAAAAACTGACGGACAAGGTATTAACGGGTGCACATGCAAACGTTATCAGTCATTACCATATGCTTTTTAGAGGCCGTTTACTGCTCTAATGAATTCAGACTTGTAAATGTTTCATATATGCAAATATGACTTAGCAACTGCTGCCTTTTGCAGACTAATGCTGCCTTTATCTTACCCGTGGTCTACTATGCTGTAGAAGCTACAGTGTGTTTGTTCTTGTGTGTTCTTTCTTGCTTTCCCTTTTATCTTCTGGAGCAGGCTCTCTACTACAGAACTTAGAACTGTCTGTGGGAACCCCGCCTCCTTCAGCCTTTCAATCTGCTGATGGAAGCTGCTCCGTATGGCATGCTTACATGACTTCCTGGTAGCCGATTCCAATGCCCCTGTGGCTATCGCTCTTTTTACGGTCTTAGAGTGGGCTGACTCACAAGACAAGAGCTCTTTTTGCGCTCGGGGTTGGTACTTCCAGTGCACTTCCGCTCCCAGGCTGAGCTCGAGGTCTAAAAACTGTAACTTATTGTTCTTTGGTAGTTCAAAGGTGTATTCTAAACCATGGCTATATTTCATAAAAACATCTAGCATCTCTTTGACAGTTTCTTGGTGGCCTGGTGGATCCTGTCTGTTTAACACAATTAGAAAATCATCTACATATCTAAATACTTTCAAAACCTTCTGTTTGTCAAGCATGTTGTCCAAAACGCCGAAACGGCCGAAAGAAAAATGTTGCTTAAGATAGGGGCTACGCAGGACCCTATGCAGATGCCCTTGTTCTGAACATAAACCCTATCATCAAACTGAACAAGCGTGGAACTGAGATAAAACTTCAGAATCCTAATGAAATTTTCAACTGACATGCCCACAGAATTCTGAAACGAAATGGTGCCTTTCTTTTCAATACATGCCTGGACAGCTGAAAACAGTTCCTTGTTTTCTCAGCCCCTTCAAAACTTGTGTTACGTTTCGCCTACGACGCGCGGTAAAGCCGGCGCGGATGCAACGGACGCCGGGGCTTCGTTCAAAGCGGCAGACATTTTGGCCCGTTCGGCGCCGCCGCTACGCCTCCCTGCCAAGCGCGTCCAGGCATGTTCCAATGCCACGTGTCTTCATGTGCGTGTGTGTGTATGTGCATGTTGGTGCCCACGCTTGTCGAAGCGCGGCAGCCGGCGAGAGGAGCTCCCCCAACTGTGAAGCGAGGGGTCTGACCGGCGCCGGCACGACGTATGCGCCACCTTCTCTTCCCATTGTGCCCGAGCGGCACAGTCACGTGCTCGTCTATAGAGGGGTTCCTTCTTGCCCTCAACTGCGAGAGTATAAAAGCAGCTGCCCCCGGACGCCAAGAAGAGGCTCCGATTTCTTCTGTTGAGTAACGTGCTCTCCCGTCTCTCTACTTCGGTCAACCTGACCGCCAACTCTTTGCGATGTTAGAACAAACAAGTTGTTTTGTTGTTACCAGTCGACTCATGCTTTGCCGGGACCTTCGGATGCTTCCAGTTGTGCCCCAGGCCGCCAGGCCAACGCTACCCTTGGGGCTTGCGACCCAGGTGCAACAACGGGCGTCAGCGCCGAGTTCCCAACAACTCGTGCCAGCGGTGCGATTTCAACAACTGTCTGCCAGCGGTGAGATCGCGACAACGGAGGCCAGCAGCGAAGATATGCGGTTGACTGTATGCTGAGCAGCTCAACGATCATCCGGGAGCAGTGCAACGAGCCCTGTGTGATGACTGGTTGCCTGCAGCGGAACGACTGCGCTGAATTCTTGGCTGCGAGGTTTGGTGAGTGCGGGACTTTCTTCTTCTGAGCTTTGCCAGGCTTTTGTTAGTGTCAGAAACAGAGCTGGTAATTGTGGTTGTCGTTGCTGCCGGGTTAGTTTGCGGCAAGACAATATTAGGCAGTAGAGAAAGCAGCATTCAGAGCAGCCATGGATTTGAAGTCGTTGCGCAAACCGAAATTGCTGGAGCTTGCAAGAGAGTTGGGTCTGGATGTCTCGGACAAACTCAGAAAACCAGAACTGCTAAGGGCTATTCTTGAGTTAGAAGCTGAGGATGACGAGCTGTCGGAATGCCTTGAGACCATTGAGGAAAGGGAGACTGCAAAAAGACAGGAGCGCGAACTTAAAGAACAAAAAGAGAAAGAAAAGGAAGAGCGCGACCGTCAACACGCTTTGGAAATGAAGCGTCTCGAGTTAGAGATGGAACGCGCTCGTAATGGAAGTCAGGCACACGGTGCAGGAGAACGCGTATTGTTCAAAATGACTGACCTGATGCGGCCGTTTAAGCTTGGAGAGGACATTGGTTTGTTCCTGGTTAACTTTGAGCGAACGTGCGAGAAGCAGGGGTTCTCTCGGGAAACGTGGCCACAGCGCTTGCTCACTTTGTTACCCGGCGAGGCGGCCGACGTAGTCGCTCGCTTGAATAGAGAGGAGGCAGAGGATTTCGACAAAGTGAAATCGAGTCTGCTAAAAAAGTACAGGCTGTCAGCAGAGGCGTTCCGTCGGAAGTTTCGGGAAAATGAGAAAGGCAGAAGTGAGTCATATACGGAGTTTGCGTACAGGCATATGTCAAACATGCAGGAGTGGCTCAAAGAAGAGAAAGCGTTTGGTGACCACGATAAAGTTCTGCAGTGCTTCGGGCAGGAATAGTTTTATAGTCGGTTACCTGAGAACGTGCGGTACTGGGTCTTGGATAGGCCAGACGTTTGTACGGTGGCTAAAGCCGCTGAGCTAGCCGAGGAGTTTGTGACGCGTCGGGCTCGCGGAGCTAAGGACGGTCAAAAGGGTGAATTTGGCTCAAAGTTTGAGAGGCCGAAGTTCACACCCATGAGAGCAAAGGGGAACACACGTAGTGCGGATGCGAGTGAAAGCAGTGCGACCGAACCTAAGGAGACGGCGGCAGCCGAAGCCGAACGCAGAAAGCGGTTCGAGACGAGGCAAGCGCGCGTTTGTTATACGTGCCAGAAGCCGGGTCACTTTTCGGCGCAGTGTCCGGAAACAACACCAAAAGTTGTGTTTTTGTCATTATGCAGCACTGACGAGAACATGAAGCTTCTCGAGCCTTACATGCGAGACCTCCTCGTGAACGGGAAAGAGTGCCGAGTGCTTCGCGATTCCGCAGCTACAATGGATGTAGTTCACCCCTCTTACGTAGAACCCGATATGTTCACGGGCGAGTGCGCATGGATCAAGCAAGCCGTGGAAGCTCATAGCGTGTGTCTGCGCGTAGCAAAAGTGCTTATTGAAGGACCTTTCGGAGCGCTTGAGACGGAGGCGGCAGTGTCATCTATGCTGCCCCCCCAGTACCCGTACCTATTTTCGAACAGGTCCGATCACCTCCTGCGCGAGAAGGGGCTTTTGTTTGGTGAGGCTAGCGTTCAGGCCTTAACCAGATCGAAGGTTCGGGAGCTCGCTGCAAAGGCGGTAGTTGCGGGGCCGACGTTATCAAACAATGAAAAAGGGTCAGAGGCGCAGCAAGCCGATATTCAGAGCACGCCCGAACTGAATAAAATTGAGCCTGTAGCGTTGAAGGCGCCAGATACTGGAGAGGAAATGCCCGACACGGGAAAGTTAGAAGAGCTATCTACAGATTTGCTCATCGCGCCTACGTCAGACGGACTTGATAGGTTGCTAAAAGTCAGCCGGTCGGCTTTGATAGCCGAGCAAAAGAAGGATGGCAGCCTAGAAAACGTGCGCTGCAATGTCAAGGAAGGTATCGCCAGGAAAAATGCGCGTTTTGTGGAAAGAGGTGGAGTCCTGTACCGGAAGTATCTAGACCACAGGGGAGTGGAGTTCGATCAGCTGATCGTGCCTCGATGCTATCGTCAGGATCTGTTGCGCTTGTCGCACGGGGGTTCGTGGTCCGGACACCTAGGAGTTAAGAAAACTAAGGACCGTCTCTTGCAAGAGTACTATTGGCCAGGGTGTTTTCGGGACGCAGACCATTTCGTGAGGACATGTGACACCTGTCAGCGGGTGGGCAAACCAGGGGACAAATCGAGGGCGCCGTTGAGATTGGTACCTATCATTACGGAGCCTTTTAGACGGGTCGTTATTGATACAGTGGGACCTCTGCCGGTAACAGCCACGGGGTACAGACACATTTTGACTGTGATCTGCCCAGCGACAAAGTTCCCTGAAGCAGTGCCGCTTAAAGAACTCAGTTCAGTTGAGATAGTCAATGCACTGCTGTCCATATTTGCGCGAGTTGGTTTTCCTGCGGAAATCCAATCAGATCAGGGCACAGTGTTTACTAGCGCTTTGACGACAACTTTTCTCGAAAGGTGTGGGGTGAAGCTGTTACACAGCTCAGTGTACCACCCACAGTCGAATTCCGTTGAGAAGCTCCACTCCGTCATGAAGCGCGTGTTGAGAGCCTTGTGTTTTGAACATCAAACTGACTGGGAGCTGTGTCTGCCTGGGGTGATGTTTGCATTACGGACCGCGCCGCATGCGGCTACGGGGTTTTCGCCAGCTGAGCTGGTGTACGGTCGCTCGCTGCGATCTCCGCTTCGCATGCTTCGAGAATCGTGGGAAGGCAGGGGCGACGACCCAGTCGTGGTGGAGTACGTGCTTAAGCTCCTCGAACGCTTAAGAAGGGCACAGGAGTTGTCAGGTGAAGCAATGGCAAAGGCCCAGCAGAGGGCCAAGGTTTATTATGATCGGACCGCCAGGGCCCGTCGTTTTGAGGTGGGCGATGAGGTCATGATATTGCGCACATCGCTAAACAACAAACTAGACGTGCAGTGGGAGGGCCCAGCACGAATTGTTCAGAAACTGTCGGACGTTAACTACGTGGTGAGTCTGCCAGGAAAGCGGAAAGCACAGCAAGTTTACCACTGTAATCTGCTCAAACCTTATAGACAAAGGGAAGCAGTGGTGTGCATGATGGCAAACGTTCCTGAAGAGCTTCCGGTCGAGCTTCCGTGACTAGGCTCATTGACGAACAGGGAAGACACCGATCAAGTCATTAGTGACTTAATCAGTAAAGCATCGCTGTCGCCTGAGCAGAAAACCGAACTACACCAGCTCTTACAAGAGTTTCAAGGTCTGTTCTCTGAGAGGCCCGGTAGGACTTCTGTCCTTACTCATGACATAGAACTTACCTCCCCAGAGCCAGTACGATCCAAGGCGTACCGGGTGTCACCCCGCCAGAGCGATATTATGGAGGCTGAGGTAAAGAAAATGCTACAGCTCGGTGTTATTGAGGCAGGTGAGAGTGATTATACCTCCCCTTTGATTTTAGTTGAGGTACCGGGCAAGGAACCTCGTCCTTGCGTCGACTACCGCAGGCTTAATTCCATCACTAAGGATCAAATTTATCCGATCCCTAACATCGAGGAGCGCCTTGAGAAAGTTAGTAGCGCTCAGTTTATTTCCACCCTAGATCTTGTCAGGGGTTATTGGCAGGTTCCACTTACAGAAGAGGCTAGTAGGTATGCGGCGTTCATTTCACCAATGGGAACATTCCGTCCTAAAGTGTTGAGTTTTGGTTTGAAGAACGCGCCATACTGCTTTTCAAGCCTCATGGATAAAGTGTTGCGGGGACAGCAAGAATTCGCTTTACCGTATTTAGACGACGTAGCGATATTCTCCGCATCCTGGTCTGAGCATATGGCACACTTGCGGGCAGTATTAACCCGCCTGCGCGAAGCGGGCTTGACAGTCAAGGCTCCTAAGTGCCAGTTAGCACAGGCCGAGGTTGTCTACCTCGGTCACGTGATTGGTCAGGGTCGTCGCCGCCCCTCTGAAATAAAGGTGGCCGCTGTGCGAGACTTCCCGCAACCGCGCACGAAGACCGATATTCGGTCGTTCTTAGGTGTCGCCGGCTACTATCAGAGGTACATCCCCAGGTACTCTGATATCGCGGCTTCCCTGACGGATGCTCTAAGAAAGACAGAGCCGCAAACAGTCGTCTGGGACGAGACAAAGGAAAGAGCTTTTAGCGCCCTAAAGAGCGCCCTAACAAGCCAGCCTGTGCTACGATCGCCAGACTACACAAAAGGGTTCGTAGTTCAGTGCGATGCTAGTGAGCGAGGCATGGGCGTTGTACTGTGCCAACGGGAAAATGGAGAAGTAGAACACCCCGTCCTGTATGCTAGTCGTAAGCTGACCAGTCGTGAGCAGGCGTACAGCGCCACCGAGAAAGAGTGTGCGTGTCTCGTGTGGGCCGTTCAGAAATTGTCATGCTATCTAGCCGGCTCGAGGTTTATCATTGAGACGGATCACTGCCCTCTCCAATGGCTGCAGACCATCTCTCCCAAAAATGGCCGCCTCCTGCGCTGGAGCCTCGCTTTGCAACAATATTCCTTTGAGGTGCGTTACAAAAAGGGGAAAGAGCCTGGCAGGGCTTAGTGAGGGTTGTGCCGTGCTTGCTGACTGAGCGGTTGAGTTTCAGCGTAGTTCTAACGCTTGCCGGGAACGAGAACAAAAATGTGAACTCTCCCGAAGTCACTCTGCAGTGTCCTGTGCGAACCTGAACGAGAGAACGAGGCCTTCTCTGTGCGCTGCGCTCAAGAAACGTCGAGGGACGCCCGACTTCGGTTATGAGCCTCATCGAGCGACATCCCTCCGGACAGCGGATGCAGTCCCCTGACCATCGGGATCTCCTTCCCCCGGCGGGGCGGTCTGTTACGTTTCGCCTACGACGCGCGGTAAAGCCGGCGCGGATGCAACGGACGCCGGGGATTCGTTCAAAGCGGCAGACATTTTGGCCCGTTCGGCGCCGCCGCTACGCCTCCCTGCCAAGCGCGTCCAGGCATGTTCCAATGCCACGTGTCTTCATGTGCGTGTGTGTGTATGTGCATGTTGGTGCCCACGCTTGTCGAAGCGCGGCAGCCGGCGAGAGGAGCTCCCCCAACTGTGAAGCGAGGGGTCTGACCGGCGCCGGCACGACGTATGCGCCACCTTCTCTTCCCATTGTGCCCGAGCGGCGCCGGCACGACGTATGCGCCACCTTCTCTTCCCATTGTACCCGAGCGGCACAGTCACGTGCTCGTCTATAGAGGGGTTCCTTCTTGCCCTCAACTGCGAGAGTATAAAAGCAGCTGCCCCCGGACGCCAAGAAGAGGCTCCGATTTCTTCTGTTGAGTAACGTGCTCTCCCGTCTCTCTACTTCGGTCAACCTGACCGCCAACTCTTTGCGATGTTAGAATAAAGAAGTTGTTTTGTTGTTACCAGTCGACTCATGCTTTGCCGGGACCTTCGGATGCTTCCAGTTGTGCCCCAGGCCGCCAGGCCAACGCTACCCTTGGGGCTTGCGACCCAGGTGCAACAACGGGCGTCAGCGCCGAGTTCCCAACAACTCGTGCCAGCGGTGCGATTTCAACACTTGCTACATTGTGCGCCCGCGTTAACAACCTAAACACAGAACGCGCGACCTGCGGAACCCAGCATACCAATCCACTTGTCAGTTGCAAGGAAGGAATAGTATATCAAATTCCGCTCTCATGCAAACAGGTTTACATACGACAAACGGGGCGGTGTCTAAATGAAAGGCTGAAAGAACACGAAAGGTCACAGGAAAAAGGAACTGGTTCCAATATGGCTATCCACTTCAAAGAGTGCGGGTGCAAGCCTCGCCTAAGAGAGACCATCATTCTGGACAGAAGTCGAGACAGCGTGGCCCGCGAGCTGAAGGAAGCCTTCCACATTAAAAGGAAGGGCCTTGAATGCGTAAGCGAACCATCGAAAATTCTCTATAAAAGTGAGATGTCATTTTTAGAAGCCCATAGTTAAATCTGAGCATGTTGCTGCGCTGCCCGCGCCTGGTGAATATTCCTAATCCTTTAGTTTTTTATGGAGTACTCCCTTACGGCGGTGTTTGTGTATCGCGTAACCATTATCATTTATAGTCATTTGGCCCTGTACACCACGTGTCATCTTCACGAACGTCACCTTCACAATCGTTCTATCGCCTTTTGCCTAGTTACCATGTGATGCTTTTGACAATGCGCGAGTTGCGCCGCCAAATTTGTGTATATATATTGTGTGTTTCCGTCATTAAAGCATCAGTTGTTAGTAAGCGCTCGTCCGTGTCTCTTCTTCTTGTGTCGTCTGTTTGGCGCTAGAGTACTTCAGTAATATGCACCAACTAGCCCAACAAAAAGTTCTGCTGGAATCACATACTCATTGCGACATTACTCCGTTATGATTATTTCGTAATGATGGTCATACCACAAAGCCACCACTCTTTTATCTTGATGTCCCTCATTATAGGTAACGAACATTGTACGATCAGTACAGCTTCACATGCGTCCGCGGCACGACGCTAACATAACGAGTCAGTCGCCTTTGGAACGACTTTTCTGTCATGACAGCCTCTGAAAGTTATCACAAAAACCTGCGACATCTACTAAAGAGGCATTTATACTGAGTTTATATATTTATGCGCCCTTTCAGACTTTGTTTATGCAGAAAATTGGATGCAAAATATTGACCGTTTACGTGTGCTTCCTGCCATACGCAGTACCTGGCTCGCGAACGGCTCCACGTGCATTGTACCTGGAAGCAAGCCGGGCTATCACCAGCACATAGCCAGTGGCGTCGACCATATTCGGCACCGACACGCTGCTACGACAACTCACAGTTGCGCGAACGGAGCGACGACGGGCTCCGCGGGGAGCCACCACCAGTGTCTAGGAACGCGTCACGTGAACCATGGCGCGCAAAACCGCTGCTGCGGATGTAGCAACGGGTTTTGGCCACAGGCTTCCGCGAAGAGGGCCTCCGCTGCAACGTACCAGCAGGCGACGAGGACGGCGCCACAGGGCGACTTCACGAAGAAAGAGGCATAGCCAGCAGGGGTGCGATGGGAGGTCGTTGTTCGATGCGTTCGTTCGTTCACCGGTGCGCGCGATTGGCCTACTCCGCGCCGACGTCGCCAGCTGCGAGGCGCGGCCACGTTTTTGGTGTCGTCACAATGACGACACGCTCCTGTCAATCATCTTGCAACCGAGCACGCCGTCTGCTAGGCGCCGAACGCGACGGTAGTTGTGAGGTTTGGAGCGATCAAGCGCCATTTACGAGACCGGCTTCGCATAGTACGTCTTGTGGATTAGATTGGATCCAAATGGCGCGGAGTGGCACGTTCGGATCCAATTCATAGTTTGATTCGAGAAAATGGTGCTTGCGATGGGAACTTCGGTTGTTGCATTGGCGTTGCTTGACGAGGAACGAGAGCGGTGGAGGTGCGAAACGTGTTTGAAGAAATGGCAGAAAGCTAGTTCAAGCGTCACTTTCCTTTCTCGAAACAAATAGTGCGTTGGTTGTACGGCGAGCTCGACCCCATCACTGGGTGCCAGCGAGCCAGTGGAATGTTGTTGTGGCACCTTGAAAAGTGCGCGACTGTTCCCGTCTTTTCTTTCTTTTTCCTTTTCCTCGCTGTGCGAGACACCACCTTAGGACGACGCAGGGAATCTAATAGTTATAAGTAGTAGTACTCATACGTATTAATATTTAAGAATGGGTTTAAGGTCAATAAGAAAAAAATAGATTTTTTAGATAAGGATTTTATTTATAAGAAAACGGGAACGTATCGTTTTGTAGTGTACTGTCTGCAAACAGACGGCAAACGATTGAAGTACACTTCGGATATGGAAGGCAGGGAAGATAACCATACTCTGTACTGTTTGTTACCCTACGCGCAGGGAGGAACTGTCGAGATCTATCACGGGGGATGGAAAGTTGGGCTATATGGTATGGATTCATCAACATTGCAGAGATCCAAGGCAGGGATGTTAACCATACTGTGTACAACTTACTACCCTATAAGTACGGAGGCAGCTGTCGAGGTAAATGAAGAATTTTGGAAAGTTAGGCTTGTTGGTATCCATTTATCATCGTTGCAGAGGTGGAAGGCAGAAATGTTAACCATATTTCGTAGTCTGCCACCCTCAGCGTCGGGGGGCGGGATCTCACATCAATCACGGAGGATGGAAAGTTGGGCTCGCTGGTACATTATGTTTGCAGAGCTGGGCCCTCAGGGCCGGTATGACGAAAAACTATTCCAACTAACCGGTGGCCGATGGCAGCGGCGCGGTATTGTGCGTAGCCTGTCCAAGTGCGAGCTGAGAACTCTTGCGCTTTAGGCAACTGAGTGGACGAGAACCGAAGTATTCAGCACGTTAGTACTGAAATTAAGCACATCATCTGCAGAGGAAAATAAACTGACAGGGGTTTCCCGAGTAGCTGCAAGCGAAACGGGACCGAGCCCAGCACGGATACTCCGCGCTTGTATGCGATCAGGAAATATCGTGTATGGGAGGCGACGTTCTCGGGTGTTTGCAACGGTACCATACTCCCTGACAGAGGTTTGTACAAGAGCGGGTGCCAGACTCGTCTCTGCCGTAGGGCACCCAGGGTGGACACTCCCGCGCGTCGGGTCGAGAGCGTAGCTTTACGTAAGTGGTAAACTCCATCTAAGTCTAAATACGACCAATGAACCGACAGCTGGCGCGTACCGTGAGAGAAACTTGAAGAGAACTTGGAAGAGAGGGTTCAAGAGTGCGTGAAAGTGGTCGACGGCATCGAACTGGACTACCACCCGCCGTGGTTGCTCAGTGGATATGGTGTTAGGCTGCTGAGCACAAGGTGGCGGGATCGAATCCCGGCCCCGGCGACCGCATTTCGATGGGGGCGAAATGCGAAAACACCCGTGTACTTAGATTTAGGTGCACGTTAAAGAACCCCAGGTGGTCTAAATTTCCGGAGTCCTCCACTACGGCGTGCCTTATAATCAGAAAGTGGTTTTGGCACGTAAAACCCCATAATTTAATTTTTAACCGGACTGCTAAACAGCGAGCCGCTACGCAGACACGCCGCAGTCGTTCCGTGCTCACTCCGCAACAGGAGTGACAAACTGGAAAGTGACAGTGACTCAGGCGTGAAGTTGTATATGTGTGTGAGTGCGCGTACCATGGTGCCTTGGTCACAAGTGTTTGTCGCGTCGTTCGTCGAGCATCGACTCATGACATGCGGAACGCGAGTGCCAAAGGACATGCCTGGAACGGACGTTTTAAGGTTGGACAACAAGCGCATGTTGTGTAAGAGGTAGCGACGCACTTTGTCGTTGCGACGGAATCGAAAAAGGGTGCCTGTGGCAACGCAAGTGCGGCGCCAAAGCATTGTAGTGGATGCATGAATGTATGGTCAAATATCCTTTTTGTTCATTTGCTTGTCGTTTCTTTTTCATTTTTAATGCATTGTTGTTTAAATGCATTGTCGCATGTGAGCTCGCACCTAAACTCAGATAACTTAATTGAAGCGTTTTTTTTTTTTTGCCATACATGCATGTATGGCAAAAAAAAAAAAAACTGAGCTGATACAGTACTGTTCTTTCTAGCTACGGTTTTTTTTAAATGTGAAAATCTAAGTGCATCCGCTGGTCCTCGCTCCCTGCTCGGTCGCGATGAAAGTGGACTATCCCGCACGTCTGCTGGAGACGGCAGCGTCAGCGGCGGTCGCCTATAGGAAGCGGATCGGTCAACAGAGCGTCAGCGACAACGAGAACAACCATGTTTACTCTCTCAGCAGTTAGGACCCTTCCGATGATGACTTTCACCTTGTTCACAACCGCAGACCGAAGAGAAGGAACACCAGGACGTCTTCATCGTGAAGCACGCAAACAGTAAGACCCACGCAGAGGCCTGACGCCAATACCATCATATTTTTGCCCGTGCTTCCTACCGTCAACATGAAGCTACTGAACAGGCAATTTGTGTCGATGTCACTGGAAGTTCTGGTGCCAAAAAGAAATATCGGGCATTCGAGTGAGCAGCCAAAAAATTCTACTGTCAGTTGATGTCCAGCATGCGGGTGCTATGACCACTCTACACAGCATAATGGACCTCGATGGCATTCAGGTGGGCTCTTACATACCTCTGGGATCTGATGTAGTCCCCGGCATTATCTACGACCTAGCCGTCACCAACCTTGATAACGACTTGCCGATTCTTATCAAGCCAGCAGGTGGTGAGGTCATCGTTGATGTTACTCGGCTAGGCAGTTCACGCTGCATGGAGCTTGCATTCAAAGGTAAATATATACCTTCGCATGTTAAGGTGGTATACGACAGGCATGAGGTGGGGCTTTTCAGTCTGAAATCTCTTCAATGCCACAAATGCATGAAACTGGGACAAATGAGCAGTGTCTGCGAAAAGCTGGCAGCATGTCCCCGCTGCGCCGAGCCCCACGCTGCAGATAAATGTGGCGCGACGGTAATGAGGTGTTCGAACTGCGGCGGGTCACATGAAGCTTCATCGGAGCTTCATCTTAACTGGCCACATGTTTAGAAGGAAATGGCCATCTTGAAAGAGATAGTGAGAGATCACTCATCTCATCGCCAAGTCGTCGATAAAATCGGGAAGCGACGGGAACGTCGCTTCCTGACTTGTATCCCGTTGTCCATAGCGGTGTCCTATGTTAAGACGCATCGCATTCTGGGTGTCATCATTGACCACAACCTCTCGTGAAGCTCTCATTGCGTCTATCTGAAGAAGTTATTTGCCATTGCTCAAGTCTTCAAATTTCTCTGAGGGAAAAACTGGGGTACACCAGACCATTCTATGCTGCAGCTGTACACAGTACTGTTTCTCGGACTCCTACGTTGCAGTCTACCAGTTTTGTCAAATACATGCAAGACGAACATTCGCGCTTTGGAGAGCATGGAGCTTTGGAGTGACCGATGGTGACTGTGTGTCTAGGCTCCTTCCTTTCCTTATCTCTACTTTGTTACCACTTTACCTCCCCCTCCCCTCTCTCCCCAGTGTAGGGTAGCCAACCGGATCTTTTTCTCTGGTTAACCTCCCTGCCTTTCCCCTTTCCTCTCTCTCTCTCTCTCTCTTGGAGAGCATACAAGGTCAAGTCCTACGCACGTGTTTAGGCCGGCCTCAGTTTACCTCAAAAGCAGCAACAATTGCCGTCGCGGGAGACCATATGATCCAGGCACACGTAACTGTCGTCTCTCTCAGAGCGCAACATTCGCGATCTGTCAAGGATCGCCAACCATCACTTAGCCTCCCTACCAGCCGAGAGACCTCAAGCGACCTTTTAAGAGTGATTAGCGCTCATCAAGAGTGCATACCGGCATCTTTTACCCCGGCGGCGAAGCCTTCCTCTCCCCTGTGCACGGTGCCTGCGACAGCCTCAAGTGAATTTTGCTATTCCTGGATTTACAAAAAAGTCCAATCATCCATCGCCGGCTCTGAAGCAACTTACGCTCCTATTACTGCACCAGACGTATCATGAGCACATTCATATATATACCGATGGTTCGACCTCACCTACCAGCTCAACTGCCGCATTCGTCGTTCCAGCCAAGAACGTTACAGTTAAATTCAAATTGTCGCACACGACTACATCTACGTCGGCAGAACTTGCTGCTCTCCATGCCACTATGACGTACGTCACCGAAGAGCCGACAGAGAAATGGGTCGTATTTTGTGACTCTAAGGCAGCTCTTTACAGTATCAAGTCTGTATTATATCACAGAACTTACGAGCAGATGATATCCGACATCAGGGAAATACATCACCATGCTCTGGGAACAGGGCACAACATTATATTTCAATGAATTCCTGCTCGCTGTGGCATCGATGGCAAAACCCTTGCTGACAAGGCTTCCCTGTCTACCCACGAAGACACCCAGACGCGTCCAATACATTTGGCGAGGTCAGACGCTGCCAGGGAACTTCGCCTGCTTGCATGCAAAAAGTCGCAAGATTTCTGGAGTTCAAGTGCCTCCTGTTATCGATTGCATAAACTAGACCAGCCATGCTACGGCTACAACTGCCATCTAGTCTTTCCCGTGGCGACACAACCTTTCTGTACCGCTTGTGGCTGGGAGTGGCGTTCACGAACGTGCGCTCCTATCGTATGGGAATGGCCGAGAGCCCGGAGTGCGACTCCTGTAGGCGCGAAGAAACCATCGAGCACATATTGTGTACCTGTCATCGCTACGACATACAACGCCTCTCTCTGCGCTGAAATTTAAAGCGACTGAACTCAAGACCGCTCTCCGAGACAAAGATACACGGACCGTGGCCACAACCGTCACTGACACGAAAAGCGATTCATGCGCTTTACTGCTGAGAGAGTAAACACGGGTGTTCTCGCTGTTGCTGTCACGCTGTAGACCAATCCGCTTCCTGGAGGCGGCCGCCGCTGTCGCCACCATCGCCGGCAGACGTGCGGGGTGCTTCACTTCGATCACGACCGAGCAGGGAGCGAGGACCAGCGGATGCACTTAGATTTTTGCAGGAATAAACCGGAGCTTGAAAGAACAGCGCTGTTTATAGACGAGAGGCGCAGAACAATGTGTTCCAGCAATTTACCCGCGAAAATTGTTGAGATAAGAAATGTGACTTACTTTTTCATTTTATTTTTCCGACAACCAACCTGTTGCCGGGAGATGAACGAACTTGGGGAGTTTTCAACGATTATTTTAAAAGAGTTTAGACTGATTTCGCGAACTTGTACACTACTTGAAGTGCACCGGCTTAAGAGACCGTTTACAGTGTCCCTGTGCATCCTCCCACACGCACTCAGTGCCACACTTTCTCTCTTTTTCTCTTCCTATTCCCCTTTCCCCCACCCTCAGTGTAGGGTAGCAGACCGGGGGCACGTCTGGTTGTCCTCCCTGCCTGTCCTGTTCTTGCTCTATTGCTTTATTACTTCATTTCTACTTACCTGGAGTAGCATGGGAAGCGTTTGAGTAGGCAACATTAGTCTTTATTTACCCTGATATAGCTACATCTCACTGGGGCTTCTTTGGGTTCAATCGCCTGTTGCAACTGCCTTTCATGGTGGTCTTGGCATTCGGGGAACCTCACTATGATTGAGGTGTAGCGAGAACGCAACGTAAGAATCCGCAGGCCAACGCATACAAGTGCTCCAGGCTGCGGTACACCCGATCGGAGCGAGTAGGCAATATATGCATTGTCCAGCGTAAGACCTTGCCTTAATCGCACGTAAACGGTTCCTGGAAGTCCCTAAGAAGATTACTACAGCCCTGCGGCGTGGACCACATGAACAACTGCTATTCGAGATCACAGAACTAATCCATATATGACTGAGAAAGGACACCACGTGACATTTCAGTGGCTTCCATGTCACTGCGGTGTCAAAGGGAACGAACACGCTGATAACGCTGCTCGGTTGACTCTTCAACGCGACGAAGAGGAGCCGATACTGTTATCAAGGGCAGATGCCGCGAGAAAACTTTGAATGCTCACCCGTGATATCACGTTCTCCTTGTGGAACGCAGGAAGTTTTCAACACAACGGGCTACACAACCTAGACTCCTCTCTACGCCTTTGCATTCCAGCTGGCCTCTGCCGTCGCGAAGCTACCCTGCTTTGTCGAATATGGCTAGGGGTGGCCTTCAATAAGTCCTTTGCATCCCGAATTCGATGGACCGACGACGCCTCGTGTGATGACTGTGGTAGCGAGGAGACCCTTCAACACCTTCTCTGTGACTGTCCTCGCTACAATTTACAGAGACGATCGCTCGAAATTGCGATAGCGCGATTCGACCAAAGACCTCTAACAGAGGAACTTATTTTAGAGTGCCGAAATCACAAAACCATCGCAGCGGAGGGCGACGAGGGCACTGTTGCACTTTTTAAGGGCAACAGAATTGGACAAGCGACTGTAGCCTGAACAGATGTTTATAGTGGTGCAAGTGCTACTGTGCTGTGTGATGACGGCATGCGGTGACAGTGACCGACTGTGATTGTATGTCTATGCTTTCTTTATTTATCTCTACTTTGCTATCCCTTTGCCTCCCCCTCCACTCTCTCCCAAGCGTAAGGTAGCAAACAGGATCTACCCATCTGGTTAGCCTCCCTGCCTTTCCCCCTTTCTTCTGTCTCACTCTCTCTCTCTCTACTGCATCTCTAGATGCTTCGCTCGATGACCTTAGGGCTTCAACTACTGGCAACACGGTCTTCTAGAAGGACAAAAGTTGGTTGTCGGAAAAATAAAATGAAAAAGTAACTTACATTTCTTATCTCGACTATTTTCGCGGGGAAATTGCTGGAACACATTGTTCTCGAACGACCAGAACAAGTGGAGAGTTCCGCTCCTCTCGTCTATAAACATTGGTGCATCACGTGAAGTGCACCGGCTTAAGAGACCGTTTAAAGTGTCCCTGTGCATCCTCCCACACTAACTCTGTACACACTCTCTCCCTATTTTCCTCATTCTATCCCCCTTTCCCCCCACCCCCAGCGTAGGGTAGCAAACCGGGTTCTCGTCTGGTTGACCTCCCTGCCTTTCCTGTCCTTGCTCTCTGTCTGTCTCATTTCTTTGGGTAACAATCTCGCTATACTGCTCTCTTATGTAGCGCCGTTTGCATACGCTGCAGAAGTGTGGAATTCCAAGTGTTATCAGGGTTGCACGGAACTGATGTTATCACTGTTAATTTATTGCAGGTTAAACACTCCGCCTTAGTGATCCCGTACAGCTTAAGCATGCATTATCTGTATACAGGGTGTCCCCTATAACTTGAGCAAAACATTAAAAATATACAAATGCCATGGAGCGGGAGATGGAAAACTTCCGCTCCACCTTTCTGTTGCCCGATATGTTCTACATAAAAGTGTTCTTCCGAGCGTGAAAGAAGACCGCGAATACACAAAGTTGTATGGGCAGTTTTTCGTGTTTCTCTACAATTTTATCACTAACACTTTTCATATAATTCTAATATTCTAGAAGTTGATTAATTAAAACTAATTATCTAAGTAGGCGGAATGAAAAAAATAATCTGAGTATCTCCAAGCGACAGCAAACAAGATTACTTTGGTTCTGTCCAGCTACGTGGCATTAGCATATATTTAATGGCTGGCTCAAATTACGTGGGACACTCAGTATAATCTAATTCCCTCCGATATAAAATACGGCGACGTTTGCACCTTTAGAGTTTGAAGTTCTCTTGCTCTTGACGTTAGAATGCAAACCGAACTGTACAGCTGTCACACTATAAAATCGCATTGTTCCTGAGCAAATTGCCGTTGATATTTGAAGAGGTTGACAGCGCAAGTGTTTGAGAAGATAATACAAGACAGAGTTAATTTGTTTATATTATGTTATTTATTACTTTTGCCACTATTGCTGTATCGCCTTTATAGTTTTTTGCTGTTTAGTGAAGATATGCACTTTCCTTGTGACAGTGCCATTGTAGCAATGTACTATCGGTTCCAAATGAAACGCCAACAGTAAAGTTCGTTCTAAGCTTCGTAACAGCGCAACACAAGACACGGACAGAAGGAAGGTAGAAAAGGGCAACATGGCGACAATATCAGTTGAAAGTCAGCGCCGGTTTCTTACCTTCCTTTTGTCCGTGTCTTGTGCTGCGCTGTTACGAACCGTACAACGAATAGTAACCAACTGGCCCAACTTGCCGTCTTGATGCAGTAAAGTTCGTACCTAAATCGTAAGTGATGGTACGTTACGTTAGTTTTGATATCGTTTCTTTTTTTATTATTTCATTTTTCGTATTCTCGCTTTCCGAACCAAGGGAAAATCAAACAACGCCGCCTCTAGGCTATGATATTGCGCAGGGAAGCGAGAGGTCGCTTGATCGAATCTCGGCCGCGGCGGCCGCATTTCGATGGGGGCGAAATGCAAACACGCCCGTGTCCCGTGCATATGGGGGCACGTTAAAAATTCCCTGGTGGTCAAAATTTATACCCAGTCCCTTCCACAACGGTGTGCCTCATAATATAAATCTCGATTTTGGCACGTAAAACCTCAGAATTCGATTCAATTTATACAAACCAGAAACGAAACTATCCGAGTAAAGGGAGCATCATGGCACCCCGAGGAAAAACCGGGTTTCGTATTCAAAAAGGCCTCTTACGCTACCATTGTTCGCAAGAGAAAATTTCAGCTGTGCTGGTGCTGTACACATGGCAATCGAAGCCGGTCGGCGAGTGACAAAAAGCATTTGCGAATGAAAAGTTTTCTGTATTCAGCCGCAGATCTACGTGGGCCTGCCTCTGGTTACGTCTGGCCGACGGCCCTCACTGTACCATCAGTTACGGTTCGGGCATGTGCTCTGCTTTTCGCGTTTCGCTAATGGTACGTCACTTTGTTGCTGCGATAATGTAGCGATTTATTTCGTTTCGATGCTATTCCTTCGCACGTGGAGCAGAGCGGTGCTCCGCCCACTCATCGCCGGGTTCGGCCGGCGGATAAGAAGGAAATAGACCCGTGCGAAAGGAATCCTTACATTACGCCGGCTTATAACATCTTGTTTCACAAGTGTTCTGACAAGAACCCCGAAATGTGTTGCTACCGGGCTAGGTCTCGAAACATTTGTGAAAAAAAAAAAAGAGAAAAGTCATCATCATTCATCCTTGTGCTTTCACTCCTCTTACCTGTTCTCCAGGGCAGAGAATCATCTCATGTTCACCTCTGCCTTTCCCATAAATAAAGTATTTATCGAAAAATAAATACGTTTATATTGAAAAGTTTAGAGGAGTCTTCTGTGTGAATGATTGCAGTATGTGCTGATCGCTGAACAAATCTTTCTTTCTTTTTGTAGTTGTTGGGGTAGTGAGCCATGGTACCGATTACAAACACGATTGGGAGATCTAACTTTCTCAAACTACGCTGAGCCATTGTAACGAACTTGCCGCCCTGGTGGTGGGGGCTCCTATGGAGCTTCAACTGGGGTGCTGTGACTGCAACAAGGTGCACTATGTCGTGGTAACCTTCGGCATCGTGGTTGTCAGCGAGATCACGTCGTACGTGCCGGTAAGTGAATGGACTCGAGTGTGTATTGGTCAGCACGAGATGTCAACGTGAGTGAGCACCGACGAGTGTGGTTGCACATGAGTATGAATGTGTGGTAGAAGAATTAAACTTTATTTCAGCGTTAAGAGGTACTGATTCGGTTGGAGAAAGCGATCTTGGTTGTTCAGCCACCGGCGAGCAGACTACTCGGCTCAGAAGCGCGGCAGCAGTCGCAGCCCCCCCCCCCCCCCCACCCCTCTTCTGTCGCGCCCACTCCATTAGCCGTAGCTGGCCTTGCAAGCTCGGGTTGGGCAGTGCTGCTCCCCACTGGTTTATGGTAGGGTTAGGAAGGGGCTGAAGGTTGGTAACCCCTTCCTAATTATATAGCGAACCGCATTTATTTATTCATAGGCTACTGCATGTATTATGTGAGGAGGCGTAGATAGATGCAATAGATATTTACAAGTGGAAGCGTTGTAGAGTCAGAAGAAACAAGACCACACGGATATAAGCGCGATATTGAGGTATACATAAAACAAGGTAACGTTACATAATGGTCAGCGAGTGAAAAACTAGTTAATGCAACGGATGCCGGTACACGCAATAAAGGGGCACATCTCATGACCCCATGAAGTTATACATCAATTAGCGAGAAGCGTGTACATTATTAATGAGCTATCATAAAAAATTACAATGAAAACGAATGTTCATGATAAAATGACGCTCACTTCATGAAGAAACTCTACTTGGTCATGATTGTTGACGATGAAGCTGCGGTTATTGCGCAATCTGTGAGACGATCATAGCGGTTGGGAGAAAGGGTAGTTTGGTGCGGACTGGATGTTATTTTTACGAAATATGCAGATCGAAGCTACCTTTCTGCGCAAATCTAAAGAAGGTAGCGACGGTGATGACATAATGTTGGTAATACGGCAATGACAGGCTGTAGGCTCCAGCAATGAAACGCGCTGCAGGATTTTGAACACAACTATAGGGACGTAGATTAAATAAACCTGGTGGGGTGACCAGATGGTTGACGCTTATTCGAGTTTGGGACGAACGAATGTCAGATATGCGAGTAATCGGGTCAAAAGGTGGAACGTCATGGAGGTTGCGTTTGAGGTAGCCGAGGGTTCGAGGCCTGGTCTGCAATTTTGAATATATGAGACTTACATTTAAAGTTTGGGCAGCATAATATTTGGGGTTTTACGTGCCAAAACCACTTTCTGATTATGAGGCACGCCGTAGTGGAGGACTCCGGAAATTTCGACCACCTGGGGTTCTTTAACGTGCACCTAAATCTAAGCACACGGGTGTTTTCGCATTTCGCCCCCATCGAAATGCGGCCGCCGTGGCCGGGATTCGATCCCGCGACCTCGTGCTCAGCAGCCCGACACCATAGCCACTGAGCAACCACGGCGGGTAAAGTTTGGGCAGCAAACGCATGCCAAGGTATTTTCAAAACCTTGCGCCCGTTACGTGGCAGTTATTTAGAGAGTAGTTGAAAACTGAACAAAGAGTGTTTACAGGTAGATGTCGTTTGCTTACATTTATCGGTATGAAGAGTCATTGGCCAGCGTGAGCACCAATTACTCACAAGATCTCGGTACTGCTGAAGAGGAAGATGATCAGCTGTCCAAGAAGTTTTAGGACAGATTATACAGTTGTCCGCGAAGAGTCGCATGTTAGCGGAAATATGAGATGGCAGGTGAATAATGTGAATTAAAAAGGACAAGAGACCTCAAACACTACCATGGGGAACGCTGGAGGTGACATCGCTCAGAGGAGATGAGGACAATATGGTAACAGTGTTTTGTTTAACGACGGAAATAAAGTTTTTCACCCAGGATAAAGTTCAGTAATATAAATTTAGTCACGAAAGATTAGGTATTAGACTAAAATGCGCGACGCAATCGAAAGCTTTCGAAAAATCTGTCAAAATGCAGTCGATATATAGGTTCTCATTGATGTGCATAAACAAATCATTAGTAAATTCTACAAGTTGAGTGTCGCATGAAGATCGTTCTCTAAAACCATGTTCGTTCGGATGAAAAATGATTGGCAGCTTCGAAGTGCTGAGCGATGTTGGAAGCAATGACATGTTTAGGTAACTTGCGTGAGACACTGGTTAAAGATATTGGATGACAGGTGCTAACGACAGATTTGTGACCAGAATTGAATATGGGCATGATTTTACCATTTCCCATTCATGTAGTATGTCAGCCCTTGATAATGATTGCTGAAAGATGTGCTCAAGTGTGGTACTAGAGACTGTGATGGTATGCTCAATGATTTTGGCAATAATGTCGTCTATTCCTGCCCTTTGATATCGCTAACCCATGCTTAAATGCCGGCAGGAATTACGACTATGGGATTCATGTAACTGTAATCGACTACTTCTGTATATAGCATGCGTAGATAGCGTAGATAATATGTTGAAATCGTCTTCCTTCGCAAGAAGAATTACAAAATATTTATTGAACAAGGCAGCTGAATTTTCCGGCCTAAAGTGTGATCCATCATCATCCACGAATTAAGTGTCAGCGGCGATGTTAGTAGAAGAGATTTGGATTCAAGACCTTCTGGGATTACGTTAAATAGGTGGTTAAAGGTCGCGACACAACTCTATTTTTGGTGGTACGAAGAGGACGACAGTACTCTTATTCTGCAGCTTGGTGTATGCGCCCGAGATTGACACTTTACTGCCTCGTAAAGCTGTTTCGTTCCTTTTCGATTTTCATCGCATCCACCATGGTTGCTCAGTGGCTTTGGCATTATGCTGCAGAGCACGAGGTCTCGGCATGAAATCCCGGCAGCGGCGACCGCATTTCGATGGGGGCAAACTGCAAAAACACCCGTGGACCGTGCGTTGAGTGAACGTTCAAGAACCAAGGAGGTATAAGTTAATTCGGAGTCCTTCAGCATTGTTTGCCTCCTAATTATATTGCTGTTTTGGCACGTAAAACTCCATAATTTATTTATTTATCTCACGTAGCGATATGTATAACCAGGGTTTATATATATTCACTTCAAGCTCTACACTGTAAACGGAAATAACTCCGAGGTGGGAGTATACTGCTTGTCCTATAGCGACCCCCCGGTTCGGAGTTTTTTTTGCTCCGTATGATCGGAGTACAATTTTTACTCCGTACGAGCGGAATTTTCGCGTGGAATTATGGGAGTTTTTTTTCTGTCTTTTCTTTATTTTTTGCTTTGCTATTGACGGAGTTCTTTCGAGGTGCAATGGGAGTATAAAAAGAGCCATCGCGTGAGTTTGCGCGAACATGTTTACATGCAGAGGCTGCTGGTCAAATTTCGAAATATGCACACGAGACCGCGTCGAATTCGACGGAACAAGTCAATGAAAGCACATATATCATGACATACATAAACATTTCAGAAACACCCAATGCAGAAATTTGAAAGACATCACACGTACACGCGATACTCAAGAAGCAACGGTGCCAGTATATATAGCCACGATATTGTGTGCCTCGAAACCGCCTAGGGAGCAGCTGTGCTGTTTTCAGAATTACGACTCACATGCTCGTTCATACGAGATCTCTCTCTCTGAAATTAACAGAATACCTTAAGCAACACAAAACTGTTAATTCAAAATAGTGAGAGAGAAAGTTAATGGCGTAATTTTTCAAAATTATCATGCCATTCTGTGAGTGCTGAAGCGACTTCGCACACTGCCGGCGTTCGCGGCCAAAAAGTAGTGCGTTAGTTACAGTAAGCAAGAAAAATGTAAGTGCATGTGTTGCATAGCAAAATTAAATTTTTGCGATATAGTGGTAGCGTAGCAAGAAATTATTACGTTTGAGCATGACCCGCAGCAGCCGAAATAATTAACACCGAGAAATGCGCAGTCATACATTTTATACACCGCACTACTTGCTCTGCGTCCGAGCAATCTGTCTCGGTTGCGAAAAGGAGCTACATCGCTGATCTGTCGAGTGAATCCCTAAACTCGGAGCCAGCAGGCATGCGTCTAAATCAATGTCTCGGATAGAGCGTAATGTTAATGCAATATAGGAAGCAACGACGTGACCAAAACATATATGCGCGATAACAATTCGATTCACATCGCTCAATAAGAAGCTTTATTTTCAGTACGCATACTTATGTCCTACCGTTTTTCTTCGGGCGAGGATATCCGTTCACAGATACATAAAAACAGTTGCTTGCACTCCGGTCTTTCTCACTGGCAACACAGCACCGCAACGAACTTGGGTTACGCCATTCATGCGCGACTAGCACGGATGTCGTCGCTCGAACAGTGGCTACTGTTGCCATTGCTACGCGGTCCTTTCAAACACTACACTGGACGTTGTCAGCATGTACTAAAAGGTCATAGAAGTCGCATTTCACGTACTGAAGAACACAAGACAGGGTGACGCAGCACGAAAACACAGCCAGAACGTGAGCCGACATCACGAGCCAGTGAGCAGCTTCGAGGTATACCTAAGCCTTTTTGCGAACTTGAAAACGTGGTTCTTGCAATCATCGTTGTCAGCAAAGCGATCACAGCTAATGTACTTGATGCTGAGATACAGTGAGCTTCAGGCATGCCAATAACACTTTCTGGAAGGAAATACGGGAAACAAATTGACGAAACGCTGTCGCGGAACGACACTTCACAGACGTAAACAAACCGTCAGCCATGAGCACTGCCCGCTCCGCCGAACGCGCCCGGTCGCTGGCGAGGCGCACAGCCTCATGGGAAGCGCCACGTGACCAACCTGTATCGGCGGATGGGAGTTTTTTTAAAACTCCCTGTCGGAGTTTCACGGGAGAACAAGATTTTTAAGCGGAGTAAAATCGCGTCATGTCGCCTTAATACTCCCACAGCTAGCCAGCGGAGTGAAACGAGGGGATGGCGCTGTTTTGCTCCCAATACATCGGAGTAAATATTTGAGAGGGGAGGTTTTAGGGCACATCACCTCTTAAAAACTCCCAGGTGGGTTTATTTTCGTTTACAGTGTACGTAGGGGCTTGATACAGGACTTGTCCTGGAGGCAGTTGTTTCCATGCGGATGCCTGGATGATGAACGGGAACCATCATCTTTAGAGCGCTAGGCGTAGCAGACAGGTACACAAAGGTGCCGTAGTCTAGTCGTATAGGTCATCATCATCATCAGAAGCAGCAGCATATTTTATGTCCACTGCAGGACGAAGGATTCTCTCTCTGCGCTCTCTGCTTACCCCTGTCCTGCGCCAACAGATTCAAACTAGCACACGCGAATTTCCTGATTTCATCGCACCAACTAGTCTTCTGCCGATCTCTAACGCGCTTCCCTTCTCTTGGTACCCATTCTGTAACCCTCATGGTTAAATGATTACCTAACCTGCGCATTACCTGACCATTTTCTCTCCACGTACACTTAGTGTGTCGGATGAATGTTAGCTTCGTGTTTAGCACGATGCCTAAACATGTGTGTTCCATGTTCACAGGTATGTGCTATTCTCGGTTGAGATTTTATTTTATTTATTGAATACTGTGGACACGTGGTCCAAGCTGGAAGGGCGACATATGGTACATACAAAGAAAATCAGATTGACAAAACAAACAGAACAATGAAAAACAAGATTAGGCAGTGGATTCAATTTATACAATTCCATTCAGTTACAGTTCGAGGAAAAAAAGAAAACTTATATATGCTTGTCCATGCAAAGTAAGGGGTTAATGCATCATGTCTGCGGTGGCGTGTAGTTCTGGTCGATAGCTGCGAAAAATGTTCTAATGGGTCAAGTGATAAATTGTTAGCGTGACGTAGCTTAAGGAATTCAAGTCTCTGTTTTTTTCTTCTAAGTTCGAGTGGTTCAAGGTTGTTAATTTCCATAAGTTCGGTGGGGGAATCACATCTGGAAAATTTGTTAAATATAAATCTGACCACTTTTCTCTGAATTCTCTCAAGACTATTGATATTAGTTTTTGTGTATGGATCCCAAACTATGCAAGCATATTCCAGCTTAGGTCTAATTAGGGAGATGGAGCATAGCATTTTAAAGTTAGATGTGGCTTTTTTTTAAGTTTGTGTCTCAACAGGCATAGTTTTCTGAAGGCTGAAGCGCTAAGATTTCTATTTCTTTTTGTCTATTCGCAGTCTATAGACAGTCTATAGAAAAATGTCGATAAATTGTTTGTTTCTTTTTCGTCTACCTCCCCTCTATAGACTACCTATAGACGAAAGCCGATACAGTCTCGATTGATTTTTGTCTATTATTTGTCTATAGACTTTCTATAGACGAAAGTCGATAATATTTCTATTTCTTTTTGTCTATTCGCAGTCTATAGACGGTCTATAGAAAAAAGTCGATATGGTGTTTGTTTATTTTTTGTCTACTTCCCACAACAGACACCTGTAGACGGAGGTCGATACAGTCTGTATTTATTTTTGTCTATTGTTTGTCTATAGACGGTCTATAGAAAAAAAGTGATACAATATCTATTGTTCATTCTTTGTCTATAGACTGTTATAGAGGAGAGTCGATAAGGTGTATATTTCTCGTCTATTCCTACTCTACGTAGTTCTTCACAAACACACACATGCACACATTCACCTACACCACCCACCCACCCACACACATAGACATAATTTATATATATATATATATATATATATATATATATATATATATATATATATATATATATATATATATATATATAAATTGCTTCTTCACACTCGGAAAAACGCTTCTATGGAGCACGTGTTGAGCAACAGAAAGCTGTATCGGGAGTTTCTATTGTTGCTCTACAATTTTATCATTGAGAATTTTCATCTAATTAATACAACTGAGAAATTAATTAACACTAATTATCTAATCAGGCGAATGCAAAAAAAAATAATCTGAATATCTCCAAGCGATGACAAACAACATTACCTCGGTTTTCTCCAGCTACGTAGCATTTGCATGTTTTAAAATCCGGCTCAAATTAAGTGAAACACCCCGTATACTACTTTGCAATTTGAATTATTCTCCACGGTTTCCTGTATCACCGTCGATGAAAGCCATAGGGTGGGACGTCACCAAAGGTCATGTTAACTTGTGCGAACAGCCCGTATACTGATTGTGGTAAGGCGTGAGAGTAAGTATAAAACAGCCGATACTGGAAAATTCTTATTGCTTCAGGTGTACATGCCGTCTACAGATTGACAATAGACAAAAATTGTTCATCTGGGCCCAATCCGCGTACGCTGTAACCAAGCGCAGTCACCGGTGGACAACATGGAGCTGCGTTTGATATAAGCAAGCCACTGAAGTTGCACACTGCTGAGATTGCTGTAGAGCCTATTTGTAGACTTTAGTATACACATAGTGTACACCTCCGCATTTGTTGACCACACGATATGATCTACGTAGTCGCTCTCGGCAGTCCCTAGACAGTCTTCACCGTTGTGATAGCATGACTTTTGCGGCAGTAGAATATAGAGAAAGCGAAACGCCGATCCAGTTGTGATAATAGATGTTATGAACGCCAACATTAGCTACAAGTGGATTCCAAACAGGCACCAAGCTAACAGCACAGAGACTCGTAATGTTTGTAGCTGACAACGCGGACATTGGGAGCATGCGATGAACCGATGTCGCGCATGTGGTGTGCGCGTTGTGTGTCGTCCGATTCTCAGAAGCTTTTCACATTGTCTTCATATCTCGGCTGCATCACTAACATCGGGTGGTTTTTCGTTGACTGATATCCTGCACTATAAACTGTTCAAAGTTTCTCATTCCCTTAACATATATGTGCCAAATTCTCTGAGCCCACCCAGTACTTCGCTGGCGGCATGCCTGCGCGGCCACGCATATGAGTACCTCATTGCTGTACTGATTGCTTTGACCTATCATCGGAATGGAAAATTAGCACTAACATACGTGCGGGCGTCACATTTGGCGGTACGCTGGAAGATACGCTACAAATGCGCTGTATTACTCGTCGTCGCTGGCAATAATGCAGGCGCCTGAAGGGCCCTGTAACGGCTTTTATAAACAGCGCATTCATCCATGTGTGCGTTCCAATCTCATACGATAGCCCACAGTGTTTGTAATACAACCTGCCAGCGCATTTCCCTCGTCCATGAAAAAAAGATAAAAAATGGAAAGGAAAAGCAACCCGTTTCGGCGCGCATGGCGCGTAGAGAGAGAGAGAGAGAGAGAGAAAGGGACAAAAGAAAGGGGGGGGGGGCGCTTAGACCCCTCGGAGCGCGCCCTCCCAAAGCCACCTAGCTTTGGCCCGCCCTGGCGCGTGGAGCTCCTGCGCATGCGCGTCGGTGCGCCATCAGTCCGCGTCAATTTGAATTCTCAACGAGTGCGCCAGGCACGTGTATACGCTTGTAACGTTGTGCGGTGTCTGTCTGAGCGTTGGTGTCTGTGCATGCGCGTCTTCTTTGTGGCAACACACGTCAACTACACTGAACGGTTAGCTTTAACGAAGATGTTTTGCGTCAATAGCTCATGATTAGGTGAGTGCATTTCGTAGCGCGAACCGGCTGCATGTAGCGCAGGCGACTCGGGCATAGTATCGGTTTGTCGCTTTCATGATTTGATTACGTGCTCTTGTTCTCGCGTCTACTATACGGAATGTTTTACGGCAAGCGATCGCTCACGCTTGTTGATTTTAGCGACAGAGTTGATGTGCGTGAAAAAAGGGAGTACACCATGTTTTAACTTGATACTAAGCTGCCACTAAGCGGATTGTGTGCGTTGGGCAGCCATTGCGGTAGATCTCATTTCATGGCGCTCGATCCGGCCGCGAAGAATGCTGCGCCGCATGTGTAGTGAAATTCTCGTGGCACGCTTTGCGTATATATCTCGAAATTGTGTTAGCATCAAGAATTTGCAAACAGAGTTGAATAACTGCTAGCATACTCGGATGAAAGGCTATGCTTGCGGGGCATGCATCAGCAGTGTGTGCGCTGCCGTTTTCGTATAGTTTAAACGTAGCAGTATTTTTAAGGTTCCTGGCAACCAATCTAAATGATTTTGGAAAGTTAACGCAAGCAAAACACGAGACTTGAAGAAATATCTCGGTTCACCCAATCTGAATATATGCAACCACAAACGCTTTCGGAGTATTAAACCTGCGATAAGCTTAGTCACTCGCAGCTTCGCAACCATACAGCCGAAACAATTTGAGAGCAATAAATTAGTCGCGCCGGGAAGTACCTTTACACGTTTCAAACTAAAGGCATTGCGTTTGACGGTAGTTGGAAGATTATTTTTTTTGTCTGTTTTATAAACAGGTTAGCAGCACAAGTTATCTTTCGGGCTACATGTAAAGCGTTGAGCGCCTTTCGATGTGTGGGCGTTATGCAGTTTACGTGCTGTTAATCACTAGGCAGCTGCTGGCGCAGATTCGCATTGTGCTAATCGTGCATGATATGAAACCCTGGTCGTGCGTAATAAGTGTACCGGTTTTCATTACTGTTGCATTTAGTGCCGTCGTCTTGGACAGACTGTATGCTATATGCGCGATACAAAAGAAAAAAGAGCCAGATTATCCACTTGGTGATCTTTTCTTAGTAGATAACGCACAGATTATTCAAATAATTTAGTGGAAATTGCACTTGGTTCTACCCCATCAACACGTCTAAGAGATCGTAACATGTTTTAGTTGATAAGTAAGCTGATCAATACGCCCCCATTCATGTGCATCCTACTGAAAGTGTGGCAAATGTATTCACCTCGAAGTATGAGAAAAGAGACATTGGAAACTGTTCTAAGCGGAAATAAATTGCAATTCTTAATGTGATTGTCGAAAACTGCAGTCACTATGCTGAGCATGTTCGTTCGGCACGGGTATATTGCATTAACACCTGAAAAATGTGCACAGCCCAGCCGGGTATATTTAACAATTTTTATTATAGGAATTGCTTGGGATTCTCGGATTTCTTTTATTTTTATAAGTACACTGTGCGTCACATGAACCTATCTTGAAACGAAACGTACCGTTGCTAGCATCGGCGACCATTACGGTTGTCTAACTGCTCATCATACTGTAACATAATGAAAAATCATAATGGTACAGATTCATATTGCCATGTAGTCTTTAGTCAGAGGTTAACAAAGTTAACCAGAGGCATAAGTGATGAGAGCAAATTGTATAAAAAACTACTATTGAACCGTAAAAATAACTCATTGAATAGTTTTCCCTCAAATTGTTGCATTTGCTTTACGTGTGTGTATTTGTGTGCTTGTCTTCCGTGCTGTACTCGTGTGGCCGTCAATTACGAACTTGCCCAAGCCCTTGTCAGCTTTATTAAACAAGGGATTCAATTCAATCGAATCTAATACTGCATGTCAAGTGACTAACGTGTTATTCGTTTTATCAAAATATTATAGACTGGCAGTACTTGGCAAGCATTAAACCACAATATTTTTTTTTATTGCACTTAAGCTGCAGGCGTCATAGATTGCCAGAAAATTTTCACGAAAGCAGCCACGGAAGGCTTGGAAAAAGATCGAGAAATTTTAAAATGACCACATAATTATGCTGTCTTGTTATATGTCATACAAAGTTTCCAGAGAATCTCTCTGGTAAATATATTTTTAAAATTTTCACCTCATAAAATGGTGAAAGAAATTGGTCCCATTTATTGAAAAAAAAACATAAACGTCAAGCATGCTGACATGGCATTTCTTACTAAATTTTTTTGCGTTAACTAAATGTCCTTAACCTCGACACCCTAGAAAAAATTTTCATCTTTCAAAGCACCTTAAATAATTTACTGTGATAGAATTCATTCGAACTATAGTATCAGTTCTATTTCCTAAGAGGTGCATATCTGTCGTACCATAACACAAAGTGATTGCGTGGTATTTCGGGTGCTCATGTGGTGTACCTAACTTGGAAACCTGTTAGTATGCCCAAGAGGCTTCATTGCCTGTAAGAAACTAAATGACCATATCAATACAATCAAGCCATCTGCCTTCTGTTGAAGTTATGGCCAACGACCCATTCATTTAAGAGTATGAGAAAGACATTTAAATGTGTATTAAGCAAAATATATTACAACCTTTGGCATGATACTGTGAATGCTCCAGTCACGTCTTCTGAGCATATCCCTTTGCACGGGCATATTTAACTACCAGCCCAAAAAATGTACAGACAGTCCAACTGGGTAACGTTTCAGCAATAAATATAGAGATCATTTGGGATAAGTACATTAATGCATCATATATTAACTTGTCATAAAAGGGAACATACTGTTGCTGGCACGAGCAGCAGTTGTGACTGTTTAACTGTTTACCATACCATAATATAAAACATTGTATTAGGGTACTGATTTGTATTGACAAGCAGTCATTAGTCATAGTTAAACCGCATTAAGTATTGACTTAGATGGTTCGAGCAAATATATTAAGCTGCTTAATGAACATACAAAGAATACGGACTTGTTATTTATGCCTCATATTGCTGCATCTCCTTATTTGCAGCATACACCTGCAGCACCTTTGGGACTAATGACACAAAGGTCAAGGCCAGCCTGCTGACCCTGCTTGCCAAGGAGAAATAGTGTAAATATTTAGTCTGTTTCCATAATAGCATAAGACATGTATTTTAAGAAATTAATCTATTATATCGTGCAATAAAAACAGTTAATTCATTGCCGGTGCATTTGTTTTATTTTTTGTACTGCATGATTCAGCACTCAATTCTTTCTGTTTACGCAACATGTATGAAAGTACAGCTGGTTCAGGAGCATTATTAATGTACTAACGTTAAATTATGGGGTTTTACGTGCCAAAACCACTTTCTGATTATGAGGCACGTCGTAGTGGAGGACTCCGGAAATTTTGACCACCTGGGGTTCTTTAACGTGCACCTAAATCTAAGTACACCGGTGTTTTCGCATTTCGCCTCCATCGAAATGCGGCCGCCGTGGCCGGGATTCGATCCCTCGACCTCGTGCTCAGCAGCCCAACACCATAGCCACTGAGCAACCACGGTGGGTAGTATACTAACGTTAATGCATAAGTGCAGAAGAAAATCAACAGGTGCACATGCATAAATAGATTCAAATTTTTTAGCTACCACATGTAAACAAAAATGTAAACTAATTTGTAGATAGTAGATAGCTATGGCTCATGAGCTTATACACTCTTCGTAGACTTGTCTATAAAATATCCGTGTCTATAGACTGTCTATAGATTAATGAAAATTCATGTTTGTTGACAAATATCTGCAGAATATCATAGAAAAAAGTGTATGGGATTATAAAGTTCTGTTTTTGTAGAATGAAGTCTATAGAATATCTATCGACAAATGTCTATAGACTATCTATAGACATTTGTCTATAGACTTTTTATAGACTTTAGTCTACAAAATAGAACTGCATATATAGTTCTACTTTTGTAGACTGAAGTTTATAAAAGGTCTATAGACAAAGGTTTATATATAGTCTATAGACATTCTATAGACTTCAGTTTACAAGAATTGGGCTGTATAACCCTATACACTTTTGTGTATTAACATTATGCGGACATTTGTCTACAAACGTGATTTTTCATTAATCTGTAGACAGTCTATAGACTCAGACTTTTTATAGAGTAGTCTCTAAACAGTGTATGGCCATAAGTCTATAGACTGTCTATAGACTGGTCTATAGGAATAGTCTATAACTAGTCTCTAGACGTTTGTTTATTTGTCTATAGACGTTCTGTAGACTTCAGTCTACAAAAGTAGAACTATAAGCCTATACACTTGTCTATAGACATGCTGCAGACAATTGTCTACAAACATGAATTTTCATTAACTTATAGATTGTCTATAGGCAGGCTATAAAAAGTGTACGGCCATAAGCCTACAGACTGTCTATAGGCTAGTCTGAAGAAATGTCTATAGACAGTCTGTAGACTTAATAGGCAAATGTCTATAGACTGTTTACAGACTTCCTATAACAAATTTTGTAAGGGGGGACTCCTCGGGTGGTGTTCTAGCTACATACGCGGGTGCGGCACGTGGGCGCGACGCGCAGCATGCAAGGAAACTCCCGCTGGGTAAAACGAACATCACCTTGGCAGCTACCGGGCGTTTCACAACGATGGCATAATGAGGAGTGTTGGCAGTATAGTAGTTCCCAGTAGCAGTTCACCAACAGGCTTAACTTTCATGAACCGAAAAATTTGTGCCCGGTGCACTATGTATAGATATTTATCTTCACAAGAATCGCAATACAGCACTCCTCGAGCTTCCCTTAGAGATAGCGACAATTACTGAAGTGATGAAATATAGTCCACAACATCCACAAAAATTGTGCCGCAAGCTTATACCCTCCGCATATGCGGAGGGTATAAGCGAGAAAGAGGTAAGTACGTAACATGCAATAGAAACACTGAAATCAGTGCAACTATAAATACGACTTATACGTCTGTATACATGCCGTCTCTGCAAACAAGGTGAGCACCACCTACCAAAACCAGGCCAGCAAAAAGGCAAGTTGTATATGCCCAGCAGACACCGATACACAGGGACACTGCCGTCGCCTCTTCTAAAAGCAAGAATGGATTTTCGGACAAAACAGAAAAATTAAGAACGCAGAAGCTTTAGGGCCTGCAAGTGAGCCCATCGACGGCGGCGAAGAACGGCAGTAGGTGCCGACAGAACTGAAAATCCAAGCGATGCAGCGCCAAGAACAGTGGCAAGAACAAGACCAACGATTTTCTTCCATCAATGAAATCCCGAATGTCTGTGTGCGGAAAGAAAAATCATTACTCTGCAGCAGAATGTCTAGTTTCAGTAAGCCGTTAGCTTCACTATACAGGGTGTGCCACATAACTTGAGCCAAAAATTTAAAAATAGAAGACGCGTCAGAAGCAAATTGAACCGAACGCATGCTATTCGCTATGGCCTCTAGTACACCTCAGACATTTCTTTTTGTTTTCCCCATAACTCACTAATTAAGTTTAATTACCCATCTTCTTAATTATTGGTTAAGGACCCCATGTATGGTAAGCAGATTTGTAGATCACCTTCATAAACCACCGATCGAGTTGCTTCCTTTACGATACGTCTCATGCAGTGCTTTTTTTCCTGGTTGCTAAGAAAGCCCGCGAAATATGAAAAAAAAAAAAAGGCACGTGACGGAGTGTTTACGCAGTGGTATTGTGCTGTTCTCAAGCCTGCGTTCGGAATTTTGAGAATGACAGCCCACAATCAAATGTACTGAAAAAAAAAACACCTTCAGTGCATGTCCTTTATGTTAGCTCCTTCTCAGACTGAAATATTAAAAAGTGCGAAACAATAACTGGAGATCAACCCAGGCAAGGGACCGCATGTCTTCCAGAAAGCTCGGCTTCCTGCATAGCGTTCGCAGCCAGCGTTTCCCGGTAAACGTTACGCTTACATTTGCTGCAGTTGCTGGGAAGCATGAAAAACAGTAAAGAGTCTTTGAAGGCTATCGCGTTCCACTCTTAAAGGCGAAGCTTAAGCGGCGTGCAAATTTCTTCTAGCTGGGCAGTGCACTCGGTCTCCCTGGCGTCTTTCGCTGCCTGAACAAACCGGCTTCAGGCAGTTTTCTTCTTCTAGTTGGCCAGCGTCCATAAGGACCAATGCACAGTATGGCGTAGTGCGGTGTGCCGTTGCGAGCATGCACTACACCCATTTTAACAGTGCGACTAGTATCGCCTCCAACCAATGTGCTTTGCCGGTTGCCATTTCATGCTTACATCTACTCTCGATTGCGAGAGAGTCAGCAGTATTGTTTTGGTAGGAGGCAAACGCCAGTGCAGCCAACTCTACCAGCACTGCTAATATATGCTATCTTCAAAAGCCTCCATACTTTCTCAGGTTCTACTGCAGATCTAGACTCCATACCTAAATAAAATTTTTCTGGAACCATGGATTCAAATATAGCAATAAAACTCTTCGCGCTTCTTTTGTAACCTTTAAGCTAACAATTCCAAAGCCAGGCCTGGAACTTTGCTACACACGTGTTTAATACTAATGGGCACAAACAAAAACTGGTGGGGTGCTGAGGTGCACTCATCCTTGAGGAAAAAAATCACCGCCCCTTACAGTCCGTGAAGTCGAACAGCGAAGCTTTCTTAATTATACCGAATGTTACACTGTCCAAGTGAAACTTGCAAAGCAGCCTGTATTGTAAATCTTTTGTTTCGCCATTCTTTCACCTCATTTTCCCCTCTGCGTGCTTCGCGTGGTCAGCATGCTTTAGGAGTGTTTTATTTATTTATTTGTTTATTTATTTTGTGGTTGTCTGTTATATTTTTTTTCTTTTTGCACGTGATGTTTCTCTGTGTTTTGCCGCTCCCTTTTTTCGCTTGCAAGTTGATCCGCCCCATTTCTTGCGCAGCAGTAATGAGAGCAAGGTTTGGCGCGGAATGAAAGCCATCTGATTGTTTCTTTTAATTCATTTTATGTGTACTGCAGTATTTGCTTGGTCTTGTGTTGTCTCTTCTACCGCTTGATCTTGAGCTGTCGCCTCGTGGCTCTGCACTGCTCCGTGCGCCGCGTCCGCTTGCACTACTTTGTCTGGAGACGTATCTTGCATTGCTTGCTGTTGGATTGACGGCAGATGACGGCGTTTACATTTCACAATCACAGTCTTGTGCTTCAAAATTAAATCTGTCCGTCACGTAAGACAATGAGTGGCTCATACCCCCTTAAGAAATGGCTCATACCCCTGTAAGCGCGGCCTCCCCACTACGACGACAGAAGTCAAATTCTACGTTGTAATGACGAGCGGTAACGGAGCCAGCTTTGGAAGAAGAAGACTACGAAAGTGGGAGCAGTGGCACAAGCACGTTCGCGTGGTAGCACTGGGGGACGCCGACGAACCACCTGCGGAAGAGGACGACACTTGAGCGATTGCTGATGATGACAGTCATGGCGAACTCCGGCAGCGACGGCACATGGTCTGCCATAAACAGCTTCGCTGTAAAAAAAAAAAAACCATGCCGGAACTCCTCTGGGAGTTGTCTGCGTAAGCATTGTGCCACTTGCTCACCTGGACGCCACCAGATGTCATTATCAATAAAAGGAAAATCAGACATCCACCCGTTCCTAGCGATTGCTACAAAGGAAACCCATACGGGTTCCTCGAAAGAAAAGCCTCCCGCAGTTGAAGAAAAAATTCGTCATGGTCCGGGACTTGAACCCGGGACCACCGTCCCTCCGTAGAGCGGTTGCCCCGGAAAGGCGGTGGTCCCGGGTTCGAGTACCGGACCAGGACGAATTTTTCTTCAGTTGTGTGACGCTTTTCTTTCGAGGAACCCGTATGGGTTTCCTTTGTAGCAATCGCTACGAACGGGTGGATGTCTGATTTTCCCTTTATTAATTACTTCTCTCCACCTTGCGGGTTTCCGCAGAATTATTACGTCAAATGTAATTATCAATGTTATAAAATTGATCCGACCAATATGAACTGTTATGAACTTTATTGGACTAGATCTGACCCTTATCAACTCTTATCGGTTGTTATCAACTTTATCAGACTCGACCCTAGCCTTATCAACTCTTATCTGTCGGTAGCAATCTTATCGCAATCTATCCGATCCTTACCAGCCTTTATCTATCCATAGCGACCATATCGGACACGATCCGACTTTTATCAACTCTTCTCGGTTCTTATGAATCTTATCACACTTGATCCGACCCTTATCGGTCCTTATCAAACTTAGAAGGATTGCTACGACCTTTATGAGCCGTTATCGCTCTTTAGCACGTCCTCCATCCGCGTCGAACCATTATCAACCATGTTGAGACCCATACACCCTTTATCACTCTTTAGCATCTTTCTTAACTCATTCACTGCTTTTCTGCGCGTGTTGCGTGACGTGAAGCGGGCGAATCCTCAAAGATCGGTGGGACTTTGGTCGGTGAAGGAATACCCCAACGGAAGGAGCATCCCGCGACCACAGGTCGGGGATGTGGCGTGCTTTAACTTATAAATTCACAAAAGTGGAATTTTCCTCAAGTGTACGATTCTCATAGTGGGCTTTACATGTGGTCTTAGAAATGGCTTTTATACCACCACCACCAAATCTTTCAACGAAGCCTTCATAAAAGCCATTTTCATCTGACATTTGTTTTGTACCGCCGGTACGACACATTCGTATGGTTCAAATATATTCACCTTCTGCAAATGTGGGGGTTTAGCAAGCCTCGCACTGTTCTCTTACCGATATGCAGGCATTTCATAGAATATTTGCTTGTGTTATTTATCGTTTGTCACGGGAAATTATAAGCAAAGACAATCTTTCTCTTCTACTTGAGAAAGGAGGCCTCAGTCTTACGCATTTGTTTATGCGATAACTGGTCATGCCATTATTTTACATTAAAAATGTCTGTCATCCATTCTTTCTTGCAGTCAATCGAACACATCTTGCTTCCCACCTCCCTTTTCTTTTTTCACGACGAAATTTCCTCCAGAATTGCCCTTATGGGACTTCCTAGAAGAACATGTCGACTCTATTTAATTTTTAAAAGCCAGATTCACTCTGCAATATTTGCTTAGCATTGATTGAACGTCGCGAAATATAGCACTTGTACATGGTGTTTTCCTGAACCTGTGTATCCAAAGCCGTATCTGTCTCAATTTGGTCAAAATATTCCTTGGCCTGGCCGTAGAATGTGTTTTACGCCAGCAGCGGAAGCATTTTTCTTTAAGCTGCACACTTACACCCTGCCAGCTTAAACATGGATTCAGCAAAAAGGATATTATGTACCCTGGAATGCAAATTGTAACCTTTGCAATCAACCCGAGACAACATAACATTGGTTTATTTTTAGTCGTGACGCATGTTATTTTTGGGACATTTTACAAAGAACTGTCAAAAAAGAAACTCCGATCACATCTTATGGTATTTGGTTCCTTCCTTTCAAAAAGAGAGTAATACATCATATGATTTGTTTACGTTATCAGGACTCTGTTCATTATGGGGCAGCCGAATGATCTACAGACATGCCAAGCCACCTAGCTGTACAAGGTCTGTCTTTCGAGAACAGGCTGATCAGGTGCGTAGTGTGGTTGCAACCTCTTATCCCGCCCCTGAATGGATTTCGCGTTTGGACGCTAGCGTTTGTTTGCTCGATTTTCGAACTTTCATTGGATTGCGTAGCATGTGCGCATTTATGTTTTCATGTGTGTCTGAACATAATGTAACTAATTTTTGCACGACTCGACTCATAATGCCATAAAATAAAGAATAAGAAAAGTGGGTGTTTAGCCCAGTGGGTAAGACGCTCGGGTTCGGAGCGTGGAGTCGTAGGTACAAAACTCACCACCGCGAGCATTTTTCGTTTCGAATTTATTTTGCTTTATAGATTGGTTTCTTTATAGCGATTCGTCTTCCGTAACGGACGAACGAGTTTCCTCGTTGAGTAGGCATAGAAATGCTTATGCAGTTAAAATTTCCGGATCCCATGCACTGTGGGAATCGACTCAGGCGAAGCTTTCTGTGCTGTTTGCCTTTAATGACGCAGCGGAAGTGTTGAACTTGAATTAAATTAGAGGGATTTACGTAACTCAGTGAACTGTATAATAGTATGTATACATTGTATACGTACATTCGCGGTCCGCACCACGTTTCCCTGCGTAGTGAAGACGCCCCTGATCCACGCGGCGCTTCTTTCTGGCCTGGGTATGCTCGACGCTGAGTGCACGCTTTGGAGCTATTTTGCTGGCGCCTGTTTACGTGCTCCTACTGCATACGTGGCCAACACGCTGTTGAGACGCCAGCTCCAAGCGCTCTCTTCAGGCGATGGACGATTGTTATGTTTACACCGCGGTGAAAGTTTACACTATCATAACCCAGCACGCGACCTCCACAGCCCAGCATCGGCATTTTTACAGCGAAGCTGTGTATGGCTAGGATCTGGCGGATCGCATCCGCGCGGGCCAATACCGCGCGGGCCGACCCGGTGATAGTGCAATACCGGGTCGACTCGCGCCGGAATTGAATGAAGCAGGCGCTAAGCACTCCCCATACGTGGGCCGATCCCGAAGGTTGTGCAATGCCGGGCCGACCTACGGCGGTGGTGAAGCAATAGTTAATCACGCCCCATACGTGGGCCGATCTCGAAGGTTGTGCAATGCCGCGCCGACCTGCGGCGGTGGTGAAGCAGTAGTTAAGCACTCCTCATACGTGCGCCGATCCCGAAGATAGTGCAACGCTGGGCCGACCCGTTGCGGAGGAGAAGCAGGCGTTAAGTACTCCCCATAAGTGTGAGCCGATCCCAAAGATTGTGAAATGCCGGGCCAACCCACGGCGGAGGTGCAGTTCGTCATTAAGGGGCCTACATACACAGCTTCGCTGGTCATCCTTCTTCACAGAGTAGAAGGGCACTGAATTTTAAAGCGAAAGCTTTACTGGCCCGCGAACTTGCAATTCCGCCGTGGCGGTGCTCCGAGGAGGCACATGACATCACAACGCGCGCCTCACCACGGATATTTCTCTCTCTAGCTCGCTTTCTGGTCACTACTGCGCAAGCGCCACTAGTAGCACCAAGCCACAGGTGTTCCGCCGCTGCGCAGCGCCGCGCCTTTTCGCCGCACCGTTTGTTATGACGTCACACCGCGATCCTCCTCGTTGCGCTCTCCTCCGCTCCCTTCGCCAGCTGCGTCGCATGCCTGATAACATGTCGGAGGATTGAAAAGGAGAGCTCGCGCGCGCCGCAACCACAGTTGAGGCGGCAGTATGGACGGCGACAATTCTGATAAGCAGGAGGAGGCCTGGAATCTACATCGTAACGAGATGCAGAGGAAACGAATCGCCCAGGAAACAGACGAGCAGCGTGCCGAACGACTGGCTAAACGCCACAACATAGCTAGACAACCAGACTAACCTGGACTTGCAATCACGATTAACCAAGGCTAACCATTAATTTTCGCTACGTATATCCTGGCATAGCCGAGCTAAGCCACTGCCAATTTCTTTCCTGCTTAATACAGCTATCTACTAATTTGCTATCGCCATCAGTACTTCGGCGTTGCGGTGGAACTGTGAATTTTTATAGTTTGTCACTTATAATATTTCAGTCATAGAAGATTTAACATAAAAGGCATGCGCGGACGGTGTCTTTGTTGCGTGAAATTTGTTTCTGGGCTGGTATTCTCAGAACTTCGAACAATAACTTTGTAAAGAATGTAAAATAATGTTTGAGCAACTTTAGTGGTAGAAGAAAAACTATTTTTTCTCGTTTCAATGCCTGTCCGATGCGACCGATCCGTCTGTGTGCCCCCCCGTTATATATGGCCATCATACCCTACTCGCCCCGTCGGGTAGCGTTCGCGCCTGCTTTACAGTCATAGGGATATACCATCTTGGTGGCGCCTCACGACGGACGTCGGACGAAAACTGACAGATCCGTGATAACCTGACAGACGCAGGGATGGAGCGTCTACTCCATCTCCACCGGAAAGGCAGCGTCGCGCGCTCAGGCGCACGCATGACGCAAGCAGTCGTACCTAATGGCCCTAAATAAAATTAGCCGTAACTAAAGCCCCTTAAACTTTCTAAAGTAGCGACACCCTCCTCCTCCGCCTTCCCTCCTCCTCGTTTTTCCTTTCTTTCAAGCTCCCTCATGCTCCCTCCTCGACCGCAGCGCCGCCTACACCACTGGAGCTTAGCAACGGCGCCAACATGCGCTCCTCGCCACTCCGTAGACGCTTCTCGAGCGAGATTGGCGCTGAAGCACGGCGCGAGAGCCCACGTGATGCTATTAGGCCAATAGCGAAGTGGCGTCGGGCTCGGCTAGAGCGCGAGAGGAGGAGGAGGCGGCCTTTTTCAAAGCGTGGCGCCACTTTACGAAGTTTAAGGGGTTTTAGTCGTACCATCTGGGTACCGTCACATAGCGACAACTCCCTGAACTAAAGCGCACCAACGGCTTGCTGTCCTTTGCGAAGGAGGCAGGCATCCTAACTTTCACCTGATCCCTTACCCCAACTTAGGCCACAGCCCATCCCTTCTAATAAACGTTTCAATCGATCAATCCCATTGTGGAGCGAGCGATTCCACTGGCATTGTAAAAATAGAGGAGCGGCGCTCAAATACAGTCGATTTGAAGAGCTGACCAGATACACTTACGCGTAAAAAAATGTTACAGTGACGTTTCACTTTGTAACGCGAGTTACGCGCAAGCGTATGGACGTCGCGAACATGCACAGTGAGTCCCCCGGCGTCGAAGAGCAGACGGAAAGGGGGCGAACTTTGCGATTATCTCCTTCACCTCCAGGCGCCTTCCTGCTCCGGTGCCCGCTCCCCTCGCGACTTCAAACATACTCTCGCCGATTTTACAGACGGGAGCCGATTTAGCTGTCATCTGTCTGAGATGTACCACGGGCTCCTTGGGGTTTCTTGAAGGAGGTTGGACGCTTCCCCTTTCTTAAGGCTGGCTTTAGTATGAATTATATTTTCACTGCGCCTCCCGCAAAGAAATTTCTGCTGCACTCGTAGACACATTGTTTCCAGATCTCCATTATCATGCGCCTTATTTGGAATGTCATTACCTAAATGTACTTAAGCGTCTCCGTCGAATGACCATTCCTCAAGGGTTCAAAACACTTAAAGGTTACCTTCGGCAACACTTCCTGTCAAAACCTGGTTAGGAAAAAGGGGCTGTTTCGTGCTGGGGTTGACAAACTGCCGATTGTGTCTGCATGCTGAAATGATTGATCACTGTATTGTAGAGTGTAGGGATGCCGTGTTCTTCTGGGACATTCTCTAAAGAAAATTTTAAAAACAATTTAGATGTCACACCATACACAACTCGTTTCCTTGACGATCCCTGTGACCCACCATATGACATGTTCGTGGCACTGGGCCTACAAAGTCTATGGCGCAGTAGAATGTGTGACAGGCACGCTGAACCACCGCGAGGCACTCAGTCATTTTTTCAGGAACCTGCTGCCTACGTTCGTAGTGTGTACGCTGCACAAGAAACAGCGCCGGACTGGATGCCTTTAGTGGACGCTTGCACGTACTTGCCTGACTTCTGAATCTGTTTTCCGTCACCTTAAATTTCTGCAGCGCTTTGTGTTTTCTTATTCTGCTTAAGATTCTGCTCCCATGAAACAAAACAAAAATGCTGGCGTGACTCAGTGGTAGAGTAGCTGATCCTCACGCAGCGGGCACAGGTTCGATCACGGTGGGAACTCGGTCTTTATTTTTTTATCATTCCTGGCGGTAGCTTCTACGGACACCGGCGGCGGTGGCGACGGACACCATCGCCACCCGAAACGGCTGTTGTAATGAGCCCGTAACAGTTTACGATGTAAAAGAAAGAAAACTCGCTGCTGATGTAGGGATAGTACCGAACACGTCAGTGATCATCAGTTATCAATGAAATAACATAGCGAAAGCTAGATATGATATGGCTGCATAGAGGCCTAAAAGTAATTCGTTGTAATTTGCGTAAACTGTATATCTATTAAAATTATGACAATGACTCCTGAGGCGTGATAAAGCGCGTCTGGGCCCTGTTGTGCCCGGCAGTAGCACTGCTGATACTGCGCTAACGCAAGAGCCCGGAGGCACATATTATACAAAATGCTACTACACCAAGCAGCAGCCTCTATTCAAAGGATGTATTACGAATAGATCGAATATACAACGTTACGTAAAATGTTCTAAACTGATTTACTGTTGAAAAACTGGTTGGTGTTACGGAACATCGCCGCATGGAGAGCAATGTTCTGTCGTTAGACAAGATGAAAGTACTTTTTCGTTTAAGTTTCTGCTTCCCAACGCTTCTGCAAGATGTGCAGTACGGTAAGTCTCGCCACGCCTGCCGCAGTTAGGAGGTTCCCCACCGGTCGACAGGTAAGAGTGGGTGCAATACGTATATGGTCCATCCTAAGTCCACAAAAAAAAATGACTTCAGTTAGCCGTATTTTTGCTTCGGAGGGAAGTTTCCGAAACGCGGCTTAATTAAGTGAAGCTTATTCGAGATTAAGCGTCCCTCAAGCGTTGCCAATGGCTCCTCCCCTTCTTCCGCAGGAGTAGCTTCAGAACTACGGCAGAGACTACAACGGAAGAATTGCTGGCCGTTGTTTCTATGGGTGCAGCGATTTCATTTGCAAGCATATTATGTGTATACCCTCGTTTCCTTTGTACCAAGGAACTCGCCATAAATGTTGGTTATATGCATAGAAAGCGCATAGCAGCGATTAAAGATCGTTAATTACAGGTTTGTTCAATATTTTGTGGCGCTTAAAGCGTCCGTAAATATAATTACCTTTTGTAGTTTTAATTATTTTTGTGTGTTTCAATGTCGACAATAATGCACAGGCTTCAGCTGAAGAGATACTTGTTTCCGGATGCAAGACATGTCGTTCCGGGAAGGATGACCTGACTGCTGTATAATATAGGCTGACATGCGACTTTGATGTGTGAGTGCAAAGTTTCGGGGCAAGAATACTTCGATGTCTACCTCCGGGGCATCCTTTGTTATTTCTACAATTGACGTGTCACATTCAACAGGCTGCCACTGCCACGGGTGTAGCAGCTTCTCTGGAGCCATTAGACGGTTCTCGAGGAGCGGAAAACCCTTTCTCACTAAGTTTCATCCCACGCAGTGACAAGGGCCCTCTCGCATCCGGTCGATTATTAAACAGTGTTGCACATGTCCCGTCCTTTACGGTTAAGATGGGCGTTGAATGTAATAATCAATTGTAATATAACCAGTTGTAATAACAATTGTTATAACCAATTGTAATAACTGTAACCGCGCATTCCTTAAATTGTATTGCTTTATATCATTGTTTTCACTAAGCATAGAAGTACGATGCCAATTTGTCTTCTCTTGCTTTATTATGTGCAAAAACGATCCTATATGTACTATTTTTCGTACTGGTGCATAATAATTATTTGCTTTCGCTTATGTGTTTACCCTGTTACTTTAATTATTCCACTTTTTGCTTGTATAATTCTCTTTTTGCTTGTATATTTACCCTGTCATTGCTCCTACAGGGTGGACGGTGCTTAGTCAAGCTGCCGTATCCGCAGCTTTTTCGCCGTCTCCCCTTTTTCACAGATGTTTTTGTTCGGTGAAAATAAAACACTGACTGACTGACTGAATGTGGACGAAGCAGCAACTCTTGCGAGATAACTTTATTTCACGAAATACATGAGTCTGTGAAGGCATGGGGGGTTGCTTATCGGCACACGTGCGATGATATAATAAAAAAGGAACACGCACAGTGGACGGGCAATTCAGTAAATTCATACTGTTATAACATTGAGAGTTTGCATTAACTGCCAGGAAATATGGGAAGCAGTCGGATGACCTTTGCAGATGGAGTGGCTATGCTCGTTAGCGCTCTACGTAGAGGCTTGCTACAGGACTTGATTTGCGGAAACTTTTAGGTCGATCTAGGCGGATGCCTGGATCATGAACGGGATCCATCATCTTTACAGCGCTTGGCGTAGAAGAATGGTACACAAGAGCGCCATAGTCTAGTCGTATACGTATAAGGTCCTTTTAGAGGTTCTTGAGGCATTTCCTGTCACTGCCCTGTGTTGTGAGCAACAAAAAGTTAAGAGTGTTCGTTGTTTATAAGCATTTGTTCGGATACTTTACGCGTAGGAGAAAAGTTAGCTTTTTGTTTAGTGTCATCCCTAAACATTTGTGTTCCGTGATCACAGGTGTGTGTCGTCCATGAAGTTCTGCATTGAGATTTGTGGATAGTCCTTTTTTTTTTTACCAATGAAATAAACACAGGTGTGTTAGTTGCGATTAAGCTTAAGTACATTATCATTGGCCAATCAAGATACTTTCTTTCAGAACAGGCTGAAATTTTTGCTTAGAGATTGTGAGGTTGCATATCTAGGATCCTATGTGCAGATAACCTACATATACAAAATAAAACAAACTGCGTAGTAGCGATGGGTGTACACAAAGAATTCGCTTTTACGATAAAAAGAATACTGCTAAGCCCGCGACCGAGTGGTACCCCAGTTTAGGAATATCAGTATTGAGCTATAAAGATAACACAGGTCAGTGCGTGCTTGCGTTTGTTGAGCGATGCAGCTCGTTATCCTGTGAAGTACCAAAAAACCTGAATTCCCTTGTTTTAGTTTTAAATACATATGACTCGCTTACAGAACAAAACATATCGAAAATAGTGAAGGTAGTCACCTGTTCTTCTTTATTGATAGCACTAATTCTCATCGCTGGATGAAAGACCGAGAATACAGGCTAAGCGCCACGAGCGGCCAGTCGCGCAGCAATTTTGGGTGGATTCGCGGGCTTCTTTCACGCCCTGGAAACACACTTTTATGTAGCACCTCTTGAGCAACAGAAAGAGCTCCACCGAGTTTTTTTCATATTGCTGTGCAATCTTCTCAATGAAATTTTTCATCTAATTAAAATATTTGAGAATTTGTTTGTAAATAAATGTAATTAGGTGGAATGCAAAAATAATCTGAGTACCTCGAAGCAACGGCAAACACCATTAGATTGGTTCTTTCCAGCTATGTGGCATTTGCAAATCTTTAGATATTGGTTCCACAGGAATCGCAAAACAGGAGTCCGCAAGCTTCCCTTAGAGACAGCGACAATTATTGAAGTGATGAAACAGGTTCAACAAGACCCACAAAGATTGTGCCACAAAGTTGTCCATTTGCAGAATGTATAAGCGAGAAAGAAATAGGTGGGTAAGATGCAATAGGAACATTGAAAGCAGTCCAACTATATACGCGACCTAGGTCGATACATGCCATTCCTGCTAATGACCTGAGCATCTCCTATACCAAAAACAGGCCGCCAAAACTAAGTTGTATATGTCCATCAAGGACCGATACAAAAGGAAAGTGCCGACCCCTCTTCGATGAGGAAGAATAGATTACGTTTGGAAATAATCGTGTTCATTATGCGTGCTTGTACGTGAGCTCCCGCTTTTCTGCTGAAGTCGCATGATAACCACTCATCTGCATCTTGACAAATTCTTACTGAAATGACGTGTTCTCACTTATAAATGATTCAACGTTGTAAATAATCTCTGCTTACAAGGTTCTTGGTTTACGAGCAGTATTAGGGGAAAAAAATGTAAGCAATCGCAGCGTGCTACTGGTACAGGTTTGTTTTCAAGTGATGTTGCCATAGCTTTGACGTAACTAAACATTACAGGGAAAAGTTGCGAAATGTCATGAAAGAAACTCTAGAATTGTTATGTAAACAAACATTCATGTAATGCGCTGCTACTGCTGCGTGCGTGTTCAACATTTTGCTTTGTTTAAGGGGTCCCTGTTATGATATTCATCAGTGATTTCGACTTTATGCTCTGTTGCCACCCTGCAACAGTGCAGGCATTGTTTTCGTGACTGTTTTTACATGCTCCTTGCATGTGTTCACAATGTGACAATCTTATTGTGTCACAGCTATAGGCTAACACAGAATTATCTTTGTAGTTGTGAAGCCGTGACCCACAACAGTGTCCACATAACCCGTGGCCATGGCTGCAGCAGCACGGCGTGTAATCTGGATGGACATGTCAGGTATGCATTAAGTGTACGTCTTCACAAAAGTAGGATCTCGGTATCATTAGTGGATAAGTTCATCGACATATTACTTAATGCAGCTTGCTAAATATAGGCTAAACCTTTATGGAACTTTATTCCGCTTGCTGCTTATTTGTGTTTGTATACATTATGCACACATTATCTTGTTCTGTATAAAACTACAGCCCACATGTCCTGACGTTTAATATTTGTTCTCGCATCAGTCGCTTGGCTGCAAGTTCAATTTTATTTTTGCCGATTACACAGCATATTTCTTCTTTATTTTGGTTTTATTTGTTTGGAACTGTTTCCTATGCTGTAGCATATATTTCCATATTTTACGTTCTGCTTATGCTACACATGTGCAGTTTTTGTCCATGTAAGACTTCGAAGTGTAGTGTGCCATATATGTCACAGGTCAAAGCACGCAGCGTGCATACCATTGTTTGACATTGATATTTACAATTATTTCTGTCTTGTTCTCAGAATGACTATATACCACTGACAAATACACATTTGATGAGCTCGAATTTTTTTAAATGAAGTAGGAAGGCCATTATTCGTTGTGCTGCAGTCAGTTAAGTAGTGAGGTGTTTTCTGGTAAGCTTGCTGTATTTTCTCTCACTTTCTTCATTAGCTTTTCTTTGCAAGCTGCCCCGATTCATGCTGGTAAGCACTGTAGCAGTTGTGAGTGTGTCTACAACAGCAATGTGGCAGGTAGTTTGCACAGACTACAGGATGCCAACACATACCCATCACTGTTTTTGTGGATTTCTGAGAACCAGCCGTGTCCACTCGGCGAAACTTGTGGTGTCCATTTGAATTTGCCGGTCAGTTCACGTAGCTTTTCAGGACAAAATTTACGTAGCGAGGGAAAGGAGACCATACAACATAACCTCGGCTAACAATTGACTGTTTAAGTTGATGGAAGGATTAACAAATACAGCACTGGTTAATTTGAGAGGGAACGCAGAAGTTGTAATACAACGGCATAAAATCACGATAAACGATGTTTGGATAAAAAGTAAGTAAATAGGCACAGACTAATATCTATCCCTTGTAATCTAGAAAGGACGCCTTTCTTCATGCGTCGATAATGGGGGCTGGCTCACACTTATTATTTATGTGGTGTGCCTGACTGATTTCTCTTGCCAATTTTCAACCATGGGTGAAAGCAGATAAACAATCCTAATCAGCCCTGAAGCCCCATTGCGGATATGTGTGGCCGAGTCGGACGAGCATACTGGTATTTTGAGTAAAATATGGTGATCTCATGGGTACATATTTAGGCACCAGCCAGTCTGCCCTGTGTACATTTGACCACATGTGAAAGGAATACAGTACGCTGCCTCTGACACGTACTTTACAAATTTGGGGCTATCTTTCATCAAGCAAGCCTTGCTTAATTGCCCTCTCGCCTTACTCAGTTCAGTTGTGAACTGTTGTGCATCTGCTGCCTTATTTATCTTTTGCTGGAAATATATGTGCATAGCAGTCCACGAGTGAATTGAGAAAGGCACCGAGGCACTGGAGGCTTGCTTAGTTAAACATACCCAAAATTTGTCTCGCATCTGACAGGGGTAGTGTAGTCTATCCTTTTGGTCACGTGTATATTTGGTCCAACGTACATTGCGCATGCAGACTGGCCGGTGCCTCAGCATGCGCCTAGGAGAGCACCATAATTCACTCAAAGTACCAGTGACCACATTGACGCGACGAGCTGGGAACACCACATCCAAAAATGGGACGTGTCAGTCAACCGCTCATTATGATTGCGTGACAAAGAACACTCTCTAATGACACGGAATAGCAATCACCATGTTTATGTATTCAATTTTTATGCAAGTTTGTTTATCATGCTTTTATACATTTGCTTTTCGACTTGTGCCCTCCCTCTGAAAGAAGCGCTCGGGTGTAAATGATAAATAACACCAGACAAGGTGTGTATTTCTTGATTGGGATATATGCCATCATACCGGAGGCCAACACAAGCATCACATAGTAGGCTTGAAATGTACGATAACTATGTCGGTAGCTGATGCAAATATTCTATAAAGACTGGCACTTGGATGGGTTGCATTGGGTTGCCCGTACACGAGCACTCCTAAGTTTATTTCCATGCCAAGTAATCCGATAGTGAGAAGATTTTCCTATTAGCGCTAGCAATGCACAGACACTGCTGTCCTTTGTCATGTAGAAGCCGATGCAGCCAAGTAGTTCACAAGAGGTACACACGCCACAGCTGATCCACGTCGCACGTTTGTACAGCCAAGAGCGATTTCTGCTTACTGTAGTTACTGCTGCACCCAAAGGCCACACCGTGGTTCCTCAACAACTTTGTCTGCACCGACATAACATAAATTTTTCACCAGAACTAGCTATAACATCTCCAAATCGTTCTGCAACAAGTGACAGTGTGTACTTCTGTGGTGGACTGGCAAGCTTTGTTAATTTTCTGCCCTTTCTACCATGCAGGGTACATGTGCACTCGCTTCAAGACGACCCCCCACCTCAAGAACAGCCTCTCCTGAGGGATAAGTAGTGAGATTAAATGAAAGGAAAATATCGCATCTGTGACCAGAGGGATATTATTTATTATTTTTCCCCTTAATTTAACCTCCTTCTGCATTCAAGGAAGCATTGATATGCCCAATAAATGTTTTTGCTAACTTTCTTTCGTTGAGTAATGTTTAACATGCACCATGTGTATGGGCCCAAGTACATGTTGTAAAGTGCTGCATCTTCGCTGGACACACATACAAACAGGCTTCATATATCAAGCTACAGAGATGGTCAGGCACGGGTAACATCCTTAAATAAGGTCTGACTGTCATTGGGACAGATCAGAAAATGTAGCCACGTGTTGTGGCTAATTTCGTTACAGGAGTGCAATGAACACCAGCAATCTAATGTATAAGCTCATTAGAGATTCATTAGGAAGACATAAGAAAGCCGCAAGAAAACTGCTCCGGTGCGTACCTAAGGAAGACATTTCATGCTCACAAGAAAAACACTCGTCAAGAACTCCACAGAAAGACGGTGGCCAATATGTTATAGAATGACCTTAGGAATACATAAGAAAATTCCAAATAAACTCATCAGAAAGTCTAATGGCTGTGAAGTCAAAACTCATGAGACTTTCGTGTGAAACTCATCTCATATTTTTTTAAGGGTAGCTTCACTAAATGTAAGCACACCTGCGCCTTAATTCCAGCAGCAGTACAAAAGCCCTGCATGCGTTTAGGAAACATTCAGCATTAACACCTCAAGGATGAAGCACATACAGTGATAGCAAGATTTGGAATTTCGCTTGAAAGTTGTGCGTTCCAGTGTGGCCGTGGATAGATTTCGCTTGACGTTTACTCTCCGTACATACCGCTTAGACCAGCGTAGTCAGCAACACGTAGTGCTATATACACGTTACTCTGCATGCCAGGAGCGGAAGCCAGACCGATACCCTGGCTTCTGCAGAACCGATAGCGCAAAATGTGAAGGCGCGTCCATGTGGCTTCGTCGTTTTACAGCGGAGCTGTATATGGCTAGCTACCATAAAGTTTTCCTACCTGCACACAAAAAGTATCATCAATGGCTCACGCCTCGTAAGCACTAATATCCTCGTGAGCAAGCAAAACATGCAATGGCTCATAGCCCTGTAAGGCAGAGACTACAAGCAATCAGCAAATTGAAAGGACCAGTGCTTACATTCTTTCTAATCGCACATGCTACGTACAAAACAGCATGCCGAGAGCTGTCATCATCAATGGCTCATACCACCGTAAGCAAGCAAAAAAAATTAATGGCTCATAGCCCCGTATAAGGTTCATGGCGGCTCCTTTTGCGTGGTTTAGTTGGGATGACACTACCTATGTGGTCGCTGCCGGTTATTTCAATGTGGATGTGTAGGGACCAAAAAGGGAGTGCTTTACGCGTTTCGTGTTGCAGACATATCTCTTGCGATGCCACACCGATCCGGCCCAACCGAGCACCCAGCGGCGTACGTGCATCAATTTTACATTAACAAAGAATGTGTTTCAAGTTGCGAGTGTACCGGTTAGCGTATATCATAGCGACCACAAAGCCATTGTGACTATCGTTATAAATTGACAATGGGTGATGCTATTAGAGTCTTTAACACATGTTTCTTTTTTTTTACCGCGATGTTTACAGCTCCACTGGTCATCCACTTTCGCAGGGTGGAATGACCTTGATTTTCTTTTTCAGTTAAACGCACTGCGCATCTCTAGAGGCCTTCTAACCCTCTACTTACGTACGGCTATCCTGCTATCCTGGTATCAACAGCTATTTACGCATTCGCCGTTGATACCAGGATAGCACGATGGTGGCTATAGTCGGTGGCAACCTCGGAATGAAAAGTTCATATGTGCCCTGTCCAACTCAAAAACAATTTGCATAGATGGTTCAGCCAATAGGCTGTATTTGAATCCTTGGAGTGAAGCGCATTTGCATCCTTAAAACGTCTATTTTCACCAACATAGATCTGTCCTTGTTTTATGATAAAACCTGAACCTCTTAGCAAACTTTACGCCAAATCCTGATATCACTGCTCAGCCAAAGGTAATATTTAACTTTGCAACAAAGAGAAGTTGTATTTCGATTGTCCTAGCATATATATCAGCAACGAAATTTCATGGTTCACATGTTCCAAAATGGCGGATACTTATAATTGCTTTGAGTTTTCCCGAAAGAACACGTATTATTTTCCAGACGCGCTTTCAAAACTGGTCAAAAAGACGACACACATCCAGCATTTGCCCCATCTTCTGAGGCAGTAGGCCCACGTACGGCTGAAATCCACGTACCATACATTTATGAATTATCGCTCCTGAGCAGAGAATTACGCGCTAAAATACTCGTTTCAACAGCCCGTTTGCTTGCATTGATTTAAACTTGACAAAACGTTTTTAATGACCTCTTTCATTGCCTTTTCCTCCCACCCTCCACACCATGACTGATCACCGCTGTTCAGGCGTCGGCAGACTGCACTACACAGTTACAGTGCAGTCTGCGTTATTAGTAATATGCTGCCCACCCCCCTTATTGTTTTGTTATTTGTCGAATAAGAAAACGAAACTATTTTATATGCACAACACGAAAATCCGGTTTTCCGAGGGGCTACAAGGTGTACTATTCCTGCACGTAGCACACTGATCCAATTTGCCGTTCGTCTCTGGAGAGTGGTTATTGGAAAAATTTTATAGCTTAGATGGTCCGTTCCGTTGGCGCAAATTTACATATGTAGACTACCGTAAACAGTGTTAGACAAGATAGAGAAGTTCAATGAGAACCAGTTACGAGCTATAAGTTCACTTCCTTATGTAGGTCGTATTTGCGTCTGCATAATTGGAGAGACCGCATTTTGCATTTATTATTATTTTATTATTTATGAGTTATTATCATATCCCTTGCATCAAGTGGCTGATCCATGAGATGTCAACGGCGTCGTAGCCAGCGACGAAGGGCGCAATAGTGGGAATTGACATGCGTAACTACGACCTACAGTCCAGTGTTTACCGATCTGTCGATAAAACATGTCTCGGCATGTTTAAAGAAGGCATGTACCCAAGGGGCGGGGGAGCCCCCCACCGAATTTAAGTGGCATAGCCCCCCCCCCCCTTATCCGCCCACGCCATCACTCCTCACACACATTTTTAAAGCGCCGACAAATCAATCTGCTCGGCAGTCAACATTTTTCTGCCTTTTACTTAACGCCTGCTTCCCCTTTACCGCGGGTCGGCCCGACGTTGCACTACTTTCGGGATTGGCCCACATATGGGGGGCGCTTAACGCCTGCTTCACCTCCGCCGCGGGTTGGTCCGATATTGCACTATCTTCAGGCCGACCCGCACCGGAGATGGAACACTTTGCTTTTCGTTTGAGAGCTGTGACTGTCGTCAGCTTTCGCTGCCATTCCATCTCCACAGAGTGGAATGGTTGTCAATTTTTTCACTCCTTTTGGTTGACGGTAGTTATCGGCATCTCCTGGGGTGTGGAGGCCAGTTTTCTCATCGATTCGGTGCCCGCGAGATTAACTCAAGATGAATTCAGTTGTCACCATGTATTGCAGCAAGCAGTGCATAGCTTATTGTTCTAATTATATTGTTTTATTTTATTTATAATGCCCGACACAATTTTTATGTCACCATCTATTCAACAATCACGCGCATCACTGTTGCTTCGTCAGTTCAACCTTCTTTGTTTAGACTGACGTCAGGGCCAGGAAAGGGATTCGCTTCATAGTCAGCTGGTCTGTATGCTCGTGGCACAAGTTGTGGCCAGAGAAAACGCCAGTTGCGTTTAACTTTTCCTTTTGCTTCATTATTTCCTTGAGTGACGGCTCACCGCGACGCTGGCATATCCTCGGGACCATATATCAGCAATATGGGTTAGATAAGGTGGAAAAGAAAATATTGCGAAACAGTGTCCCTCATCAGACCCTGCAATAACCGTTCAAATCATAAGCAATATGACTGTCAACCGTTACCTCGTCTGGTTTTTTCCTTATTGTACAGCACTTTCCGTGTAAAATTGGCAACTGGGTACAAGACTCGCAAAGAGATGAGAACTTAAGCGATCTACTAAAGGAGAAAGCCAAGGCAACAGCCAAACAGGGAGGAAAAGCGAAAATTGTTTGTGAAGATATTTATGGATCAACATCTGTTTATTTAAAATGGAAGTAGAGAAAACGCCACCGGAAGTGGAGAATAATTTCGTGTGTTTTGAATGACGCCTCTACAGTTGTCAATCGAGCCGCCTGACGTAACCACTTCCCTGCTGTGCTAATGGGGGTGTTTTCCTAACCTTCTGCGGTGGGCGCAGTACGTCTAGAACCGCAGTATCCTGCGCTCTACGTGGTTGTACGGGATTGGTGGCCGCACATCTTTACGCAACTTCCCAAATAACAACACGAGTCGGTTTTCGCACTTGGTAGAGCAGTAAACAAGGGATCCAAATGAAATGATTGTTCCGCATATATACATTTCTCTACTATTATTCCAGAGATAATTCAAAAAACGTTACTGGAAATCTTTATTTTCCATTTTCGCTCGTTAACTTGTTCTTGGCAAGGTTCTTCCTTCACATCTTTGATGCGCGAGTCCATTCGATGTGGTTCTTTGTTTGACAAGTAAAGAAAAGGTGGATCTCACAGGCGTACCTGTGAGATACACGTTATTTCAATTCTCTTTTGCGGGTTCACGTGTCTTTACGGCGAATGGTGGGCATTATTCTCATTTGTACTAGTAAAAGTACCCTCCCCCTCATTTGCATAGAAAAGTGGCCTTGAATTGCCCCCCCCCCCCCCCGAAAAAAAAGAAATCCTGCGTACCTGCCTGGTTTAAAGCATCCCTAAATATCGTCACAAGTTTACCACATACCCAAGTTTGTACCAAAAGGCCTGGATATAGACATAATTCCATAGAGTAGGCATCACAGTCCAAATGTAAAGCGCAAGTGCACAATGTTTCACAGCGGAGCTGTAAAGGGCTAGTTCCCCAAGGATCGTGTCCATGTGTAGACACAAAACCATCGTCATCAGGATTGGCTCCAGCATCGTCGTCTTCTTCCACAGCTGGCTCGTTGGCGCCCCTCGGCGGTACCACGTGAACGCGCTCGTGCCGTTGCTACCGCGTTCGTCGTCGTCACAAATAAATAAATTCATTAATTAAGAAACACAAGGACGTAGCCAATTTTACAGCGAAGCTCTTCAGGGCTACTTCCTCAGGATCGTGTCCATGTGCAGACAAAAAACCCCATACGTGGGATGATCCGGAAGATAGTGCAATACCGGCCCGACCCGCGGCGGAGGTGAAGCAGGCGTTAAGCACTCCCCATACGTGGGCCGATCCCGAAGACAGTGTGATGCCGGGCCGATCCGAAGTGGAGGTGAAGCAGGCGTTAAGCATTCCTGATACGTGCTCCGATCCCGAATACTGTGCAATGCCGGGCCGACCCGCGGCGGAAATGCAGTTCGCCATTAGGGGCCCACATACAGAGCTTCGCTGGTCATCCTTCTTCACAGAGTGGGAGGACACTGAGATATTTTTCGATGGAGCTTACATTGCCTTCTCTGATTGTCTCAGACTTTGGATGCTATCATAATAATATCAAGCGTTAATCGACCACGGAAAGGGCCAAGTAGCCAGCTGCTTCTAAGTACCTATTTCAGGCGGATTCACAATGGAGCCGACTATACCAGCTCTACTAACGTACGCTATCTTTAAACGGAAGCTGAAAGGTGTTCCAGAAAAAAATGAGTTAAGAGCTGTACGTCATGGTTTTCAACACTCCGAATTCGAATATCACACCGAAATTGAGCGAAAGAAGCGCTAACAGATTTTATTTCGACGAAAAGTGCAGCAGCAGACTCGGGGCAGCTCGCGCGCCTCGTTTGCGCCTGTGATTGGTCGGGCGCTTCGTGACGTCAACAATGGTGTTCGTCCGGACCGACCGCTGCCGCTACACGTGAAGCACGGTTCAAGGTAGTTTGGTGCTGTTTTGCCGAGACGGTAATGGAAAATTTTGAGAGCTTGCGTTTCTCTTAGGAGTTCGGCGTTAAGTCCAAACCCCATGAGAGCGATTTCGCGCGCGATGACGACGGCTTCGAGCGACGAAACGGGCCATCGCTTGTACAGATCGCTCGGTGTTGTCGCTCGATCGCTCGTTTCTAGAAATCTAGAACTCGTCGCTCGAAAGTGCAATGAGCGACTAGCCAACAGCGCGAAGGCGGTACTTGATGTACATAACTCAAATAATACTTTTTGTCGCACGGAACGAGCAAACTATTGAATTTTACACATGCAAGAATAAGAACCTAGTGCAAGACCTTCAGAAATATTTTGTGCTCCTTTTTACAGTAAAATGCATCAACTTAAATTAATAAAACACGCGTTACGCTAGTTTCGGCGCATATATATTGCTGCCCTCATACCAGGAAGTCGTCGCTCAAAGCCATCGCTCGCATGGAGTTCGGCTTGTAGGCGACCAGTGAACCCGAAAGCCATCTCCATCACCTCGCTTGTAGCTGTCACGTGCAAGATCGCTTGTATGGGGTTTATAATTTACTCCCTACATGTACGAGCCGATTGCGAAGAGCCAGCCTCTCCAGGAAGCAAAAAATGCTGGAGCAAGCGGTGCTTTGGACGCGAACGAAGGCGAAGTGTTAGCATCTCCTCGTGTTGGAAATGTTCTTTAGTGAGTATGTTTTTGGTAAGCTGCACTCAGCAATCCAGCGAGTTCGTTTCCGGGCAAACAACTGTAGTGTTATGTTCCTGCATGCCTCCTCGTAGAACGTAAGCGGTGATGCTATCGTCTGCAATTGTGCGCTGCCCCAAAGCTGTCGGCCATCTACACAGACGGTTTAAATGCGGGAAAACCTTACCGCCTCTAGTAGCACGTGTAATGTAGAACCTTCATCAGCGCGCCATCCGCAGGCTACTCATAACCGGCGAATTCCGTCGGCTACGTGAGATGGTCGGTTTCTCTATGTGCGCGAGAGAAGGGGGAGCGCAGCGTGCTGGCGTGAGCCGGCTTTCCAACACGTGCAAACTTTACACTTGCACTGCGTTATATGGTAGCTGCATGCAGGCTGTTTCACAACACACGTGCGAATAGAAAATTCGCGGCGCTTGGCGACGAAACCTGCGTCAAAGGTGGGAGATAAACATGCGCCTTCCGTTCAGCGTGCTAACACGAAGGAGAACCCAAAGCACACATTACCCGCCATGGTTGCTCAGTGGCTATGGTGTTGGGCTGCTGAGCACGAGGTCGCGGGATCGAATCCCGGCCGCGGCGGCCACATTTAGATGGGGGCGAAATACGAAAACACCCGTGTACTTAGATTTAGGTGCACGTTAAAGAACCCCAGGTGGTCGAAATTTCTGGAGACCTCCACTACGGCGTACCTCATAATCAGAAAATGGTTTGGGCACGTTAAACCCCATAATTTAATTTCTTAAAGCACACATTATTGATAAACTCTGGTAGTAATCGTCGTCACGGAAGTGGTTAGAGCACAGCAGTGTTGTTCTTGAGCGCCTAAAATTCTTTCGCTTTACAGCAGCTTCACACTTAGCTGAAAGTTTCTTGTCTTGCGGGAAGTAATGGAAGAAAACATCGTCGCGGCCGCTAGTTTTCATGCAACCGTAGGCTGCACAGAACGCCGGCATTTTCGGCCGGCAATTGATGGTGCGCCCATTAACTACCACTCTACATAGACACAATCAAAGGAATGCAGGGTCGAGCGAAGCAGCTTATGACGGCACGCATACAGCAACAAGCACGCTCAGGCACGGCCGCGGAGACTGTGAAGAAACGGAACACCAGTGCTGACGTCACTACGCCGCAGTTTCCGGTCTCCACTCGCATCGTCAGCGTCAGCAGCGGCGCGCGGCGCTCGACGGGGGGCGGAGCGACAGCGCAATTTTAACCGACGATTACATCGCTCCTAAGTGAAAAATCCACCCCAGAATTTTACCTGCATGGTTTATACGCTTCCCGCATACGTATATGAGCGTCTTATTGAATTCGACAGCCTCTTCAGTTTCCCTTTAAAAGCCTCCGAACGTTATGAACCACGGAAAGGGCCAACTGGCCAGCTGCTTTTAAGTGCCGACTTCACGCGTACTGGCAATTGCTTACATTTAATTGCTTGGTTGCTAGCGTAATAATATCAAGCGCTAATCAACTACGGAAAGGGATAAGTAGGCAGCTGCATCCAATTGTCAACCAGTGCACGACTGCCAATGGAGCCATCTGTCACCTTGCAGTGAATTCTTTGGTTGCTATCGTAACAAAGTGAAGCGTTGAGTAGTGCATAGCAGGACTGCCAATGGAGCCAACAGTACAGCTTGCAGTCAATTCTTTGCTTGTCACCGACTTTGGCTGCTATCACAACAATGTGAAGTGTCGGAAATATCATGGCTAGTCGCAATGGAGCCAACTGTACCAGCACTGCTAACATACGCTACCTTTAAAAGCCTCCGTACGTGCTCTGGTTTCATTGCAGACTTAAACCGCATATCTAAATCGAATTTTCGGCACCCATCAATTAAATAACTAGCCATAAAATCTTGTTTACTGCATAACCTCTAGGCTAATATCTCCACGCACAAAAGCTGGAACTGCGCTGCACACATGTTTGTTACTAACGGGTACAAAGAAAACCTGTTGGGTTGTTCAGGTGGACTCATTACTGAAGAAGAAAAACAGCAGGCAGGCTCAAATCCAGTGGTCATCTACGTAAAGCGAAGATTTCTTGGTGTGAGTGGCCCATAAACCATATGTGTGTATATATGAAATTTGGTTTTGTAGGTATATATACCAGTATTAAAGAGCAGCTTGATAAATGAAGAAAAGATTTTATTTGCAGTGAAATATAGACAAGCTGGATATTAAAAACACCTATCTACGTCCAATGTATCATACCAATACTATTTGTTTAAAATTTCAGTGGGGATCTATAAGTGTGTTGCGCTTGTGATGTATTAAAGCGAAGCTGCATAGCTCTACCGTCCAAGGAAATTTTCGGGTCGTAAGCAAAAAACTCCCCATACGTGGACCGATCCTGAAGATAGTGCAATACTGGCCCAACCCGCGGTGGAGGTGAAGCAGGCGTTAAGCACTCTCCATGCGTGAGCCGATGCCGAAGATAGCGCAATGCCGCAGGCCGAACCGCGGTGGAGGCGTTAAGCACTCTCCATGCGTGAGCCGATCCCGAAGATAGTGCAATGCCGGCACGACCCGTGGTGGAGGTGAAGCAGGCGTTAAGCATAATCCTGCGTCCAGAAATTGCACCTCACAATCAGCAAGTACAATGGAAGGAACGCTAACACATACACGCGCTTTCTTCTTTATAACATACTCCTCAAACAGCTCCTGCGTACGACGATCCCTATCACGGTTTAAATTTTTCGTTGTTTTTTTTCTAGAAGCGGAACGCACACTTTCTATGTCTCTTTTTCACAAGCCCTGCAATGTTTTGCTGCGTGGGAATGCTCGTCAGATTACCGATTCTTAAAATGTTCTTTTGAACGGGTATTAGAGAGTTTTAGCACTGCGCCATGACGATACGTACGCAGCACGCAAGTGCTTTGGAACTTAGGAGCACGTGTTGCGCTTTTAGTACTGCGAAATGCCTACGCACGTAAGCGGGCGAGCGTTAGACGCCGGGCGCGTCGGAGCGCATTGGACGCGTCTGCCAGTACTTCGAACCGTTGGTCGATCTAGACTCAGTTGATCTCGCTAACGTGATGTAACCTGTGGGCGCGTTCCCGCATCGTCGAACTATATTGAGGCCTTGAAGAGACTCTGCAGTTAATACGGATGAAATACACGAATCATATCGAGAAATATAAAAACCGAGTACTTGCTTTCTGAGGCTGGCACGGTCATTTGCGAAGAACTGCGCCAACAGCAGGTCAAGCCTTTCGCGCAAACAGCGCACGCTGAGCACTTTCTCAAAAACAAAGTTCCTATTTTTGCTATGCATTCCCACCGTGCAGGACCCGGCAATGGCTTCGGCGCGTTCACTTCGCGCAGCAAAGCCAAATTTCATAGAACATTGAAAAGTGCAGCCTTCCGCTGGTCGCCTTTATGGGAAGCTTTTGTCTCGCGCTCTCCCGATCAAACGAGAACCACGAGAGTACGCAGCGGCCGCGTACACATCACGTACCGTGGGTGTTGCGTTCTGCACATGCACACTTTGCAGAATGTAGCGATCTTACGTACACAACGCCGCTGCGTACGCGACGTCCGCAGTACTAAAACTGTCTATTAATTTTAGTAGTGCGTCATGACGATACGTACGCAGCACGCAAGTGCTTTGCGGAACGTAGGAGCGCGTGTCGCGTTAGGGCTTTTAGTACTGCGAAATGCCTACGTACGTAAGAGGGCGAGCGTTAGACGCCGGGCGCGTCGGAGCGCATTGGCCGTACCTGCCGATACGTCGAACCGCCGGCCAAACTAGACGCTGTTGATCTCGCTAACATGATGTAACGTGTGGGCGCGTTCCCGCTTCGTCGAACTATATTTAGGCCCTTTAAGATACTCTACTTTTAATGCGCTTGAAATGCACGAATCATATCGAGAAAAATAAAAACCGAGTACTTGCTTTCTGGGGCTGGCACGGTCATTTGCGACAAACTGCGCCAAGAGTAGGTCGAGCCCTTCGCGCAAACAGCGCACGCTGAAGACTTTCCTAAAAGCGAAATTCATATTTTTGTTATACATTCCCACTTTGCAGGATCCTGGAAAGGGTTCTGCGCGTTTACTTCACACAGCAACGCCAAATCGTACGCCACGGAAAAGAACAGTCTTCCGCTGGTCGCCTTCGACACCGCCATTTTTCGAAACTCCTGTCTCGCGCTCTCCCGAACGAACGAGAACCACGAGAGCAGCACGCAAGACTCCCTACGTACGCACCCAAGAATCGGATGCGTGCGTACGCAGCGGCCGCGTACGCATCTCGTACCGTTTGTGTTGCGTTCTGCCCATGCGCAGTTTGCAGAACGCAGCGATCTTACGTACGCAACGCCGTTGCGTACGCTACGTACGCAGTACTAAAACTGTCTACTCTCTAATACAGCGTCTGGTCTGACCGACATGAACACAGCGGTAGGAGACAAGGGAATTCGTAAACCACACCGCACGTGCAAGGACAGCGCGGTGGACAGGACTGCGTGTCCTGTCCACTTCTACTCCTGTTGTGCGTGTGTTTATAGTGCAGTAACCCCCGTACAACGTCATGTATTCATATGGGGGAAAAAGGCAAAAAGCGAAGAATTAGCGTCTGTGGCGTAACAGTTTCGTGTCATTGTTGTGTGCTAGAGGTCCTATGCCCAAGTTCTGCTGTTGGACGAATCATTAACGTTTAATTATTTTATAACGCCATATTTTTGCTGAAAATGATTAGCTTGAAAAGTCGCGAAGCCTCTTGAAGCAAAAAGGACGAAGTTTAGGCAAATACATGCATTAACCATCATTCGCATGCTGGCTGAATCACCGTGCTTGCAGCTCCCGTAGACACCACCGGCACAGTTCCCTCTAGTAGTTATTGTGTAAAACTATAACCTTGAAACGGTAAACTAAACTGCTTTTCTGGCTGAACCGTTCCTAGATGACTCCACGACCACGTTAAACGCGTTAAGCACTGATCAAAATCGGCGTACCTAAAGGAACAAGGCCTCAAGATCTCGCCAGAAAAATGCGCATTGGTCGCGTTTAGCCGAAAGTCAATGAGATCATACGATGTCCCTATCGACGGTCAAAGCATACGTTATGTCAGGACGCACCGATTCTTAGGCGTAATCATTGATCGTGACCTCTGATGGAGTCCTCAGGTGGCCTACCTAAAGAAGCGCCTGACGGATATCTCTAATGTGTTTAAGTTTCTTGGAGGAAATGTCTGGGGTACTTCAGTACATGCAATGATGCAACTGTACAGGACGCTCTTTCTGGGATATTTGCGATACAGCTTGCCTGTGCTGACCAACAACTGCAGAAGTAATATCCGTACACTCGAAAGCGTTCAGGCCCAGGCACTTAGAGTGCGTCTTGGATTGCCGCGGTGTTCGTCAACGGCTGAAACAATTGCCATTGCACACGATTTCCCAGCCAAGACCCATATAGGCATGGAAGCGCTCAGAGCACACGTAAGACACCTTGCTCGAGCCCCTGCCCATCACCTAGCCTCACTGCCAGAGGATCGACCACGTGCTTCCTTTTGTGAAACAGTCCTGCCTTATCGTGCATACCTTCCATCAGGTTATACTGCTCCCGCGAAAGTTCCGTTTCCGCCATGGTTCTTGGTTCAAGCAAAGGTTCGACTAATGGTACCAGGAATACGAACAAAAGCCCAACTCTCGTCTCCAGCACTCAAGCAGCTTTCACTGCTCTTGCTATACGAGACGTCCAACGATCATCATCATCTATGTACTAACCCTTCAACCACGGTGAATGGGTCTGCAGGATCGGTGATCTTTCCTGCAAAACTTTCCACCATAAAGATTCGACCATCTCACCAGACTACATCGACTGCCGCGGAGTTTGCTGCTATTCGTTGTGCACTTCGTGTAATTTCTGAAGAACTGCGCAAGAAATGGAGCGTGTTCACTGACTCCAACGCCGCTCTTCATTGTTTGGTTTCTGCCTTACGCCGAGGACCCCACGAACAACTGGTTCTAGAAATCAGACTGCTGCTTCACCACATCGTCGAGCAAGGACACGACATCACGTTGCAGTGGATTCCAAGCCACTGTGGCATAATGGGCAATGAACATGCCGACGCAGCAGCACGATCTGCAAATGAGGAGGGCTTGCAAGACTCCATTCCATTCTCAAGAACAGACGCTGCAACGAAATTCGTGTGCTTGCAAATGAAGCCGTCAAAACTTTATGGAACACACCAAGCTTAAAGCATACACGTCTACACCGACTGGAGCCATCCTTTCGACTTCGACCTCCGTCTGGACTCTCTCGACTCGAAACAGCAGTACTTTGCCGACTGTGGCTTGGTGTCGCCTACACAAAATCCTTCGCCTTCCGAGTCGGTATGGACGACAGCGCGACTTGCAGAGACTGCGGCGGCGAGGAGACTATCGAACACGTGCTCTGCCACTGTTCTCAATACAGCGCGAACCGGCTGTCGCTAGCAACCGCGTTGGCACGCCTTGACGGCAGGCCACTTTCAATACAGTCAGTTTTGGAATGCCGACGTGAACTGTCGTCGCCGCAAAAGTCCGTCAATGCTTTGTTGACTTTTCTATGTGACAGTGGCCTATTAGAAAGGCTATAATGACCCCATTTCGTCCCTTTTCATATTTTTTCTCACACTTTTATTTTTGTGACGCTCTTCTTTCCGTCTTTACTTCCACTTTCCCTTCCCCTAGTGCAGGGTAGCAAACCGGAGGTTTTAAGTCTGGTTAACCTCCCTGCCTTTCTCTCATTTGCACCTCTCTCTTAGGCACTGGTGGCCAGATACGTACGAAAAAGTGCCTCGAACTTGGCAAGAAAGCTTCGCTTAAAAATTTGTCCGTTTCGGCCCAAAGGAGGCGAAGCATTGATATTAATAGCAACGCCTAGCGTTGCGCTTGGGACTACTGGGATGGCGTTCAAGTGCACGTGCGTGCTACGCGTTGGCGCGACGCAGCACGCCTGGCATCTCCTACAGGGCAGAGGAACAGTGTCTCGGCAACCTAGGCGTCTCAATACGTTCGCTTGATGAGGGGTGCATGGCACTTCGAGCGCCCAGTGAAATATAAGTGTCCATATATTTGATATCGCAATAAAAACGGTATGCATAAACTATCAAAGGTTAAAAGGTAAAAATAGGCGAATAGCTTTCTGACCCGTTGAATATTGATCGGTGAAAGTTGGTGGCACAACGTTTCATCTCGTTCCTCGGTTGCCATGGCAGCGTCCTGCTACACGCCAAGCCTCACATTGCTTTTCCAACTTCTAATCCCTTTTCTGCCACAGTCATCGTGGCAGCATTCTGAGCCTGCCGATTCGAATGACGCAAAAGGTTCACCACCTACTGGCATCCAGTGAGGTCAGAAGACAGCGGTGCTTTTCACTCTTTCCCGATGACTTACTTTCCGTCCGATGACTCCGCCTTCGTGGCGACCTTCTGCTCATTCTCTCAGCTGAGATATTCAGGTCTCGAACTACGAACACGAGGAAAAGTGCCAAGGAAAGCTATTTGCTTTAAGGTTGTGCAGATACCACGCACTGTAGAAATTGATGTTAAATGTGAAGCATTTCACAGGTGGCTGGCTATCCGGGTTCCACAAAACGTTACCAGGTGGACGAACGTGTTTGCACAAGGCGAGACGTTGGGTGGGTGACACGAGCTTGTGTGTGTGACCCCAGAGCAAGACGAAATTTCTATACAGGCCGTTCGACGTCACATCCGACATGCTGATCGTTTGGTTCTACATAGGTATCGGTGACGGCAGAAAGCGTGAGAAACACGGAGCGTGGCATCACCTGCGACTAGGGCTGCACAGTGATACGTACACATGTCTATGTCATGTGGTGTATGAATGGAATACTTTATTCAGCAAGCTTTTCGACGCATCAGGCGGATGTAAGTGGCCCCACTTCACAGGAATCCATACGCTGCTCTCGCCACTTGGCCCCTGGTTACGAGCCATAGCTGGTCTTCCAGGGTGGGGCTGGAAAACAGGATCTTCCATCGCTCTCCAAGTTAGGAGATGAGGTTTAACCTTATCAGTAAAATCTTTTCGATCTGGGCCAGTCTTGAAGACGGTACAGTCGCACAGCTTCTATACGTATCTATAGTGTCAGTTGCTATGAGGAAAGGACCGGCGAGTGTAGGCAAATCACGAAGCGTTGCAGTTTCACACAGCGTGTCAAAGCGGTAGCTGTCATGAGGGAAGAATGCGAAAAAGTGACATGTGGCACGAGCGCTCAGCGACCTGAAGAGCAACTTGGGTTTGGCGCGAAAGAGGTGCGCGTGCGACCGGGCCGTAATTGCTAAAGCACTGGGCTGCTGTGCTGGAAGCCTGAGGTTAAGACCCCACCGTTGGCGCCCCGAATATTTTGTTACTGAAGAGGCCCGAAACGAGGGGCGAGACAGGAAGCTGCCTACCTACTGACGGCCGATTGCCTATAATGAGGCAAAGAATGATGCACGTTAAAAATTATGCACATCCGACAGACTTGTTGGAAACTATGGGAAACAAGTCTTTCGTGAAGCGGTTCCTTGAACTATAAGTGAAAATGCGATGCGTGCAAGTGTATTTATTGTCATGCTTTGCAACGCGCAATCTTATCCAACGGTTATCTTTACCCTGCACTGGTTACAACTTTAATGTCGTGCATGTTTATGGGCTACACGGTTTAGAAGCAATGCTGACAGCTAGCAGTTCATGCGAATGCGCACTATTGACGATGTTTGATATTTTTTCGGGTGAATAACGATTAGGGAAGCTGTGCGCAGAGAGAAGTATACGACGCGTAAGACTGGGTTAAGTTTGACTGTTATTCACTTGATTCATTCTAGCGTCTGTGGCCAAATTGAAACTGGCGCGCACTCACGTGCTTTTGCGCGGGTGTGCTTGACATTGGCACGAAAGAGGTATGCGAACGGCACTGGGACGTACGTAGACACCCTTACGGGGTCTCCTGCCGTCATTTGTGTTGTTCTCATGCAATGTATTGAGCGTTCATGTCTTATAGGACACCTTCGGACAGTAGTCCTCCACTTCTGAATACTCAATGCCCGGTTTTCAACGGAATACTTCAGCACATCAAATAATAAGTCGTTTTAATAGGACCTCATTGATAGCTATGCTTATTGTACCCATGCATCGCTGAATATACATTGCAGGTAAGGAACAAAAATTGGAGCACGCTTAAGCTTCGCCTTCAAGAGTGGAACGCGATAGCGTTATCTCACCCCGTTCGCACCGCCCACTCATTCGCTCGGCATGCTCTAGACGAGACGAAGGGGAGAAGCGGGCGAGTGGTGCGCCACCTGTTGGGGCAGTGCCGTACATTGTGACGAGGGGGTCTTCTGTGTTTACCGCAAGATGGCTCTGCGTGTGCGCCAAGCGCAGAAATGTAGCGCAAACGTACTTCGCTACTCGTTTAGCTGCGACTTCTGTAATTTACATGCTCATAATTACCGATATACACCGCAGTATAACTTTTTACGGCTTGTTTTAAGAAAACACCACATTCACTAGAGGCACTTTTGTGCTGCTTTGAATCATTGAACTCATGGCTGAGTGGTAGTGTCTCTGTCTCACACTGCGGAGACCCTGGTTCGATTCCCACCCAGCCCATCTCGCAAGTTGTTTTTATTTATGAATTGCCTTGCGCCATTTTTCACTCACGGCCAACGCCGCCGACGTCGACGACACCGGCTTTTCTGCGGCACGAGCTCCTTAACGCTGGCGCGTCAAAATTGAAGTATTAAATTGATGCCCGTTAAATCATGGACAAAATGTTTCATTTTCGAACTGTACGCTAATGCTCTTCTCTTCAAAACCTGGCTTCAACGGAAAGGTTTATTCGTACTTTGATTCAAGGAATTATATAGTTAGAAACCAGAAACTATAAGCAAACGCCGCTGAGCGGTCCTTCGAGTTTTGCGCTGCGAGTAATGCCCTATAGCGGTTCGTGCAGCCCGATCCAGCAAGCAGTAGCAGCAGCAGCTACCTGCGGTGCCAACGCCGCATGCCACCGCACGCCCTGCGCGACGAGAGACCGAGGAAGCAGCAGCGGCCTCCAACGCCGACAGGTGCGCGCAGCAGCTAAGCCCAGTGTGGGTGACCAGATTATATATATATATATATATATATATATATATATATATATATATATATATATATATATATATATATATATATATATATATATATATACGAACCGTGAGCCGGCTTCGGAGAGCGAAACGGCGGCACCCACACGCGCGCGTCATGCTACTTGCCTTGACGACAACCCGTCTCGCAGAGCGGTGCCGGGCGCCGTATCTGCTCTGTCGAGGCGCGCTCGTGCCGTGGCGTCGCAGCTAATGGGAATTTAGGTGCCATTTCGCTGCTACAGGTGCCGGCTATTCCGTTGCTCAATGGACGACTATTCGATGCTTTAGCATCAATATATCCGCCTTGGAAGCGACCGACCTGATAGGACCCATCAGCCAGGCGAACACGCGAAACACGGAAAAGTAGGCAAAGAAAATTTCAATTGGCCCACTCTCCAATTTCAGTTGGCCCACCCTCAAATTTCACGTTGGCCCATCCCATATTTCAGGTTGGCCCACCCCAAATTTCAAGTTGGCCCATCCCAAATTTCAAGTTGGCCCACCCCAAATTGTAAGTTAGCCCTCCCCAATATATCAGTTGGTCCACCTCCCATCCCCGAATTTCAAGTTGACCCAACACTATATTTAGGTTGGCTGCCGTCTGCCCTGAAAGTTGGCCCACACCAAGTTTTCAGTTGGTCATATCCCACTATAAGCTTCCCCATGCATTATCTATGAAGCACTATGTACCCGCCTTTCCCGCGGTGAAGCAACCTTGCTGTACCGCTTGTGGCTGGGAGTAGCCTTCACGAACTCATACTCTTATCGTTTGGGAATGGCCGAGAGCCCGATGTGCAATTCCTGTGGGTGCGAGGAGACCATCGAGCAGTTATTGTGTACCTGCCCCCGCTACGATGTACAACGCCGCTCTCTGCGGGAACTTTACACCGACTGGACTTAAGACCGTTCAACGAGTCAAAGATACTCGGACCGTGGCCACACCCGTCACTGGAACGGAAAGCGAATCGTGCATTAGTGCAATACTTGAAGTGCACCGGCTTACGAGACCGTTTATAGTGTCCCTGTGCATAGTGTCCCGCCCACACGCACTCAGTGCTCACTTTCTACCCTTTTCCTCTTTCCATTCCACTTTCCCCCACCCCCAGTGTAGGGTAGCAAACGGGATGCTCTTCTGGTTGACCCTCCTGCCTTTCCTATCCTTGCTTTTTTCTCTCTCTCTCACTATGTACCGTATGGGTGTTATCTCTGATCAATTTTTGTTATTTTTGTTATTTAAATTGTTTGTTGTCGCTTACAAAGCTAGCAATTATCTTCATTCACACTAATATACCGATTAAATGTTTGAACTTCGCAAATTGCGCATTTTTGCGCATATGCAGGCATTACACTTTTCATGTCTTTTGGCGTGCCGGAGTTGGGGTACTCGCCTAAGAATGCGTAAGAGGAAGCTTTAACTCGGGCCCAACTCCGACGCGGCCTATTCAAAGACACGTAGAACGGGAAGATGCTTTTCTGGGATAACCTCAGGACTGATTTTAATGAAGTGTGTTGCATTTGAAAGCGAAAGTTGGATTCTAGTGACTGCAGAAGCGCAATTGCGATTTAGGGCGTTAATTTGGTTTAAAGAATACTAAAAAATTCGAAAGTGCGAAAGAGATAAAAGCACGAAGTGTAGACTTTAATAGCTCTCCTTCAGGAATAGATATCGCGGTTCTGTAATTGCCATTCGTTAGGTCATTCAAAGTGGACAAATTCGACATGTCAGTTTATATATTACGTCAACTTGTTACGTTGTGGGCAGGGACTCCGCAAAAGCTGTATTTCCATATTATTAACTATTTTGAGATTCATGTGCGACACGTCAATTTTGTCCGGTTTAGATGTACCATTAGATATAATTAACATAATTGGGCTAGTGTTTCTTATTGCTGAGTTACAGAGATGTGAACTTTATAGCTTCGTTCTTTGAAAATTTACGACTTTTGCGAATTTGTAATAAAACACTGACGACCTAAACAAAATATCCGAGACCAACAGTCACTAGATTTTGCGTTTTTCTTTTAAATGTAACAAAGCTCGTCAAATTTGGTGCAGTGGTTGCCAAGAAAAACGAATTCTCCTTTTACATGTATTTAGATAGTAGGAAGATAGTACATGTATTTAGATAGAGGAAGCCTTAGCTTGGGCCCAACTCCGACGCGGCCTATTCAAATACACGTAAAACGCAAAAACATTTTTCTGAGATAACCCCTGCACGGATTTTAATAAAGGTTGTTGCATTTGAAAGAAAAAATTTAAGTTCTAGTGACTGTTCGAAGTGGAATTCCTATTTAGGGCCTTAATGTTGTTAAAATAATTTTCAAAAATTCGAATGTTCGAGAAACATAAAAACACGAAGTTTACAAATTAATAGCTCTGCATCAAGAACAGATATGGCGGTTCTGTAAAAGGTATCCATTAGGTTATTCAAAGCGGACAAATTCTATTGTCAATTTATATCTTACGTGAATTTGTTACGTTGTGTATAAGGGTTCTGCAAAAGCTGTATTTCCATATTACTACTCTTTCTGAGATTCATCTTTAACATATCAATTTTGTCCGGTTTAGATGTAATATTAGATGCAATTAACATAATTGTAATATTGTTTTTATTGCTGAGTTACATAGCTGTAAACTTGATAGTTTGGTTTTCTGAAAGCTTGGGATTTTTGCCAATTTGTAACAAAAAACTGACGACCTAAATAAAAAGCTCGAGACCAGCAGTCCAGGTTTGAAGGTTTTCTTTTAAATGCAACAAACCTCGTAAAATTTGGTGCAGCGGTTGCTGAGAAAAACGACTTCGCCTTTTATATGTATTTGGATAGGACGCACTCAATCTAAAGCTTCCTCGTAAACATTAAAAGCTTCGCTTTAACATACCGGTCACCCAGACACTGCTCGAACTTCCTGAATGTTCACTCCTCGCCCCCTATTATGGGCTAGAAAACCGGATTTTTGTTCACGTTAACATGCCCACCTTTCCTCTCTTTCATCTCTATCTCTCCACCTTAGCCTTCGTAAATGTATCGCCTTATTGGTAAAGCGTACACTGAATAAAGTTCAAACGCAATAAGGGAAACGCAGAAGCACATGCATCCCCTTGATTGCCCGTGTCCTTTATTGGGCCTGAACGCCCTTCATCACCAAGCCTTGTACCTTGCTGTCTGGATATTGATGCTCCAGCCAACTGTGCATGATATATTTATTTCTTCACTGCTTCTCTGGTGTAACAAAAAGTGCACAACAGTCTATTATATGTAAGCAACGTTGTCGACGAAGTGCCATACAGAACATCAGTGCTCTCTCACAGAACACCATTTGCGGTTTCCGCCGGAGTGCACATCCTTAAACCATGCAGGGAGTGGATAGAAAGGAGGAGACAAAAAATAATTTAAAAAATGAGTGCTATACCTCATGCGGTGGCGTAGAATATAGGTACACCATCAAATTTCTGTACTCAAGGTCGTAAATTTGAATGCTTGTCCAGATCACTGCATTTTTCTTTTTTTTTTTTTTTGCATGTAGTGAAGCCTAATAATGCGACAAGAAAAGTCCTGCCGATAGCCAGTGGGATTTTACAACGACTAAGGGGAAACCAAACGGGGAAGGCTTTATTAGAGGCTTCAAAAAGTGGCTCCTTAGCTAGAATCGAAATTGACGTCCATGGGTAGTATTGGGCGTAAATCCCCCTCAAAAAATCTTGAAATTAATCTTTTTTTTCAGTTCCCAGCGGCTGCGGAGGACGTCACTGAGGTGGTGGTCAGACCTACAACGCAGCAGATGAGGCTAAGAATCCCTGGAGTACGGACAGGCCACCACTGGGAACTGGCTACCACTGGCAATATTGAACACGCGAACGCTCTCGAGGGAAGCTATAGCTTACCAGGACTCTTTGATAAATTATTATGACGGTGTTGCATGGAATATGATTGGGCTTACAGCGAGGCTATGACACGTCCTCCCTTACACAAAGGCCTCGAATATAAGAGACAATAGGGAAATAATTTCATTGCAGTAAAGCTAACAAATACCCATCCAGTATACATCGTCACCTCATACCTATTAATTATTCGCTACATACGCATAATTCAATGAGCAATGCCCCACCAATACAGCCTGTTGCAAAACAGTTTGTTGTATTTACCATGTACTTTTCTTGAAGTTTGCGCAGGTCCCCCTTCTATTTTCTTTCATTCGCGCTTGCGGGACGCTGAATAAAAATACTATTACTAATAATATGCAGGCGCAGCTGAGGAAAGAATGCGCTGACCACTGACACTACGCAAGCCGGCTCCTGGTCTCCTAACCAAGGTTCAGTGAACCATTGGGACTGAGATGCCAATGTGCTGCCGAGCGGCTGACATCGATGGGAAAACGCGCATGGCGCAGTTCGCAGCTACCAGCTGGACTTGCCCGAAAGACGCGGCGCTCTCTGAGCTGCTGCGAAAGCCTAGCTCCGACACGTGATGTGGCAGCGAGCCACAGGGAGGGCAACCGCGGTGGTCAACATTCGGTTCCTCGCACGCGGATGCTGTCCGCTCGCAGCGGAGAGCCGCACAGATGCTAGCTCTGCCGCCCGAGTCGCCGTCGACTTCGCCGACACTGCACTTTAAAGACGTCTTCGATCAAGTCGCAGCGGGTCCAGCGCCGCGCGCGGCGCTCCGCAGGGCGCGTGAAGCGCGACGCGGTGCATGGCATTCATTACGCACGCCTCGTTTTGCCCCACGTGTTCGCGATGGTCAGTCGTCCTCGCATACCGCGCGCGCCCTGTCCGAGCTGGTGACGAACGACTAAACAGAGCGTTCCCGATGCTACTTACGGCCCGCTTCGGCTCAGCGTGACGCTGGTCTATGGGGCGTTCCAACACGCGAGGTACCACACATAAGCCAGTCGAAACAGAGAAGAAAGTGAAAAGTACAATAACAAAACACTCGGGCGAAATTCTGCAGCTGGAATACGCAGAATGAAAGCAGGCCAGCGGAGAGCTTAATGAGGGGGGGGGGGGGAGGGGGAGGGACAAAAAACGATAGAGGAAGCTGTGCGCGCTGCGTGAGGAAATAATGGAAAAAAGGAGCGTGGACAAATCGTGCCTGCTCTCGTCACTGGAGCGTGCTGTTTGATGAATCACGTCGTTAACGCGATAATGAGGTTTCATTTATGCCAGCGATGTTTTGGTCAAGTCCAGTCGAATGGGTCACTGAACGGAAGTTAAGAAAGAAGGCAGAAAAAGAAAACTCACCCCCTGAGAACACCGTGGGGTTGAAAACGATCAGAACTGGCGCGCGATCTTCAAGTCGAACTGGCCCAGCACGGTGCTGATGATATACAGTGCACTGAGGGAGCCTGTTGAAGAGAGAGAGAGAGAGAGAGAGAGACATGATGTCCTTATGCGCACTGAAAGTGTAGCTTTAGCCAGCGGAGAACTAACGGAAAGCATATGAGGAAGACAAAGATTGATTTCCAACCTGTCATCCTAAGTTTTTACATACCGAGGGCAGCAGTAGCAGCTTTTCGAACAGTAAAGCGAAGCCTCAAGTGTTACGGAAACAGAGTGAACCCAGTGCACCGCGAAAAGCACACAATATTTATAACTCCAACTTTAAACGGACCCTGAAACGGTTTTGAAAATTGTGTACAAACGTACTAAGTCGGTAAAATAGGTCCTTCTGATAACTCAGAGACAGATTTAAGTGCTCTCCGCGAAGCGTGTAATGCATTATGAGGTCTTTAAAATGTGAATCACTACTGATCGCAGCGGTGTCGCTTCCCCGTGTTCTCAGCTACCCCTTCCCACGCCACGTAGCGTGGCCGAGTGACGTCACTCGGGCGTGCGATCCTGTTGGCTTGCCACGTCAGGTCATCGAGAATGCTTGAAACATGCCACTGCGTTAAGCTTATTTTGAATAGCACACTTATGCATAAACAGGGAGAAGGGAAACAGAGGGTATCGATTTTTGTTAATCGCGAGCATATAAAGCCAACACGAAATGAAGCCAAGCAAAGCATACATAGAGGTAAATAGCTGTGGTTGAAATTGAAATGTAAAATATACTTAAGAGAGGCGAAAGTGGACGAAAAGGTAACTTGTCACCTGTGAGGACTGAACCCATTACGTTCCCTTGGCGAGCGCACAACATTCGGGTAATGCGAAGGTTGTGTTTGTTTTTTAATTGCTGCAAAACAACCAAGTCATCACGCACTGTAATGCAATCACAACAGTGTACGTGAAATTTTTACGTACTGTGCGCAAGATGAAGTTAGCATATCCAACCTGCGTATGCGTTTTTTACAAGCTGTGGAGGCCAAGGAGCATAATTTCGTCAAAGCAATTTTTCTGTGGTAACAACTTTGAAACTGTATGGATCGAGTGGTAGCTCTTTTTAAGCGTCCTCTGTAGAATGTCCCAGTGAAAGACTCGGTCCCAGCATTCTACAAAAGAATGCTCAATGGTCTCAGATTTTTTTGTAGAGTAGACAGTTTGTCGCCCAGGGTGTGACAGGCCTTTCTCACTCTGCCATGTTTTCACCGGTTGTGCGTCCGTGCGTAAATTGAAGAATAATGTTTTTATGTTTGACGTAACTCAGAATTTTCTTAACCCTCATCAGAGCATTATTTCCTTGTCTTCCACGCTGTGTCAGTCGATATACAGGTGCTGGCATGAGTTTATCACCAAGGTGTTTGTACATTTTTCATTTGAAGAAACGCTGCACGAGTATGTCGTAGAAAACCTGACAGTAAACTGCTTGAGGGAGAACTCTACTTAACGCATGTGTATCCTCTTAGAGCACCGGCTATGTCTTACAGGATGTCACAAAATATTCTGCAATTCATCTGCACGGTCGCGTGTGATCAACTGTCTGCAAAAAGGCATCGTTTTGGTCTCAAATAAAAGTAAAACGAGAAACAACTTGCCGCAAGGATAAATTTCAAGCCCACTGCGTTTGACGGAAACGCAACAAGTTCGTTCTTGGCATGTTAATTGACATATCAAGACGGAAGACACATCAAGACAGGATTGCCATCCCTGCCGACGAAGTATATCTTGGCATACGGGCTACTAAATGAACAGTGAGACATACGGGGAACCGCCTGCTTCTTGGCCAATCCCCCATAGTTGGTATGCTCCGGGGTTTGGGAAACAAGGCAATATCCAGATGCACACTGGACGCAGGCTCTACTTTGAGCTACTGTCGTTTCTGTCAGAGGAGTTGTTCTTCCTTGGAGAAGATTTCCTTCGACAGTGGTCATGCCGTTTCCTGTCGGTGGCTGATGGACACGTACGGCTTAATTTTCGACCAACCTGGTTCTTGTAGCCAGGCCATCAGAAGTATTCATTTCATGCACATGTAATGTAGGTGCCCGTGATTTCTGTGTGTGTGTGTGCGTGTTCTCGTATACATGATCATTTTTATATATACACATCTCATGCGCATCACTTCAAAATTGTGTAAAGTGTCACTATCACATCATCATTGTACATAACTATTTTGCGTACACTGTATATATATGAAACATCATTTTATACACGTGACAATTAGTTTATGTGTAACTGTGCTTTTCCGTGGGTCTATGTGATTATATGTGAGTGAGTGAGGACTCGGACACTACTTTGAAAGTGTGCCGTGCATACAATGCTTCGTTTTTTGTATATGTTATCGTCCTGGCGAAACTGTGTCGTGATTGTGACTCAGTATTTGTATTGTCTCCTGTTGAATTAAACTCTTTCTAAACACAGCAATCTTGACGATGAATGAAAAAGCAGTTCAGTGGCAAGGAAGACAGTTGCCAACGCTTTTCGCGTGTAACCATTTGCACTGCATTCCTAACGTCCAAAATATGTCACCTAATGAACGTGTTGCGCGCACTGCGTTACAGAATTCAGAAGGTGCACCGGGTCTTTGTAGTATTTATTTGCGTCCCGAGCTTGGAGCGAACTTGATCCATTTTAATAACCCTTTACTGCACCTTGTTGCATTTACGCAGCATTCCGATGAACGGCGTTAAACACAGAGGGAAAGTTGGTTTAGAGCTGCCTGCACACGTTGTTGCATTTCCGCAACATTGGTCTAAAAAACGAGCCGCCTTGTTCTGCCATCTGTGCTCATCCTTCACATTTTCTTCCAAAACAAACGTGGTGGAAGCTGCGCACGCTCGCGAGCATTAATACGGATAAGTTTTCCCAATTGTAAAGTTATTTCTCCATAAGACTAAGCCAAAAAAAAAATTCTTACGCTAAGCTCCACATCCCCCTGACTCTGTAGATTCAAAAATACATTGTTATCTAGGAATAGTTTTTTCCTGGCGACAGCACGTTGCTATGTTGCACAAATGCAACAACGTGTACATAGTTTATTTTCTCCGGAAAAGTGAAATGGCTCCCAAACGCTTTTATGGCCAAGCGATTCCTCCTGATTGTGAACGCAGCGACCTTTCCTGGAGTGACGACAACCACGAGTGTAAATCCGCTTCGATTCAATATGTGTGAAAAATGTTTTCTGGTCGAATTTTTTTTTTTTTTTTGAGAAGGGTGCGGTGCATCCGCACGCTGCCATGTCACGTCGTCACGGGCACAGCCTTACGTCTGTGCTTCCATGTTCTAAATTTTGACAATAACGCGAAAACACTGCATTATTTCCTGGCTGCACGGAAATCTGAATGACGTACTGCACGAAGTGTGGGAACCACCTGTGGCGCACAAGCAAGAATTGCATCTTTTTGTTCCACGCTAAATAGTAGGTGCACCAACGATTGTCACGTGTAAATGAACATCCGAGTATGAATCGCACTAAGTCTATCTTTCACCTTCAACTTCTTCTTTATTTGCACGTTGTTGCAAATACGCAACATACCCTTCTTCTGCGAATTCAAACTAGAGAAATTCGCCAAAGTTAGTTTCCATGGGAGTGCAGCAACTGTTATCCTTCCCTACAACTCGATGAATAATATTTTGAGGAAACAAAAAAATTGTGCAGTAGAGGGTTAATCGCGGTGGGTTTAGACAGATTCTTTTGTTTTGGGGGCAAGTTGTTTCGCGTTTTATTAGGCCACGATGACACGAGTCCTCTCCTCGCAGCACGACACGCATAAACTATGCGAGGTTGTACAGGCTCAATGATCGTCCAAGTACGTCACACTTTGACGTTATTTCGCCGCACTACGAATGCCATCACCATTTTATGTACACCACATGACGTGGCCACGAGCGCATACGATTGCGCAACAAAGTTGTCGCTGAGGGCGTCACATTCTGCGTTTCTCTCGTTTACGATCGTGCACTGCTTGTGTAGAAACAACAATTACCATCGTGAGCTGTATATAATTATGCGGTAATCTGGCGTCGAATGATCGACGTAGAAATCATACCGTTGCTGCCATATATATGATTGCCGTCGGCGTAGTCGTTGTCGTGCTGCTGTCGTCACAGAAACTTGCTCTCACAACCCATGCACACATTTACTCAATCTACACGAACACGTTGGTTCACATTGCATCGCTTTGCGGAAACCCGAACAATGCTGAATAGTCAGGGGCCTGCAAGATATTCCGAATATATATATATATATATATATATATATATATATATATATATATCATCTATTCCCAGTGCGTGGGAACTGCAAATTTTGAATTTTTTCGTTTAGTTTATTCAGATTATAGAGTAGTGAAATTAGTGTACATAGCCCACAATCGCAAGTTAACGCCAGCACTTTCTTTTATCGCTGAGGGCTTCAAAGAAATCTTACGAGCGTAATATATAGAGACAATCGTAAATGCGCGTATTGTTAGATATTTTCACGTTATCACGCGATTATCAGACTGAAAAAATACCGGAAAAAGCTTGTTTGTTGTTTATGCCATGCATATATGCTCGCAGCAATGCGGCGAACGCCCGCGGTAGGGTGGGGGGAGGGGGAAGGGGGGGCTGCTTCTTTTCGCTTCGTGTACTAGCTTTAAATAAATTTAAAAAGAACTGCGAATATTGTGCGTAGTTCTGCGTCTCCAGCCACTTCGCGCAGTTTCTCTTGGAATTTCTCTCCATGTAGCGCAGGCTTAACAAGAAAAACTGCGTTGGAGAGAGCCGCGGGAACACACTTAGTTGAAATCAACCAGAAGTAGGCAGCATTTGTGTCACCGATTGAAGAAGGCGGGGCATAGCGACGGCCGCGCGGTGTAAAAGTTGAGGGGCAATGCCGCGGCTTTAGGGGAGGGTAACGTTTAACTATACGATTATGTGTTACTGTGTTAATATTCAGCTGACACGAAATTCTTGTGACAAAGCGTTCCTTGAGAGATACCCGCTGTTGCTATAGACATACGATAAAACCCATCTCATGGACCCTTTCACTGAGCATAACTATATATATATATATATATATATATATATATATATATATATATATATATATATATATATATATATATATATATATATATATATATATATATATATATATATATATATATCACATTTTATTCCCTACGTTTTTAATTATAGACATTACATGTTACAGAACGAACTTGAAAGCGACTCCTATTTATATTCGAAGAGGATAAGGGAAGCACAGCGCTTCAATTGAGTTATTGCTTCGAATAGCGAAGCACCCATGTCGGCCCTCAGATAAGCTTCTCAAGCAACCAAGAGCAGAAACTATAGGCCTCCTCCCGTCATTCTCATTACAGTGCAGATGATTGATTCACCTTGCTCTATAGTCAGCCTACTGATATTCCAATATCAGTTGCTTGTCGGAATGTGTGTCACCGCTGGTGCGCATATTACTCGTCGTAATACCATGTACTTATATATTCCACCTCATAGCAGAGCGATACCCTCGAATTGTACATGCAAGTACCGCAAGCGAGGCATTCACGAGCGTAGCAGCTAAGTGCATCTACTTTTAGAGTAGATAAATTTTTTAGTACCATATTTATTAATTTTTTTTTGCTTCGGCATTCGCATTAACTTCAAAGAACAGAAAAATGCCGCTCGCAGATGCGCAAGAAAAACAGTGTGTAAGACTGTACACGATGCGGCGTTACGAAAGCCTAGCAAATCGCAGGTTATTTTCAGCGTCGTGGGCTTTGCAATAACCGGCCCTTTCAGCATTAAGCAGCAATGCATTTTTTTTTTTTTGCCTTCGGTACTAGAACAGCCGAACTGCCCCGAGCCAAAACGTACGCATGCAGGCGGGACACAAACGCGGTGTATGGATGGACTAAACACCTAAAATACCTCACCAAAAACCTGTCACCTTTCATGCGTCAACTCTCTCCTGTATAGGCACCGCGCAAACACGTCGTTTTTGCCCTTCCCCTACCCTCCCCAACTATTCTGAGCCAATTTCACAATCCGTCCTGTGAGGCGTGCCGGCTTCTGTGTTACGTTTCTCCCGATGCCAAGTCATAATATGTGTCATGACCACTCGCGAAGTGATCTTGAGAGCGAGGTTTGTGCAAGACTCGGAGCACACTCATTAACAAGACCACGCGTCGAAGACAGCAAAGCCCCCCCCCCCCTTTTTTTTCTTTATTTCTTCGACTGGTGAGCTGCACGGTTTCTGTCATTGCACCTAATCAGAATCGGCGGTTTGAGCCAACTCAAGGACGAGTGGCGCACCGAAAACAACGACGTGAATTGATGACGATGGCTTATATACACGGATGAGAAAAATGAGATTCTCATTAGTTGTTCGCTAAGTTTCGAGGCCGCAGTACGAGCAACTACAACAAACAACGAAGACTACACTAAAACGCTTCCCATGGACGGAAGCGGTCAGTTTGGCCACCGCTAAGTCATCGTAGAACGCAAAGGTAAGGAAGGGCATGAGGCGCAAATGAAGCATGTATGCTACGTTCCATAAGATCGCGTGCAACGCTGTGGAGGTTAAAGATAATTTTTGCAGTGCCTGAGTTCACACTGACAAATAATTCGGCGTTTTTTGCCGCCAGTTATGAGAACCTGTTCATTATTTAGATTCAGTATAACACAACAAAAAAAAAAAGTTAATCGTTAAGAGTTGAGGTGTACCACGTTATGTGGCTGCTAATACATTGTTCTATATCTTTTTGTCTTATCACTGTTTTCCGTTTCTGGTTTTTCTTTTGCAGCCTGTCGTGGCAGCCTCACGCGCAGGCTCACGCGGCTCGCGTGAGTTCGATGCCTAAACCTGTTGCCCGTGAAACGCGCGCTGCAATAAATTTCCATTACGGAACTTCATGCGTAGCTTCTACAGCGTTGCACGCTAAGTATAGGAAGCGGAGTATAGTAACTCGATGCCCCAACTACAGATGTCTGTTGTTGTTGCTTTTATTTTTTTCTTCAAGTTTTGGTGATTGAATGATATAGCTTAGGAACCTACTGATATTTGTCGTATTCAAAAAAAAAGGAAAGAAGAAGTGCGAAAGCTACGACTTATTGCAAGTTTTCTGCATTTTCCCTGCTTTTTCAGCAATTTATTACTTTTGTCGCGAAGCCTCTGCTACAGAGTGATCTACTTCTGTTGCGCACGAGCAACGGTTGATATGTTATCAATCGTCACTATACAGCGCATACATAGACGAGGGACAAAACGGACGACGAAGACAAACGCTGTATTGTCCCTCGTCTATGTATGCGCCGTAAGTGACGATTCATACCATGGAATACCAACTAGCCCGTACCCAAACCTTGATTGATATGTGCTTTCTCCCATTTATTGGCCTAAAGATAGTCCAAAACGTCCTGAACATTTCTGATTTAAGGTATATCAGATCTCGTCCTAAAGCCTGAAACCTTTCGAAATCTAGTGTGAAGGCTGGAACGAGGCGTTCTTTTAACTGTTGTGATGTTCGACCTTGCCTGTGCGCCATGTAGATTTTGAAACCACGCACCGCGCCAAGAATTTCGGAGGTCATTGCATTATCGGTGTGGCACATTGTAGAACTAACAATAATAACAAGAAATTTTGTTGAAGGTACCTTTTTTTGCCAGCAGAAGTAATCTGCTACTTTCTACCGGTCTCACGCTGAAGCTATAGCGCATACTATCATTTTTTTGCGACATGTGGCAACACTAGAATGATCTTCGTTCCCTGGCAGCGCAGGGTGGGCGTATGACCCAGTATATATGCTCAAGTAAAACTCTTGCTTGGGCTAGTTGGTTCATGCTTGAATGACTGAAGAACTAGGCGCAATAGACCAGGACTGAAGAGCGGTCCTGGTCTTCAGTCCTGGTCTAGCTCAGGCGTAGGTCCAGTTCAGGCGCAATAGACCAATCCCGGTCTATCCTAGGTTCACCGCAGCATTTCACAGCCAGGGAGGAGGTGTACGACGCGGTCATCGTAACGAGGTTTGCAGTTTTTTGAACTAGCCTTGTTTTTTTTTCATTTGTTTTCCCTTTCTTTCGTTTTTTCCGAGTATGGTGGTGACATCGGAATATGATGAACGCGACCTATGCACATTCCGGCCGATGCAACAAACTCACAGGGTCAGAGAAGAAAATGTTGTGAGTGCTGAGATTAAATGGTGCCTCTGAAGGCGAGGGTAAAAAAAAAGGAAACAGAGCAGCTTCTTCTCCTTGAGGAGCAGCACTGTATGCAAAATTGACTGCATTCTGCACTTTTAATGAATAATAATAATAATAATAATAATAATAATAATAATAATAATAATAATAATAATAATAAATAACTACCCGTCGCGATGGCTAAGTCTTCCGCGTTTACTTCTTTCATCTTTTGGTGCGCCACTCCATCAACCCGACCAGATAGCCATGCTTCTCGTCATTAACGTTTCCAACTAAAGAGTACAGCCAACCTGTGAAATTTAAAATGCGCAAAAGTCCCGCTAACGTGAGGAGGCGGGAGGAGGAGGTATGGCCCGTTTCTTTAAGGTCATTGCCTTGAAGTGCATACCTTTTCTGGCCCATAAGGACGAGCTTTATTGCTTATTTAACTTCAGACGCAGGTAACAGGCAGCCGCTAACTTGGAACAGCAGAGATTGACACGCAACATATTGTATTCAGATCGCACTCACTTTTCAGCGACATTGTTTTGTGATTTCTCCTTATACGGAAACTATACTGCATAAATTTGTTGAAAGCAAGTACCCCACCAGTATACCGAGTTTCGCACAGCCTCGACAAGGCTGCGCAAGTACCCCAAAACAGGGCTTAAGTTAGCCGGGAGGGGGGAGGGGAGCCCACGCTCATATGCCGCCGATCAGTATTATAGCGCGCGAGCTCACAAACACAACATTCACGCTCAAGTACCCGCACAAACGCACCCCGTTTGTGCGGGTAATTGAAATTGAAATCTAGAAAGGAACGAAGGAGAGGGAAAGTAGTGCGGAGGAAAAGATAACGTACCCGCGGTGGTATCCGAACCCACAACCTCCGCATTACGCGCGCGTGGCACTACTAATTGTGCTGTGGCGACGGCTGTCAGTTTATATATAAAAAAGGGGAGCACAGGATCAGAGGATCGCGGCAGTAGAAGAGGCACAAAAAAAAAGAAAGAAAGAAAAAGCACGTTGGGAAGAAATTGCTGCTTCGCCCGAAAGACGAGGTATTGTGTCGCGCACACTAGCTAACGTGAACGCATTTTACTCGATGACTATAATTGGCTAAATGTGATTCTATGTGACAGTGGCTTTCGTCACGGCTATCACAGGCTGCAGAAGTTGCGTTTGGGACGTCCACTTTTTGTTTACTTTATTGGCGCTGAAAAATCCAACTTTCTCAAGAACTAAAGAAATATATATATAGCTGTTATGTAAATAAATATATCATTTTTACTGTATTTTGGTCACTTATTTCGTGTGCCGATTCAATCAAGCACTGAGCAAACTCTGGCACTTTGGAAAAAAAATTTTCGGAAATAACTCGGGCGGCAAAGTGTTAGAGATATGCGAACTCCAAGCAAATACATATAGCTGCAACAGAACATTAGTTGCCTTGCTTCATTGATAACCTCGGGCACCACAACAATATATTTTACGGTTTCACACCTATTTACCTAGGAAAGTGGTATAAACAGCGGTCCTTAGTATAACCAGCAGTCATAATGCAGACAGAACTAAACTAAATACAATTGACTGGTAGCCTAATGAAACAAAAGTGAACCTTCACTAATTCACGAGCAGGTAGCTTCATGCTCAGGAGGCTCGTGAAACAGTCTGATGTGCCAAGAATCTTCGTCGAACAACGGTGATGACCGTCGCGCGCAGCACCTCGAAGCAGTACGACAATACTTGCTTTCCGGTTTTTTGCTCATGGCACACCAACTGGTTGCTCATGAATAAATTATTGATCCAAAATTGGAGAGTTAGAATATTGCCCCGCACAAGACATTACTGGTAATAATATCACCTCCCTGTAGTGCTGGTCCAATCAATCCCGCAGTACTGCAGTTGACCTGTCGAGGGGGGCCGAGCCCCCCCTTAAGGAATCAGGGCGTGCCTCCCCCGCCCCGCCCCCCTGTCTTTAAGAACTGTTTCAAAATTCCTTTTCTTTATGAAGTTTTCCGAAATCTTGCGTCACTCCTTCGATCAATTAAACCTTTGGAACTTTTTTCGCAAAGACAAATTATTTTGCATAAAGCATGACACAATATTCGTAAAACCGTACAACGAATCCAAATTCACATGTATTACGAAAAATTCGGGAGAGTGGCAGGTATGCTAAAGCCAACCAAAGTTATTGAACCAAAAGATAATAGTCTTCTAGCTGACGCTCGTTGTGAGCTCTGAAAACCAGGTTCTCACTCGTAACAAAATCGAGATAGGCAGCCGGTTGCTGGCCTTAATTGAAGTACGGACAGTGATTACATGCACTGTGGTTCATTCAAAGAAAAAAAACATGTCGCAGTGTCTAAAGCATGTAGCCGCGTAAACAGAAACATATTGCTGCGGCGTACTGTTGGAGTGACGGCTGTTTACACTTTTCGCCTAAGCAGGAAGTCGATAAGTGCACACACTGGACGAGCCAGCTGGAAAATTGATGAGAGGCACGTCGTGACTGTCTCTCTCTCTCTCTCGCACAAACATGAAGAAAAGCTTATACCAAAGGGCGTCACGCCCCCGGTGTTGGTTTAGAGAGTAACGTTTCTGGTTCGTACTTATTTTGGCACAGTTTCATGCGCGATCGTTTTTAACCTCTTTATTGCATTACAGGGACATTCGCTTCCCATTATGTGCACTTTTATGTGTGTAAGTGTGAGCGTTGACAATTATGGGTGCGTGCGCGAATACAAGCAGAACTGCCGCGCGACTAGCCGCTCGAGGCACTTTGCGTGCATTCGCGGGCTACTTGCACGCTCGGAAAAACACGTGTAGCACTTATTGAGCAACAGAAAGCTGTAGCGGGAGTTCTTCCCGTTGCTCTACAATTTTGTCATTGGCACTTTTCATTTAATTATAATAATCTATAAGTTCAATTATTAATTAAGGCTAATTATGTAATTAGGCGGGATGAAAAACAATCTGAGTATCTCCAAGCGACGGCAAACAACAATACATTAGTTCGGCCCAGCTACGTAGCATTTGCATATTTTTAAAGTTTGGCTCAAGTTAAGTGAAACGCCCTGTATATAGCGGTGCGAGATTATCTCCTCCAGTTACTACTGGCGGAAGGTGTTCTACATCGTAATTTATTTTTCGTGTTTAACTTGTCGATGAGTATGCACGCATGTATGTATGTATGTATGTATGTATGTATGTATGTATGTATGTATGTATGTATGTATGTATGTATGTATGTATGTATGTATGTATGTATGTATGTATGTATGTATGTATGTATGTATGTATGTATGTATGTATGTATGTATGTATGTATGTATGTATGTATGTATGTATGTATGTATGTATGTATGTATGTATGTATGTATGTATGTATGTATGTATGTATGTATGTATGTATGTATGTATGTATGTATGTATGTATGTATGTATGTATGTATGTATGTATGTATGTATGTATGTATGCATGCATGCATGCATGTATGTATGTATGTATGTATGTATGTATGTATGTATGTATGTATGTATGTATGTACGTACGTACGCATATGTGTGTTTGTGCAAGTGGTGACTTTACGTTAGGCACTTTCAAAACCATCAGCGAAGTGAACGCATGCAAACACACAGAGCATCGCTGTTCACAGCAGCACCGCAAGGTGAACTAATTCAGTGCAACTGTAAGGGTACTGACGCCGAGCAAAGTGACGCTACCAAACATGCCTTCGAGTGCCACTATTGGCAACTTGTTTGATATGATAAATGCCCACTGCAAAAAAATTAGCACTGTGAGTCCACAACAACTGGCAACATGTAGCCAAACATTATGCAAAAAAGAAGTGAGGCGTGCAGACAGGACACAAGAGTAGAGAAGTGGACAACACGAACGCCGACTATCAACTGAAGGAAGCACTGATTGTCCACTTCTCTACTCTTGTGTCCTGTCTGCACGCCTCACTTCTTTTTTGCATAATGCATCCTTACCAACTAGCTCAGCTTTCTGTCGTTCTAATGCAGCCAAACCATGTGTGCAGCAAAACACACAGCACTTCTAATCAAAATAACATTCCTTGAGCGCGAGGCTAATATAAACCTCCACACCGGTGACACCATTCTCAGAATTCCCATCATTTAAAGGTAAGGTGCTTCAGGCGTAACAAGGACACATCAATGGTTGATTTGGTTGATTTAATGATTTCTATTTACTCACAAAGCACCATATATATTATATTTATATAGTGGCCATAAAACATTGCAATTATACGTTATATGAAAAACAATGAAATATTTCCACAAGTAATAACAAAGCAAAACACACTGCGACATTGAAATAATTAAATGATATGCACTTTGTAACATAGACAAAAGAAAAGAACATAACATACATTATTAAACATTCCCGAACGCGCTATAAGGAGCCGAAAGCAATAGAGTTTTAAATTCTGACAACGATAAATCCTGTAAATTGTAGCCTGCTCTATCATATGAATTCAGTAATCTTCGAAGGTTGTTACACAGCATTTGACAACCGTAGTTAGTTCTAGAGCGCGGAACCTTCCATATTTCAGGTGCACAAGTTGAATAACGTTATGAATTGACAGATAATTTTGGCAAGTTCTACAAGTAAGGTATTGTTACGTTTGGTACGAAAGTAATATTCGCCTAATAGTCTGCAATTATAGTTGTTATGAGCTGTCGTAATATTGTATTTCTCAAACAGGTTTTCAGTATGGGTGGCATACTGTACATTAGCGATGACACGTATTCTTTTTTTCTGGATACGAAATAATTTACTCAAGTTACACTGAGTCGTGGTGCCAAATACAATATGCCCATAACGTATGTGAGACACAAGTAAATCATTATAAATTAATAATTTTATAGAGACGGGTAAAGTATACCTGCAGCGATTTAAAACACCTGTCATGCGGTAAAGCTTTTGGAGTACTTGTGAAGAGTACCCCTAACACCTTTGCAGAAAGAGAAAGTTCTGTAATTGTGGCTCTATATGCTAATGTTAGATCTGAAGGAAGACTCATGCCTTTGGTACGTAAAATTACAGCCTTTGTTTTCGCCGTATTTACTTTTAGAGAGTTCTCTGTGGGCCAATGGGATAGACTGCACAAGGAGTCATTTGCCATAGTAATTAAATTGGTGCAAGAACCGGACGAGATGAAAACACTTGTGTCATCTGCGTAAATTATAAATTTTGCCTTTTCGTAGGTGTAAGTAATATCGTTAGCGTATAAGTTGAAGAGCAACGGACCCAGATTGCTACCCTGTGGGACGCCACAAAATATTTATTTGGTTACCGATGTATTATTGCCTACAGAAACAAACTGGCGTCTGTTATTAAGATAAGATTTTAATAATTGAAGTGGAATGCCTCTAATTCCATATTTCTCTAGTTTGTAGAATAAGATGTGATTAATAAGTTCAAACGCATTTGTAAAGTCGACAAATATGCCTATGTTAATAGCTTATGTTCGAAGTTCTGCAATATAAATTCTTCTTTGTTGAGAAAGAGCTAATTCAGCGGACCAGTTTTTACAAAAACCATATTGAGCATTTGAAATTATCTTGTATTTTTCACAGAATGAAGACAACTGACTTAGAATAATTTTTTTCAAGACCGTTTGAAGAAACAGAGAGGATAGACATCGGGCGAGAATTTTTCGTGTCTAATTTATCACCCTTTTTAAATAATAATACTACCTTACCAACCTTCATATTTTCTGGAAATACGCCTGCAGAAATGCACAGATTATAAATATGTGTCAAAATAGGGGCTAGACCATATATAACAAATTTTATAGCTTGAATCTATAGACCATCGGCATTACAGCTGCAAGATGTTTTGAGTCTTAGGCATACCAACACACATCCGAAGGCATGAGTGGCTGAAAAAATATTGTGTTTGCGTTTAAAGTACATGTTCTCTCATGTGTATAAATCTGTCATTATTATGTTGTAATTTTTTTATGCTGCTGTCTATCGTAACCCTATTTGTTTGGAGCATACAAGGCTGCTGTGAACATACCGTAAATACTCGTCTAAATGTCACACTCATGCATACGAGCCGCACCCCTTACTTGGCAGCCCAAAAGTTGTAAAAAAAAATTGAAACAAACAATTTTAAGACTGAAGACAGTGTCGCAGCTTGTGTGCATTGTTACGGCTGCCACCTGTTGTTACCAGCTGATATCGGTTGTTACGGGCGCGGAGTTTCGGCGACCACCAACGGCGTCTGCTGGGAGCTCGAACCAGACTGACCATCGGAGAGGGTTCGGCAGTGAAGACGAGATGATGTAAAAAACAAATAACGGAAGTTGAAAGGGCCCCTAAAATGGTTTGGACAAATTTTCTAGACGCGCAGGGTAGAGCTAAGGTTAAGCATTCGCACCACAATTTGTGTGAAACGTCGCATATTAAGAGAGCCTACGGACGATTACAAGTTACCCTCCTCCATAGTCATGCGTTTTCTCCTCAATTCGTTCGCCGAGTGATCGGGGCTAAGCTCCGCCTTCAGTGGCTCTGCATCATGATGGCACGTCGTGTCGTCGGCTTCCGGTTCTCTAGCAGCGAGCGCGGGAAGCCTCCCCAAACTCTCCCCCAGCTGCTTGGCAGTCGACCCCAAGCGAGAGCTATCGAAGCAGCGTGCGTTGCGAGCATTCTGTCGCAGCACCGAACGTATGCAGTATTCCAGTAACCACAGGCAAGCTGGGCGTTTCGACGGAACAGTGCAGGCATAAACTCAAGCTGATGAAGGAACTTAAGCGTAGACGCACGTGAGCTGCCTGATTGGTCTCCGCGGTCCAGCCACCCGTTGGCGCAGATCTTAACCAGCCAAAGAAAGAGCTAATATCGCTCTAACCAAGTGTAAAACATCTTAAACATTTACAAAAACAACGTGTTAACGATTACACTCCTGCGAAAAATTTACGCCAGCAGCAAAGACGAATACATTTTGTTACTGCTACTGTGTGTGGTTGAGCTCTGTGCCACCAGGTGGCTGCACCGTGCAGACCATTCACATTTGCGCTTCTGCTCACCCCGTGAAACGACACCTAAGGGGACACGGCCAGGTCCTGTCCCTTTGCGCTGGCGTTCGCCCTAATATCGGACTCGCGAAACGCTATTGCGTTAGTAATCTTCCGGTGTAAAGTGAAGGTCGCAAACGCGCAAATCCTAGCGCCGATCGGATACTGGCAGTCCGATGCGCTTCAGCCAGTCCGCTGGTCTGCTGCCTTGCAGAGGGACATGATGTCGTAGCTTGACATATTCCACAACGCAACAAATTCGAATCGTAGTGCTCGCGAAAAGACTGAGACCGACTCTGACCGCGGAGCTCTCGACAAAATGGAGCACGTTGTAACACAAGCAGACGATGCTTGCTGCGTGCCGGAAGTGCTTAAGTGTAGTGAGAAATTATTATTGTACATACTCTTCCTGTTACTTTCTTTTTATAGAAACAAATTAACCAGCATTCCAACTATTACGAACATCATTTGTTCACCATAAAGGTGGAAAAATTATCGATGACACGCCCTGGGCAGCCAATCGGATAGCTCACCTTACTGATGTCAATTGGGCGATTTACGTCATATGGGTAGGAGCGGCTGAAAATTCCGCCGAACAGTGTGCAGCGATGTACATTTTTAAAACCTTATAATAAATTACAAGCTTTACGAGGAGCACGTAGATGCGTCGATTAATTATCAGAAGGAGCTGCTCTAACTACTCAGTACGTTTGTACAACATCGTCAAAATCGTTTCAGGGCAGAAAAATTAGACCGCAATGGCCCGGCCCCGTGTAAAGGCCACACCTCGTCAGAATTGCGAAAAAAAAAAACAAGTGCTGTTCTAATACGATTTATACGGTAACTGTAGGGAGGAGAAGAAAGAAAGTGGCAATGGCGGAAGGTTGGTGCCAATATTTCTGGTTTAGCCCGCTGACAAGAAAGGCAATGACAAGCCCACGTAGTGCGCGCCAGAACGAAAGCCAGTAGTTTTCGACTCTTTACCTCGGTGACAAAACACATCTTTACAAACAAATTTTGTTGTAAGTTACAGAAAAATGTAGAGATTCTTGCACTCCATGCAGCCATGTGGCACATTACTTCTGTTTGAAAACGTAAAAAGGGGGATCCCGTAGGTTGAACAATCTTGAATTTTTTTTCCTGACATAAAAAACTGATAGGAGGCGCAAGCGGAAATTTCTTGGGGAGCAGGCTCACCGCTGCCATGACGTTCGCATAACCGTCTATATTTCATCATCATCAGCCTGGTTACGCCCACTGCAAGGCAAAGGCCTCTCCCATACTTCTTCAACTACCCCGGTCATGTACTAATTGTAGCCGTGTTGTCCCTGCAAACTTCCTAATCTCATCCGCCCACCTAACTTTCTGCCGCTCCCTGCTACGTCTCTCTTCCCTTGGAATCCAGTCCGTAACCCTTAATGACCATCGGTTATCTTCCCTCCAAATTACATGTCCTACCCATGCCCCCCCCCCCCATTTCTTTTTCTTGATTTCAACTAAGATGTCATTAACTCGCGTTTGTTCCCTCACCCAATCTGCTCTTTTCTTATCCCTTAACGTTACACCCATCATTCTTCTTTCCATAGCTCGTTGCGTCGTCCTCAATTTAAGTAGAACCTTTTTCGTTAGCCTCCAGGTTTCTGCCTCGTACATGAGTACTGGTAAGACACAGCTGGTATACACTTTTCTCTTGAGGGATAATGGCAACCTGCTGTTCATGATCTGAGAATGCCTGCCAAACGCACCCCAGCCCATTCTTATTCCTCTGATTATTTCAGTCTCATGATCCGGATCCGCGGTCACTGCCTGCCCTATAAGTAGATGTATTCCCTTACCACTTCCAGTGCCTCGCTACCTATCGTAAACTACTGTTCTCTTCCGAGAGTGCTAATCATTATTTTAGTTTTCTGCAGATTAATTTTTAGACCCACCCTTCTGCTTTCCGTCTATATTTGATCACCCAGAAAGCTCTAACACTCTTCCACGTCAGAGAAAAATCAAAACAACCTATTCGTGCGTATTTAACGCGATTAGCAATCGTAGGATACTTTCACGCGCTTTTTCAGTGGTCCATCTATCTCTCCCTAACCCGTTTTTACAGCCAATCTGGGTCACGCTGGTTAGTCTGTGGTCTAACGTGCAGCGCACAGGGCTGCTGTGCTGACGGGGCAAGGGTTAAAGCCAACCGTCGGACCAACGTGACACCGGGTGTGTGCCACTGTTCCTCAGTGACAACAACGATCTGTTAAAATGTGTCTGGCGCTGGGCGGAATCGAACCCAGGTCGCATATATGTTTAGAATATCTCATGTGGATATAGATTTACACATGCGTCACGCGCTGACTTCACGGCGCCGCCGCTAGGTAGGGCTGCGTGTCCAGCTGCGACCGCGCGAGAGAGGAGCCCGCCTGCATACACTCCTCACGCATGACGCGCTTCGCCTTTTGCTTTAACAAGGTGTGTCGCAATATTGCTTCAATGGTAATCGCATTGAGGTTGACATTCATTGTGAGATGGTTTCAGGGGGAAATTTTTGTGACCATGATGAGTACATTCGCACCAAAACAACAGCAACAACGACAAAACAACTATGAAATCGTAATTGAGTAAATTATTATATACTGTAGTATTTAATTAGCGATTGGTTTGTTGAACTGTCTTCAGTGGATGATCCAGCATATCAAAACGCCACTGTGGACTTCAGTTGTTTCCAATGTTCGGATCATAATTTGTAGGTAACAAATCCAGCGTATCAGAATGATACGTTAGCTTATCTGTGGGGTCAATCACCAATATTAAGCTGTGCACAGAGAACGCCTTCACAATTTGTCTGTAATAAAAGAAATAGTCACCTGCTAATAATTGATTACACCGATTTTAGCGCAAAATACTCAAGCAGATTATCTGGACCTCTTATCGCATAGCTTATCTGGATAGCCCCCTATCCAGATAAGCACTTTGGCGCTTAGACCAAAGCGTTATCCCCCACTGCCACTGGGATTCGAGTTCATGGCGCAGTGGCAATGTGTTGTTCGGAGCGGGAGGCGCGTTAACCAATTGGCTATTGCATTACACTCGCGCTTAATAATGATCGTATGCAAGGTGGTGAGCCCTATCCATACACTCCGTGAGTGGTGGTGTCCGTGCATGTATTTCGGGGGCCACACAACAGGCAATGCTGTAGCTGACGAAAAAGGTTTATTCCAAACAAGTTGTTTTCTCTATTTCCTTCTTTTCTTTTTTATAAGATGGCAAGGTCAGCTGCGAGAACCAGCTGACGCCGCAGTAAGGAGTTCAGCGCGAGACGAGTCCATAAAGTCGGCTGATTCTTTGCCGCAGCACGCTCCAAAGCTAAATTGAGTAGCCCCTGCACACAAGGGACACGTGGCAGACTCGCGGAGGCTTTGCGCGCACGCAAATTAACCCGTGCAATTAGGTAAGCTTAGTCTGGCAAACTGTAAGCAACCACGTACGCAACGCTAGATGCCTCAGGGGTGAGTCAAAGACCACGTCCCTGCGAAATGCGCGAGAGCGATACGACGTGGCAGCCGCGACCAGACGCGCGTGGAAATAGAGCCAGCGGGCCAGGCCCTCTCGCCGAGGAACGCGCGCGCGCGCGCGATGCTGTCGGTGCCGCCGGAGCGAGGCGCACCGCGAGATTTGCCACGCCGATTGCCCGCGCCGCGTTTCTTGAACGGGTGTTCCTTGTGCTTGGCAGGCAGCGAGCGAGTCGCGCATGTCTACGAGGCCGCCGAGCGACAAAGGAGCACGGCCCGCGGGAGGCTCTCGTTCTACTTGTCACCTGGAGACGATCCAGGAATAGTTGTGCGCCGCCCAGCCGGGTCACCACTGTTCTGGGCTCCGCGCGAGCGCGGGGGCGCGCCAGATAGCGAGATTCCGGCGGGTATACAAACGGACCCGGCTTCTTTGGGGCAGCGGCGAGGCGACAGCTGAGCTATAGCGGTTGTCCGCGAGCACCGCGATAGGGCAGCCCGCGAAGCACAAAGACCGCTGCGTAGTAGAGCTGTGCCTTCCCCTTCGACGCGCCGAGAGAAAGGCCTTCCCGCCCTGCACAAGGCTGCGCGTTCGCGAAGCGCGTCTATCGCGAGCGCCGAGAGTTCGCGGGCAAGCAGCGGTTCGAAACTAGATCCCCTCCCCCTGCCACCTCCTCCCGACTGGTCTTGCCATCTATAAGTCTATCCAAGGGCGTATCCCCGCCATCTCTATAGGCCAAGTTATCTCGACCGACTGTCACGCTCGGGTCGGGAGGGGTGGGTGAGGTTAGGAACCGAAAAGAGGTTTCTTCTTTTGCTCGTCTCCGTCTTCTCGGTGCCGCTGCTGCTACTTCGTCATCGCTTCCCCTGCCTCCGCGGCTCGCTCGGTCGCTGTGTCTCCGCGCGTATAACCATACGCGGCAACAACTTCGCGCACAAGTGTCGGCCGTGTTCGTTGCGGCGGGCAGCACAAAGAGCGTCGCTTGTGGGGCGCCATCCCCCCCCCCCTCCTCCTCCTCCCGCTTTTCCTCTTAGCGCTGTAGAAGCTCGCCTCCGCTTCATCTTTGCCAAATCGGCCGGTCCGCCACTCCACCCTTCTTCTTCGGCCAGGTACCGCCGAAGATACGCGCCAGAGACGACAACGATATGCGCCTTCCAGGAACGTCGCGATCCGCACGTGTTGTCGGCGGCGTGGCTCTCCTCTCGACTGCCGTCCCCTTGTGTGCCAGGGCTCGGAGATGAGGGGCAGACGGGCAGAACTGCCTGATGCCCTCTCCTCCTCAGGCGTCCTCCTCCCCCATCGACTTCCCTCACCCAACTGCGCTGTTCCTCTCGTAGTGCTGCAGCCTATACGCCGGGGCGACTCGGTTCGCGGGACCCCGAGCGCGGGCTTCGGTTGTCGCGCGCAGCGCACATGCGTGTCCGGAGGTTCGGGGCTACAGCCAAGGCGGGCCCTATAGCTGCCACAGCTGGCTCTGACGCCGCGGCCCTCTTTCCTCCCCGTCCCGAACCGCGCCGCCTTCCAGCGCACCCCGAGCCTCCTGCACGCCGCGCGCGCATCGCTCGGTTCTTCTCTGGCTGCCAGCCATACCTCCCGACTATCGCCGCGTGCTTGTTTACCGAGGCGGCGGCGGCAGCAGCGGTTGGGGCGTCGATGAAACACGAAAGCTGGCGGGCAAGCATGCAGGGCTACGCCGCGTCACTCTCTGGAAGGAGAGCAGGCACGTCTCCTTTTGTGCCGAGAACACGAGAGTCGTGTCGTGCTGAAAACATTACAGGCGCGCCCGCACGAGCGCGACAGTGAGGGGAATAGTGTCGAGAAGAATGGCCAGTTTCATTATTATTATTATTATTATTATTATTATTATTATTATTATTATTATTATTATTATTATTATTATTATTATTATTATTATTATTATTATTATTAACAGCATGAATTAAGGGGGGAGAAATGGCGTGCCTTGCTTTTATCATCACATTGTGAGAAAAAGATAAATATAGCTCGAAGTGATCGAAAATTCCTATTAGTCCTTTCCTTAGCCTATAAGCATAAATTTCAAGGGGCATAGAAAAGTATGCCTGCAGCCTAGTTTCCGGGTGTTTAGCTTTCTTACTCGGTATCTTTTATAAAAGAGGTCTTCAGTACGTTTCTTCACATATTTTCTTTTTAAATTATAATTTGTTATATTTAGGGATAGCCTTAACATTTTGAATTAGCGCTTTTCGAGTGTGTATCTCCTGTTAAACAGGTTCGCTAGTCTTCATCATCATCATTTTATTTCCTTAAAGACACTGTAGATGGGTGCTATACAAGCACTGGGTTACAAAATATAAAAACAAGTGTTGAAACAGTTTCAAATCGTTAAAGAAAGTCGTTACATCTTGAACAAATTGTGAGGAGTAGGTGACGGCAGCGAGTTGATGAGGAAGAGCATTCCAGTCTTTAGATGCTCGGTGGAAAAACGAGGCTGAAAATGTATTTGTGCGTCAGCGTAGTTGTGCTACTTGCAGAGGATGACCAATGCGTTGTGACAGGCGGGAAGAATGGACAACGCATCGTGGTTGATCAAGCATCAAGTAGTAGAACGCGTGGAAGAGGGAGGGGGTGGTAATGCGGGGAGAAAAGGATAGGAGCGATGAGGAAGATTCTTTTTTAAAGTATGATATGCTGACATCCTAAAAGCATGAAGAATGAATATACTTGGTGGCAGGATTTCGAACCGCCTCAAGTGCTTTGGCGAGATATGCTTGATGCGGATCCCAGATGAAAGATGCGTATTCAAGTTTCGTTGTTAACAGTGATACATAGAATAACAGTTTTAAATGCAACGGGGCGATGCGAATGTGATGTTTTGTTAGCCGATGAAATGAAGTTGTAACATGTGCGTTCCATACAGGTTAAGTCATAACACATGGTGACACCTAAGTAGTTGTAAGATCCTTGCACAATTTTATGGCGACGTTACTTATCCGACAAGAAAAGCGAAGCGGATTATGAAGGTTTAATGAAACAAGTTTGTATTTTTTTGAGTTGAGAGTCATTAGCAAAAGATTGCATGACCGTTCTTGTACGCGGTCAAAATCAAGTTGAAGAGCTGTTTAACCACTGATGTTATTGACTGCGCGATAAATAACGCAGTCATCGGCAAACATATGGTAATGGCAGGACACGAGCAAGGGTAATCCTCATCGCTTCGTTAAATTCAGATAGGAAGGGGGCCAAGCAGACCCCTATGTATACGCCTTATGTGACGGATGCAGTGGTAGAAACGTGGTTCTTAGCGAAGACGTACTGCGAGTGGTAAGCTAAAAATTGTTCGCGCTATTTTAATATTTCATGCACGATGCAGATGCAAATGAGAAAGTTTTAGCAACACGTGCTGATGAGATAACTTGTCAAACGCTTTTGCTTAATCCAAAGATATGGTGTCTGTTTGTACGTTACTGTCAACAATAGCATGAATGTTACGAACGAAGAGTGTAAGCTGGGTCTAGCAAGACCCGCCCCTGCGAAACCCGTTCTGTGAATCATGAAAATAGTAATTAGCGTCTAGAAAGTTTACGATGTGAGAGTATATAGATTACATGCTACATGACCTTGCAGTGAAGGCTAGTCAATGAGAGGGGGCAGTAATTTAATGAAGAATTTTTGTTACCTGATTATAGACTGAAATGGCGTTCCCAATCTTCCATTCTATCCTCTCTCACGGTGCCTGGGCAAGCAACTGAAAATAATAAATACAAAAACGCCGCAGAAACATGTTTCTTGTTTTTCAGCTTCTTGCAGTTAACGTCATCGATGCCAGCTGATGAAGACAGCTTAATATTTTCTATTACAGATAAACGGCAACTCGCGGTAAATGTGGTGGCTATGTTGCATTGCATGTATACATTTGGGATGGGCGGAGGAGAAAGTGCCCTATTTCACTAGCGAACACGCACGAAAACGCGTAGCTAGTATGTTAGCGCGGCTTAAATCTGTCACCAATTCACTCTGTCAGCTCGTTCGTAAGTGCGATCATAGTTTATCACCTGTAAGAACTTTTTCTGGGGCTAGTAGCTAAATGTGACGTGCCTCCTCTGCATTGTACTGTTCAGCAAGAACCTTCAAGCAGAGGCTTAGGCATTTAGCACCGTTATGTATCACGCTACGTCCCCTTCCAATCATATGTCAAGCAAAACAGAAGTTAGCAGGAACATGAAAGCCTAAAACATAAATATTGGGTATTTACGTGCCAAAACCACGATTTGGTTATGAGGCACGCCGTAAGGAGGGTGGGGTTGGGAGGGACTCCGGAATGATTTTGACCACCCAGAGTTCTTTAACGTGCACCTAAATCAAAGTACACGAGCGATTTTGCGTTTGGTTCCCATCGGAATGAGGCCGGCGCGACTGGGATCGAATCCTCGACCTCAAGCTTAGCAGCGCAATGCCATAGTTACTAAGCTACCGCTGCGGGTGAAAATGGAAACTAGAAATAATCAACAACCCGCTCTGACGAGGACAGGTCTCGTTTTCGGAACGACTCGTCAGGGCAGTGTTGCGTTTCGCCTGCGACACGTGGTTTTGCCGGCGCGACTGCGGCGGGGCGGCAGACATTTTGGCCCGATCATCGTCGCCGCAACGCTCATCGGCAGGTGTTTCCAGGCGCGACTGCGGCGATGCGACCGCAAAGGATCACCCTCTCATTCCAGTCATTGTGCCCGACCGGCAGCGCTACGACAGGGTGCTACGAGATCGTGCTCGACATGGTGCTACGGCAGCGCTACGACAGGGTGCTACGAGATCGTGCTCGACATGGTGCTACGGCAGCGCTACGACAGTGTGCGTCACCATTAGCCCATTGTACATTCACGTGCTCGTCTTTTGAGGGGTTCCTTCTTGCCCTCAACTGCGAGAGTATAAAAACAGCTGCCCCCGGACGCCAAAAGGAGGGCTCCGATTTCTTCTGTTGAGTGAAGTGCTCTCCCGTCTCTCTACTTCGGTCAAACCTGACCGCCAACTCTTTGCGATGTTAAAATAAACAAGTTGTTTCGTTGTTACCAGTCGACTCATGCTTTGCCGGGACCTTCGGATGCTTCCAGTTGTACCCCAGGCCGCTAGGCCAACGCTACCCTTGGGGCTTGCGACCCAGGTACAACCACGGGCGTCAGCGCCGAGTTCCCAACAGATCGTACCAGCGGTGCGATCCAAACAGCAGCAAGAACTTGCTGCCACAAAGAAAAGTCTCTTTGTCGAAATATTTGGCTGCAAAGGCATCCCCTTCTTGGACCACTGTTGGTGGAACATAAGAAAGAACAGCCCCAATATTATCCAAGACTCATGCCTTCAGCATACAAGACGTATACATTGAGCATGGACTGACACTAACAGTCCTCCATTTGCTGCGAAGACGCGTTTAACCTTCTTGAGAGACACTAGCCTCAATCGGATACGTAGCTTAATAAATTTTCATGTTGGGTGCTGTAGCTCGCGTATGTTGTGCGTCTGTGACACGCACTGTGTATATGTCGTTTAAACTTTTCTTCCCTTCCATCTCGAGTAGCATTATATAGGCGCACGCGGCCATGGCAAGTTTCTCCAGCATTCATCAAAGAGCTCCTCTCTCCTTCGTTAAATGTGCATCTTTCCGCCATGGATTTCGCCTGTCGTTTGTTGCCTGAAGAGATATGCAATACCGTATGACGGGAAGCTGGGCGAGTCTGAATTGATGCACTCTTTTGATCAGCGTGGAAAACGACAACACACATAAAAAAAAAAGGAAGATCACACGACGAGCGCTGTCCTGTGTCGTCTTCACTTTTTGTGTTGCCGTGGTTTTGCGCGCTGATCGAAGGAATGTGTATACGATACATGCTCTTTAGTCTTTCTACTTAAGAATTGCTTTAGGTTCATAATGCGTTATAACCATCGTCGTTCTCTAACGAGATATTGAATGCATTTGGTCACGGGCTGTTATGATTTAACGATTTCAGTTGCTGGGCTCTGTTCTTTCGTTTTCTTCCAGCGCTCTCGGCCGGCCGATCCCGGGACAGGGATAACGCCGACAATTGTATTTCTGTTCATTTTCTTTTCGCCCTGCGTCATTGACTCCAGTGGTGCGCCCCCTGTACGTTATCGCCAGGATCGGCTGGTCGTGTACGCTGGATGATAGCGAAGGAATAGAATCGAACGAAAGGATATCTTACATTTGCACCGGCCCTGGTCTACTGTTAGGCCACATGGCGACGTAAATTAGAAGCTGAAAACATATTGGCGCAGCTCCCGAGTTTCACGTAGCCGTATACGGGCACATACATAATGTGAAAACGTACGCCTGCCGCATTTCGCTTCCCGTTCTGACAGTTCGGTGAAAACCGCAGAGTCGCGCCCCGGACGCCTTGTCTCCGGAGGCGTTATCTTAGCGTGGGAAGACCAGTCTCGCGCTCAGCTGGCGAGCTGCGCACCAGGGAAGAGGAAGTGAGACCTCGATCTCCTTTCCCGCCGCCCCCATCCGCTTTTCCTCCCGCAGTTTCCTTGCTTTATGGCTGTTGTCTTTCTCTCTCTCTCCTCTTCTCTTCCTTTCTTCCTTTCTTCTTTTGCTGCCTGTCTGTGAGCCTCGCTGTCTGGCTGCCCGTTGAGTGGCAGCCGAGAGGGTGCGTCACAGCGGGGGAGAAAAGCGGCGGCGTGTTGTGAACGAAGGGGAGCAGCCGACGCTTGATTGACAGGTCCCGGTATTATGGAAATGCTCGGCGTCAGTCTTCTTTCTCCACGCCGCGAGGCAGCCAATCAAAGGTGCCTGCGGCTATGAAGAGCTGCACGGTGTGCGCCTGTCAAAATGAAGTGCAAACATAATTTATTCATATTGCCCGCAGCTCTCGCGAATGAAGGACCTCTAGCTGGGCGAAGCCGCCAGGACGGCTTGAACTAACACGCCAACGTTGCAAGTGTCTTCGCCGCATCTCAACTCATTCTTGTTGCTGCCGGCACGCTGTAGTTCTTTCGCGTCTGTCAGACGTTGCGACACCGCTGTGTGACAGAAACCACGTTACCGCTTGCAGGCCGTCGAGAGAAAGAGGGAACGAAATCGCAACAGCTGGCACGCAGCGTTCTCAGTCGCGTGCCCATATAAGACTGCTACGTTTTGCGCAACCAATCAGCTTACGTAGGGAAACAAGTTGACCAACTGCTGCATGGGGACAATCGATAGAAGCCATACTTTCAGGGCCGCTATTTTGTAGCGATGCCTTATGCCTTATTCTATGCTATTCTTATCATCCACCACACACGGCCGCCTGATCCCATTGATAACATGGGCAGACTATCGCTCTGACCACTGGCCAAGCGCGAAAAGCCTGAAAAAGCATAGAATCGGAAAGGCATCGCTACAAAATACCGGGCCTGCTCCGCATACGTATCAAGCCATGGTGGTTCAATGACCATGCGGCGTTCCGTTGGTGAACGCAAAATCGCAGGTTCAATTCCTAGCTACACCTTCGTTTAGCTGAATCAAACTACGATGCCGTTCGTCAATATTCAAGGAGCAAGTGTGTTTACCACGAATAATTACTACGGTATCCTCCATATTCGCCGCAGTGCCTATAGATAAAGTGAGTGCATTGTTCTGTTTACACCTCTATACAGCTGAGACAGCCCACTCGTGCGGCAAGCTCAGATTTTACTGCTAAAAGCAATGGTTTATAGAAAAAGAACATTATGTATATCGATTGGTGTTTACTACTGTTTTACATATATCCGTTTATTTTCTTCTATTTCCATGGTTAACTCTACAGGATAGACGACAGAACACGTATAACAAAGACCGGCTTCCTTTAAGAAGAACGGTAATTAGGGCCGTGCGACAGAAAGCGTCCACAAAAAACGAAAAAGAAATGCGAATGGTTGCAGCAGCTTCTAAAGGAGCTTCGACGGCGCGCTTCGCGCACGCGTTCCGCTTTAACCGTCTTCTCAGCGCTCTAATTTCCGCCGTGTCACGTGTAAAGCACGCGGTTCACACACGCGTAAAAACCCGCGCGCGTTTCGCGCACCTACCGCACGACGAAGCAGCGGCGACTGCAGCGCGATTCACTTCAACCGCGAGAACGTGTCGAAAGCGCCCGCAGCGCCCGACCATGTAGTATACGGTATATACACGCGTTCGCATAGAGCCCACAAAAGCGGGTGCGTGTGTGTGTCTGTGGTGGCCGGGGTGTTTCGAGGCATAAGAGAGGATAATTAGGCGATAAAAGAAAGGCGCGGACACATGCGGCAAGCGAGCGAAAAAAAAGAACGCACGCGTGCGCCCAAGCGCCGCTCGGCGGAGGACGATGATTAATGTCGACTTAATACTCCTCGCGCGCGGGGGCCTTCTCGGCTGGCCTTGCGGAAGCCTTTTCCTTCGCCTTTCCCGCTTGCGGTTGCCTTTCGTCGCCCAAGATTTTCAGGCTCCTCAACATAATAAAAAGAATAAATGAGAAGAAACAACGCAGCGTCTTACGCGCCTCTCTCCGCGGCGTACGACCAAATTGCCTGTCAAATTGTCGGCCTACGTTCTTCTTCACCTCCCCCCCCCCCTACACTCCTGAACACCTTTCATTGCTCCAAGTCTTATTTCTTATTTCTTTACTCGTTTTTTGCATTCTTTGCTCTGCCTCAGGTTGTGTCGCAGATCGTTAACGTTACATATAAATGTACAGTGCGGCAGTGTCTATACACTAAGCTCAAAGCTATCCGGTATTTACGTGGTGCTTTCAGGGGTAGTGGGGGAGTTTGTATAAGGCTGAAGTTCTGGTTGACAGTACGACAGCAGTGCCGATGATCGTGAGTATTATGATGAGTGCTGAACCCACAGCAGTCGCTGTTAAAAGAAAAAGAAAAGAAAATAAGGTTTGCGTCATGTTCCGTATTGTTGTTCAGTAAGAAGCAGAAAGGATCATCCGTTTCTTTTTTTTTTTTTTCTTCAATAGCGCACATCAGCATCAGCAGCGACTAAGCAACTCGCCTGACTGATCTTCAGTATAAACATTTAGCACCCGACATACCGAAGGAAGGCACCGAGAATATTAAATGGCGTGGAGGAACAGTAACCTTGGAAGTCATCTTGTCTGCAGCTCGAAGATCATTCTTCTTTGGTTTGTAACTACTGAAATTCGTTGAATTTGAATCACTCTCTTGACATAGGAGGTGCCTGTATTCCACAATGACTGTATGGCGTTCGTCACACCTATAGGTGTACTACTCGAAGTAGTGATAGTCTTGATTAGCAACCATGAAAACACCCCCGTTGACCCGGAAACCGCAGCGACGGGAGTATACAATCTACAGCACGGAGCTACGTTACGATGACCTTCTAACGGATCCACACTCCGGTGCCATTGCAGCGTCTGGCGCAAGCTTAGAACATCTGCAGTCATATATATACAATCGCCACCCTTCGATACACTAGCAGTGCACAGCCAGACCTATTCGACAGCCTAGAAACAGACTGCCGCTCAATCCCTGCTCTGTTCGCTCATCTTTGTCCTTCGATCGACTCAGACAGGTCAATTTCTTTAATTCGCGGTTATCCGTTTCTCAGCCAATCTATCAGACAGCTTCCAACGGACCCACACGAAAGCACCTTCGCCACACCGCACTACCTGGACCTCGTAAAATTGCGGCTAACTCAAACCGCAGAGACATGGAGATGCACTCGACCGCACCCGACGACTATACTTTCCCCGCTTCCGAAAGGACGCGACGAACGACCAGCAATCAGGACCCAACGAGGGGAGGGAATGGGGACTCTTTTTGAAAGACAGCGGACACCCCATGATCGCAAATATGTACAGCATACGCGCTTACAACAAGGTAAAGAAAGAAAAAAAGAATATTAAAATAGCGAGCATGTCGGTATACACACTGCGCACACGGATCGGTTTGCGGTGTGGTGGACGCGGGCACCTCGGAAAGGCGGACGCCCTCTCATCTGGCCAGCGTTGGCGCCGCACCAATCCGGCTCCCAAAACCAGGGCCCGCCCCGGTGGACCAGCGAGAGAAAGTAAAGCGCCCGGTCACGCGGTTATACGGCCGGCAACAACAAGGGGCCATTCCCCGCAATATCTCCCGTGTCTTCGCTTCGCGCGGCATCCATCGGCCAGAGAGCGTGCCGCATATACAGACCCGTCCATCTCCGAAAAGGAACAAAAAAGAAAGAAGAGAGGGAAGATCGGACACCCCTGTTCTCCGGGCGGGCAGCGGCCAGCCCGCGGTGCGTCGGGCACTATGATTTCCCCGGCCCATGTTTTTCCCATCCGGCCCTCCTTGCCTACGACGACGCGTTCGTCCTCCACCGCGCACACGCGGCGGCAGGTCAACGAAACTCGCATTCAAGCGCTCTCCTTTCTGTATTTGTTTCTTCTGCCGCCCACCACAAGAACCCGCTTTTATTTTCCAGCCCCGGCTGACGGGGCACGGAGTAGAGGAGACGGAACGGCAAGAGGGGGGAGGGGTGGTCGAGGGGGGAAGTGGATGCGAGCGGTTGAGCTCCGGCCGGAGCTGGCACATCACAGCGGCAGCGGTTACAGCCGTCCTCGGCCCAGCGACGACGCGACGCTGCAAGCCAGGCCCGCCACCTCGTCGTGCCTCGGCCTGTGCAGCGCATATTTTGATCTTTGAATTCGCTTCTTTCTTTCTTTCTTCTCGGGGATTCTCTCTCTCTCCTTCCTTCATTCGGTACATACTGCGGCGGTGGCCGGCTGGCAGGCCGACCGGAGCGGGTCACGGCTATCCGCGCCTCCGGAGCGCACGCCCCCGACAACAATGACAGGTTTGAGGCTCGAACTGCGGAACAGCAACCAACTCGCATCCCTATAATCAAAGTCCCCAAACACCACGCTGCCGCGTCGGAGACGACGACGACGCCAGACGAGAGCGGAGCAGAGCTGCTGCCGCGTTCGTGGGGGCGAGACAGAAGGGGCGGGCCGAGGGCGACGGCGGCGTCGTGTGCCGCGCGCTCCCTTTGCTCTGTAGTTACACCGCTTGCGCGAACTGCGCGTCGAGTCGCTCGCCACCGAGGACGACTGAGTGCGGGCTCGCGTCTGTGCGTGCGTGTTGGCCCTCACACGGCACGGCGGGGCTGCATATAGACGCAGTTTGAAAAGTGGCAACACGCAAACGTAGGAGGCGCGCGTATAAAAACCTCGCTGAAAAATGAGAACTCGTCTCATTTTCTTTTTCCCCTCCTCGGCGTTGGCCTCTCACGCGCTCGCTCGCTTGGTCGCGGAGCAGACGCCGTGATGCCTCCTGCGTTCGCTCCCTGCGTCGCGCGGCGTTGGCGTGCGTTCTGAATGCGTACCGGCGGCTCCGCGCCGGTATATGGATACGCAGGGGAAACCGGCGGTTGTTGAAAGTTGTCTCTGTGATTATCATACGCAAAAGGAGGCACCGACAACACAAAAGCGAGGGGGCGGAGTCACGAGCGCCAAGTTGAAAGAACACAAGAGTAAGGGGACGGATGGGGGACGGAGGAGGGAAACGCTTCACCGGCTGAGACCGTGGAGTCTGCTTGCTTTCCGCTATGCTGCCACGGAGAACGGCTGTTCGTCATCCTCTGTCGCGCTCGCATGATGCTGCCGAAACCGAAAATTTTGGGACTCTCTCTTTTTAGTCCGACCTCTTCTGACGTTGGGGTCGTGCTTTGTTCCCCATATTGGCGACGATTGTGCGTGCGCGATGCGAGAGGTGCAGAGTTTTCGAACTGTGAAGCGACGCATCGCGTACTGCACGGTGTTTTCGCGAGCCGTCAACATCTGTCTTTCCTTCAGTAAGAGGCTGTCTTCAACTGCAGGGATGCGTGTCGCCAGCTATCACTGTGCCCGGCGATCGCATCGTCCCACGCTATGTCCCTATGCTCACTTCCTTTCATTGAGTGACGCACGCAAGTGTGCGATGTACATTTTGCATCCGTTTTTGTTTCCCTGTGAGCTGCATACGCGTAATCCCAGTCATGGTGGCGTCGTCAAATTTTCCTTTCCTAAAGCGAGAGTCAGAAGGCAAGAGAGCGTACGGATTAACATGAAGTTTATATTAATTTAATGCTTGCATTGGCAAGTAGCATGCTTGCAGCCTAACCTTACGCTAACTCACTCACAACGCTGCACGAACTGCCGATGTGAGTATAAACCCAAGTGTACACGTATACAACAGAAAGATTAGATCTTGGGCCCTGTTACGTAAAACTATTGCAATATATATTTAATTCCAATCTCCTGTGTCAAATTTACGTAACCACCGACGCAAGCATTGGGGAGTGACCCCCACCGTTGTTTGAACAGCTGAATCAAAGGCTATCCACGTTTATAGAAGTTCACTTTTGTGTGCTTTCAAATCGAATAGCATTGCTTATCATGACACGTTCTTCTTACCTAATTGGTTGACGAGAGGCGAGGAACATGCAGAAGTGGACAGTGTGTGGCCGAGCTAGCGCAGTGAAAATGGACAGCCAGAGGAGGAAGTTGATGCGGTTGTTTGTGTTGGCCCGCTTCCTCTTACGTAGCATGCGGTGACTGGCTGAAAATTGCGGCGATGTGTAACGGAAAAATACAAATGCCGCTAAAACGGATTTTCAGCGAAGAAGGGCTAGCAGAGCGATGTTGTATACCTTTCCAAAGGGATCGACAGCGTTATACGGGCGCGCAAAATGGTCGATTATACGCAAATAAATACATCCTTTCAAGCAGCTCCCAGTAGGCAGTGCCAGAGTGATCGGCGGGCAGCGATCTTCTATTCCTTTCGGAACGGGGCAGCCTTCGACAATTCCGTAAAAAGCTCACTTGTGTTCGGAATATTAATGCATCTTTAATACATATAGTCAGTTTCATGTCGCGTGACAGATAGGCGAAGTGGGCGCGGTCCCAAAACGTTCGAGCAATAGCGTAGGGCTAATGGCGAAAAAGGCGTACAACCAGAAATAATTATTTTTCATTTGTTGGGTCTAATCATGCATAATCAGTGTGCACACATCATAGCAAATGACTCTCAAGAGGCATGTCGCTTACTTATGACAAGCCGTTTACCTTCTACTACCCTTAGGTTGCTAAATTGTAACTTGCAACACTACCACACTGTAATATGGTGCCAAGCACACTCGAGTCTCGTAGGCAACGAACAACCTGATGCTCTAGCTCGTGATCTTTGCAGCCTAGCAGCGCAGCCCAGTTCACACGCCTTGCCTATGCAGAAACACCCACGCGAAATGTTGGAACACCAGCGTTTGACACCCCAAAAATGCGCCTCCCCGCACAAATCTTTAAACAGAGAAGAGGCCACAAACCTTGGAAGAATCCATACCGGTGTTTATCCGCACCTCCTAAAACTTCACGCACTCTACGCTACAAAATATCGATCCAGATGCCCATGGTGTAGGGATAGACCAGCCCTTTCCCACATTTCGTGGACGTGTGAAAGAATGTCGCCACAGTTAGCTATTCAGCCTAACAGAAACAAATAACAATCAGTAGCGGAGCAGTGGGACTTACAGCTCGTCAGCTCGGACCTGGGGGTGCAGAGGGCACTCCTCCAGCAAGTCCAATCGGCGGCCAAGGCCTGTGGAGCCCTGGACTAAGGGAGCCACCCATTGCTCTTTCACCACTTTTCCCGCACTCTCTTAATAAAGTTTTTTTTTTTCTACTGCTACTACTACGCGACCTCTTTGGCAAGCTCACTGGTCGCAAGTGCGCCGCTGTGAGAGACCTATCTTGTCGGGCTCAGACAGCTATACAGCGCCGTAAGTTGCGTACATCCTTGAAGTCCTAGCTCTTTGCCGCCGCGTCGATTCCAGTACGCCCGAGCCTGACAAAGTGAGGCATATATTCTGAAAGGCATTGCCGATGATGCGTTTATAGCTTACAGGTATTTAAAGATGGCTCGATGGTTGACGAAATTACGCACGTGCGCAAAAGCGGTCGCATCGCCCCACGGTTAGTGCGGCTTCCCAACACCGCCTCTACGTCGTCGTGTTAAGACGCTCATTCGTCCTGCCAGTCGTCCACTACGGATAGCGCTGACCGAATTGTGCGGCGCGAAATCGAGGTTGCGATCGCCATCATGTTCTTTCGTACGCCCTTCGGGGGATACTCAATGGACGATCTCCCTCATCCAGGCCGTTGTCCGCGAAGAACTGGCAAACGCAGGCAATCAACCAGTGTGCTCCGTAGCTCGCCCTTCGGTTGTACATACTGCCCCTCTTCATCGACCTCCGCCGACGTTTCAAGACTATCGAGATATGGCCCAATAGCGAACGTTTGACGATTCCCGTAAACTGAGCTGTTATGCTAATAACTGCCTTACGTTACAATGATACGCAAGACGTGGTTTTCGACTTCATGTCCCATGCTACAGAGATGTAGGCACTTCCACTCATACCAGACCAACACGGAGCTCTGCTATATTGATCAGCATGATCTATCGTTTCAAGCCATGCCAAATAACGCTTTTTTTTTCTTTTATTGCACTCGCGGCATACTTAGTTATCACTATTATTCAAGATCCACAGAAGTAATGAGCACATTGAAGTATTGTATCGACTTACCTATACATGTCAACTTTCATGCAAGTAATTACATGCAGTGAAGGCATAGACCACTTAACGACGAATAGGAATGGCCTACACCCCTACACCTGCGATTACGGCGAAGACAGGGTAACCATCAGCCATATTCTGTGTCATTGTCCGTCTGTAGTCTTATGTATATCCCGCAGTTACTTACCACTGTGCTAAAAAAGTTCGACGTCCCACCTCTGCCGAACTAGATAAAGCCACAACATAGACGTAACACGATACCCCATCAGAATACCAAGAAAATATTACTGTACTTTTTTTGCGATCCACCTCGAACTGTAGTGAACACCTGTAGTATAGTATAGTTGCTATTTTTTCTCTCTCTCTCTATGTGTCACGTTCCCTTCTTTCTAATGCCATTTTCCCTAACCCTCTTGCAGGGTAGCAAGCCGGAGACTTCAGTCTAGGTAACCTTTCTGCGATTCTTCTCTCCCATTTACGATGAACACGAAATAACATGACACTCTCTTAGTTTCCATTTCAAGGCTTAGAATTTTGTTTACTTTCATCATATATGCAACGTGCAACCTAATGCAGTGTTTATATAGATCCACCACAAAGGCCACAAGTTTGATCTCTCGAGGTTTTTCTTTCTTCTTTCTCCTTTTCTTTTAACGTTTATGCGCTGCGCCGCTCACAAGCGACGCCGAAATGAAAACATAAAGTCAGACGCGTGCACCAAGTAAAACATCCATGCAGGGACGTCATGAGGATGAAGTCAATGTATATATAGGGCCCTGCGTTCTCAGGGCTTATGTCTTTTGAAACTTGGGTGGGAAGGGGGGAGTGTAAAGATCGGGTGCTATATTTAAGGAGAGAAACCAGCGAGAAATGGGGAGTTTTATTGTCTGGCACGAGAACGGTGGAAAATTTGGGGGTTTTACTGTCTGGCAGCCCAAATTAGGGGATTTTTCTTTTAACTTTTACAAACGATTAGCACAACCAACGGACTCGTTGAGGACACAAACGTTTCATGTAAACAAGCTCAATCAATCTCAGGAACATGCATTAGTGAAGATAACTGCTCGTAAATCATTTGATTAACTCGTATCTACAAGTTATTCCTCGTTGTCCGGCATTATTAATGCACTTTAAGAAATTAACAAAATCAAGAAAGAGAGACGGGATCGGCAATGACTTCCTTACTTTGTTCGCTGCACTTATTTAATGACGATGTAATGAAGTATAGAGTGCTTCGCAGAACCTGTGATGCTTTTCATTTTCTCACAAGCCCTTGTTAACGTAAATTATCATCATAGACCTGTCGGCCTTTGTCCTTGTCTGTTGTCCAGTTTTACTAGTTTTCAATATACGCTCAACACCAATCGAATACCAACAACAACAACAAATATCAGCCACCCTTCTTTGAACGCATTGTAGTTGGGCGAACATCATTTTAAGGTCACAGCAACCATTCGCAATCGAGCTTTATCGTCAGTGCTGCGTTGATTCGATTCCTAGCACATTACCGCCGTATACATGTGCGCGACGTGCGAGAAATGTGATCTAAGTGCTGACATTGTCGTATTTATCTGAACGTGGTTACTAAAGAAAAAAGAGGGGGGGGGGGGCAAGCTTTTGTTCATTCAGCGCCGGCAGGCGCTCAACACAATGGCACCTTCATATATGCCGGTTTTTGCTGGAGTAGTATGCGGAAGCGAGGCGTATACGGTAATCATATAATATTAATGTTATGATATATCTTAAGCACTTTCTCACAAGAAGTGGGAAGAATTTATTAGTTTTTTTTCTAACCTCTACATGCATCATTATCCTTTATGAAAGGGCAATCTTCGGGGAGAAATCGGGTTTCATCTGATTTGTGTTTTGTCCGGGGACGAGGGGGGGGGGGGCGGAAAGCGGAAATTTTCGTGTTTTACCGAAAAATAAAAGACTATATATATATATATATATATATATATATATATATATATATATATATATATATATATATATATATATATATATATAGCATCCTTATATAACCCTCTAAGTCTAACTGCTGAATATCGAATCGAGTATTCAATCACAGGCGCATACATTTACAACAGATGCATTCATTTCTGTACACTTATGCATAACTCATCTACTCAGTAGCACGATTAAGACCGCTAATTATCAGGAACAAAGGAGCCGTTTCCAACATAACATAATAAATTGTCATAAAAAAGACTGCATGAATATTTGCCAACAACTTTAGAGCCAGGTTGCAAACAAGCTTTCCAAGAAAGAATGGCTGCCCTATGAGTAGCTTAAATGCCTAATGAACGGTTGCCGAGAAACCATTCGAAGCTGTAACAAAAATAAAAAAGAAAGAAAATGAACTGAAGGGTTTGTGTGCCATAGAAAAATGTAAAAGGACTGCTTACAAGAAAAGCACCACAGATTTTAGTTGAAAAGAGAAATGTACTACATAATTCCAATGTAAAAAACATAACATGGCACAGTATAAAGGAAAAAGCCAGAACTTTGCATGTAGGCTTGAGCCACCAGACCACAAAGCTTGTATTACTAATGTTGTTTCTGCATTGTTTCGTAATCTTTTCCCGTCCCTAACTCCTGATATTTTGCGATGCATTTTGGTAGACGGAAAACCGTAACCAGACTTTAACATTCGCTCGTTGGGTATCATTTGGTTATTTTCGAATATTCCAAAATAGCGAATAGTTCCTTTTTAGAATACGAACGTGTGCGTACGAGAGTATCCTAATTTCTGCTTGTAGCTTCTGAGCAGTTCTTTGGTGGTGGCATCTCCTGTCCCGGCATACTTTAGGAGCGAATTCTTTAGTTCTGTGATTGCGGTCTATTCTGTTACCACTACATTGTGGTAAAATTCATCTGCTGGCGCGTCGCTAGTTTTAGACATGACCGAGTAGTGGGGTATGGCTTAAGAGATAAGGAAGAGGAGTTAGAAACGATGGAGTAGACCAAGGGACGTACATATAAAACCCCTGTGTTCTTAACTGTGATTGGTGGCTCCACAGTTACTGGTGACCCGGACTACAAACGCGACCTTCAATGGATCCAACCGAAATTCCAGGCGGCCTCAACTCCTCTCCTACTACCTCTGCAACCGGTCGGGTACCTTCTACGGGTGTTATAGGAGCTACAGCTACCATTACGCTACCACAGCTACGGCTTGACGATCCCACGTTGTGGTTATATACAAGCTGAGAACAAGGTCCGCAGTCATCCGCTATTAAACTTCTCTGCATCCAGCAACACATCAGCAGCCAGCAACAGCCATACGCCAAACCAGCGGCAGTAGGAAAGAGAGCTGCGCTATGAACTCTTCCAAGACCTTTTGTCGGCCCACAGCCACAAAAGGTGATCCCGAATCGGGAGAAGAAACCGATTTCTCTGATGAAAGGAAATCCGCTGCATGCGAGACAGCGTGCTCCCCAAGAATACGAATGTTATGTGCACAACGTATGCGCCTCTATATATAGCGTTGTTTAACTCACCGCTCAAAGAAAGAAAAGAAGGACGCGACGGTAAGCAGACGTATGGTATCAAATAACGTTCGAGTATAACGGTATCCAGCGCAAAGAAAGCGAAAGCAGCATTGAGTGAGAGCGTGAACGCTATAGGTAAGCAAAACCGAAACAAAACGGAATATGTGACGAGGAAAACTGTCCAACCCACACAATCCTGCACCTAAAGGCGGAAGCGGCGAATGGGACGTTACCATGTCGCTGGTATTGAGGAAGTCGAGAGCATGGAGATGCTGAGCGACAGATCGAAGCAAAATCTCGAATTCAAAAAAAAAGTGAAAGAAAGAAAGAGAAAAAAGAAAATCTCATGCTCAACAAAAAAGAAAAAAAAAAGGTTTGCATATCGCGTCTCGGGTACACTTTGCTCTCTGCTTCTTTTCTCTTAGCACCACACAAAAGACCAGTGCGTTTTATAGGAACATTATTTGCGTTGCGTTACAAAACAGAAAACCGCGTCTCCCTCCCCGGTTTTATTTATTTCCTTTATCAATATGAGTATCGTTACTTCTTTATTTCTTTTATTGCTGAACACCTCGTCGTCTCTTTTGATGTGTTCTCTCTCCTTGAGCGCCGCGAAAGTACAGAACTGGGATATACAGGCCGACAGAAAGCAACAGGGTGGCATTCGGAGAACGACGAATACATAAGGAATGAAAACGACGTGCGTTAAAGGAAAATAAATAGAGAGAGAGAAAAAGAAAGAGAGACAATAACACGACAGAAAGCAGAAAGCAAGCATATACAGGTACAGCCTACGCAACTACTAGCGTAGGAAACAAGCCCCCCCCCCAAAAAAAAATAAAGAAAAAGGAAAAAAAGAAAAGAAAGCTGGAGACAAAGCGGGACAGGAGTCGGCGCGCAGCACAAAAGGAGGAGAAATCAATGAGGTATCAGCGTTTGAGCCGCGGCGTGAAGAATCGAAATCAAGGTATATCGCGCGCCAAGCAGGCAGTCCTGCCGACTGAAAGGAAAACCGCGGACGCGCGCTACACGCCCGTGGAGTTGGTGCGTTCGTATATATAAATATATATCATCCTCGGCGAGGCTGCGGGACAAGCGAGTGAGGGGCTGGTTGGTTGGTTCCAAATGTAGATAGCATTGTTGAGCCGAGAGCAGCGAGCGCAAAGCGAAAAGAATCTAAAGAGAAACCGGGGAACCGACCGCTACGTGGAGCTGTTAGGCGCTGAAATGTAGAGTGGTGCGAGAACGCCCGGTCGGTCCGTTCGCCTCCCTTTCGTCTTGGCTCTCTCTCTCTCTCTCCCAGGCGTTTACTGCGTCGGATGACTGCATCGGCTTCGGAGAACCGCTGGCCCTGGCTAGCCTCCCCCACGGTGTTATATAGCTCGGCTGTTGCTATACTGCAGCGTTGCGGTTTTGGATCTCGAAGCCGTCGACGCGAAGGGAACAGTAATAAAGGAAAGGTGGGCTAAAGGCGAAAAGATACGGTCACGGCTAGCCGGCTAGTCCGTGCGTCTACGAATGAGGAAAAGAAAAACAAGCAAAACTTTTTCCTCGGGATCGCTGAACGGCGTATAGATGTGATTTATAGTCGGGTTTCTGTTGTTGCGGGGAGATTCGAGCACTGCGACTCGGGCGAGAGACACGCGTGTTCTTTGCGGCGCTTACAAGATTTTCCGCGGCTTCACCGTCTCAATGCGCCACTCACTCCCCCGCCCGCGCACCGCGACAACACACAGCGCGCATTTTGTTTTATCTTTTATGCTCCAAATGCCAGAGGCGACGGAAAAAGCGCCCGTTGCAGAGAAAACGCCCGATAGGCGACGTAGCCTTGTGTCTCGCGTCTGGCGAATTCGCCTTTGTGCCCACATATATATAGCGTGCTTTGCGCTTTAGCGTCGCCTGTATATAAGAAATGCCGCGGCGTCTTTTATCGTTCAACCCGCGCGCTTTCTCCTACGCGGCTTCTGTGTACGTGTTCTCGTTGGCTGCGTTAACGCCGTTATGGGAGTAACTGTTCTGTTGGCTTTGTGTATGCGTTCGCGAGTGTTCGTGGGGACGGTTGCTTTGTTTCGCTCGCGTCAATACCGTTTTGACGGGCGCGTTTCAGCAACAGGAGGAATGGATCAACGGAATTGGACTACAGTGAGGACGGCTATACTCATAAGCTAGCAGCATTAATCACTGCACGAAAAAGATTTGCCCTTTCTCGCTTTTCCAATTTTTTTTTTTACGAAATAAAAGGTCAAGCACCGGTATAGTCTCAAGAAACATGGACGTTGTTTTCAAGAACAGACCGATTTAAAAAGCGAATAAAACGCAGCAACAGGCTCTATATCTAGCTATCAGATTTTACATTGGGATTCGTAAAGCACTTCCCGTTGCAAGGCAAGTTCAGGTAAAACGCCTGAAAGCAAGGAAACTAGCTCAAGACTGAAAGAAAGTGATCCATGGCTATGATCTCACAGAATAATAATAATAAACGAAACAGCTTGAAGCGAGGGCGCGGAGAATGAATGACAAATTGGCCCACGCAATCCCACTTAACCGCTATAGTTGACGCCGTCTGAAGGCGCTGCTGTACGCTGTACCATCCAGCAGAGGAGGATTTCCACCGGAGCTCATAAATTTGTTACCGCAGACAGCCGACACTAAGGATAAAGCGCCACCGGTGGCAGGAAGCGTTATAAATCGTCCCGCTCGCGCCGGGCTTTGTGTGCTTTCGTACAGCGCTCCACGGTCTGTTTTCGCCCAGGTCAGAAAAAAATATAAAAACAAGAAAGGACAAGAATTTTCGCGAGAGAGCGAACCGAAACAATGGCAACAATCAAGAATGACGGGACACGGCTTGCATAGCACGTTCCGGGAGCCGTAGAGCCGCGCAGCGTTAAATACGCGGCGCATCTTTGTGATTCCGCGCGGGAAGTCGTCTTAATTTAATAACGACGGGCAAGGCGCGCGCATTCCAAGGGGAGACGGTGCCGGGCTTGGCAATGTTGCGGTTGGGAGGGGGGGGGGGGTTAGGTTTCTTTTCCACGCACGCGGGTGCCGTGTGCAAACGAGTCCCTTGTCAGCAAAGGGGTAATTACACCGCGGCGAGGACTCTCCCGACCCAGCTTTAGCCCGTGAGCCGCGGTCGAACATCTGACACTGTCGCCGTTTTCTTAATCTCGGCAGCTTGAGCGCCCCCGGCGGTATTAATAAAGACATTCTTGCTAGAGCGTGTCGCCATGCAGCGTGAATGCCTTCGCGCCAACTACGTACACTCTTCTTTTGTCTTTGCTTTTACACGCGGCGGCAGGCATCCGTCGCACGGGGCTATGCGCGCAGAGTCAAGCCACGCGTGCGAGTACAACACGTACTCGCTACAGCAGGTGTATGTGTATGGCAGCGTTCTTTGGCAAGTGGCATTCGAGAAAAGCAAGAAGAAAGAAGAAAGACGTCGAGTCATCCGAGCGATGCTTTCCCGCGGTGTTATGCGGAGCACGTCGAAATATATTCTGTCTTTCCTCTTTGTGTCATGGGCGAGCCCAACCACCGCGAGTTTGCGGGAGAACTACGAACAAGCCGCGAGCTGAATTGCTGGCGGTAGCAGAAACAAGATCTCTAAGAATATTATACATATATACACACATATTAGGAATCAGCCTGTAGTCTGGATTTAACGCGATATCATTAGCTCACTCAGAGGTGTACATGTGAGGCATTTGGGCAGACTACCTCGTGTAAACGAGTTATGTGCATAAAACCAAAAAACACAAAACTATTGACACCGCTGTCGGTCGACAATGGACGAAGATCTTGTGTGTATGTATATATATATATATATACACTCACCTATTTTTAGAATACTGCATGCTTCGCTGCCATAAAAATATGGTTGAAGTTGACTTTGTAAACTTCTATTGGAGCATATAGCAGACGTCTATCCTACGAGTGACCCCGTACTGCGGCAATTAATGACATTTTAATATGTAATTAGAATAAAATGTCACTGCAAACTTCAACCCATAATTACGCGGTGTCAAGTACCAAAGCAACATTGGCGCTATGAGAAACGACATAGTTGTGACTCTGGAACAATTTTGACCTCCTTGATCTCTTTAACGTGCACCTAAATCACAATGTCACCTCCGCGGCTGGGAATAGAACTGTCGATCTTCTGTTCAGCAGTATCGGATGCTATCGACAAACCGCGAAAATAAAGCGTCTCTAACAACACTAAATAAACTTGATTACAGAATGGGTACCATGAGAAGGGAAACGCAATCGAGGGCGACAGAAGGCTAGGTGGAGCGATGAAATGAGGAAATTCGCGGGCTTAGTTGGAATCGGTTGGCGCAGAACAGGGGTAATTGGAGATCGCAGGAAGAGGCCTTTGTCCTGCAGTGGACATAAAACATGATGATTATGATGATGATTATGATGATGATGATGACTATTATAAATCGGCCAAGTTCACATTATGACCAGCGCTGTCTTACGCCACCTTCGTTGCAATGGCAGAGCGTTCAGATATCGCCAGCCGGGGACGCCACCAACGCCATAAAAAGAAACGTTCTTCAGAAATTCACAATACGTAGAAAGATTCGTGCAGGGAATAATTAGCAAGAACTATAGATTTATAGCAGAGTGTTACAAACGAATCCGATTCCATGCGCTGTTAAAGCAAACTTCGAAGTTTGGTTAGTCGTTGCGCGCATCGAACTCGGGAAGATTTGTTGTATTACAATTTTAGCTAATGACCTGTCGCATGGCTGCAGGAAGTTACAACTCGAAGCGTCGTTAGGTATTTACAACGACTGCGTTTAACTGACCTGACTGCTTTGTACCCTAAATGTACTGTCGTCGTCTGAAAACAAGAAGGGGGGCGACAGATGTAGTATCACACTGGGGCATAGAAGTTACATAAACAGGGATAAAATGACTCAGAAAGGCCGGCAGACCTATCAATAGGTGGACCTATTTAGGCGGTGGCACTTCACAAAGATAGGTCCAACTATCGAAACGTAGGGCGGCCTTTCTGAGGCACTCCATCCCTGTTTATGTAACTTCTATACCACAGTCTCGTTGCCTCATAGGTAATATTGCAGCTTGCCAAAGCGCTCCTTCGGCAGGCTATCGATGTCGGGAAATGTGCAAACGCCGTTGCGTGAACTAAGCAGTTCGTTCGTAACTTGTAAGAATGAAATTCTATAATGTTTTTACGATCAAAAACGACGATATGATCACGAGGCACGCTGCATACTAGGGAACTCTAGATTAATATTGACCATTCAAATATAGCAGTTACTAAGCCACTACTCCAACATCTACTGATGTAATGAGGGCTTCCACGGTAGTATTTAAAACTGAAATACACGCTGACGCCTCAGGGCAAGTTGTTACAAAAGAGAGACAGAGATAAAAGAAACATGAACCTGGAAACTGTATAAAACGTATCCTGCATATACTAACGGATCGGAAGCCGACAAGATAACGCCAGTGTCATTCGGTCACACAGTCGCCGGATCGTCACACTATAGCGCGTGTAATGATGAAATGCTTGAAATTTCGCCGTTATTTTGTCAGCCAATAATTGATCCTTTTTCCAAAAAGAAGAAAAGGTATGTATACAAACCATCAACCACTACAATTTAGTGGTTTTCCTTAAGCGTCCATTTAGGAAGTCGAAAGGGTTGCTGACCGGTTCGTGCCAAATTATATATCTAATGAGTCAACGTACCGCCGCACCGGTCGTTTCTCCCAATCAATCGAGGATATTGAGCGCAAATGGAGACCCGATTTTCCATGCGAGAAAGCAAGCAATACAACAACTGCCGACTCTCCGATTAATACAAAATTTGCATCGCAGGTTGGGAAAGCAAGAGTTCACCTGCTTATTCCTTCAATATTTCAACCGCTGTCTTTCTTTCCTTTCCACCGTCTTCGAATAAAACATCAATCAACGACGCAATCTCATCCGTTTAGTTTGGATTCACTGCTGCGAGGGCCGACTCGTTTTCGCAATCATTCGACAGCGACGCCATTCGAGTTTCAATAAGCGAAGCGCGCCTTCGCACTCGCGAAACAATAAACGCCATAGTGCGACGAAAGAACGAGCAACGTGAGAAGTTTTCTTCCTGAGCAGGCTATCACGGGGACGAGACGCAACCCAGTAACCAAGAAGCAGCTACGAAAGTGGGAGAACTTTTCTTGCGCCACAGCGAGAACAGTTGAAAACGTAAACGAAGAATCAGAGGGCAGACCGGAGTGCCGACAGCGGCCGAGGCGCTGTTATATCCACCTTCTGCTACGCAAAGCTGATCTCGGCCTTTCCTCTTGTAATCTTCTCTCTCTCTCTCTCTCTGCTACACACGACTCGTATTCGCTATCAACAAAAGCGCACCGCAGACACGAAATCACAGCTGGCTTCAAAACTCGCGGCAAAACGTCACTGTCGATGCGAGAAAATAAAAAAAAAAGATAAAAAGAAATCCAGCCGGGGGCGTCTGAGGGAGACGTGGCAGGCCGTTCACGTTGTGCAAGGTGTTTACAAAGCGAGCCGGCGACGCGTGAAATGCCGTTTAATTTCGATTGCCACGCACGATGAGGGGGGGGGGGGGCTTTTTATTGTTTAAGCAAGAACAACGCCCGTTACGCTATACTGTTCCGCTATGTTGTTTTTCTTCCACGTAGATTTTGATTTTTCCCCTTCTTCTTCAGAGATGCAAGAGAAAAAACGCCGTGCGCAAGCTGTGAGCTTTGCCATACGTTGGAATAAGAGGCAGCTCTCCGGATGATAGGATGAGAATGGAATGAAACAGTAAAGAGTGACATAAAAGAAAAAGAAGTAGAAAAAGCGAAACACGACGAAGAGGGGAATCGGCGCTTCTCCGAATACACTAATTCCGAAATGGCGCTCCACCCTTCGTCGCTCCCAAGAGCTAGCTTTCCGTCTCGTTCACTGCCGCGCTAAAACTTATCTGTGTGTGAGCGCGCGAGGTACAGAGAGAAAGAGAGAGAGGGGGGGGGGGGGAAGGACAGGACGAAATAACCCGGAGAAAACGTGCCACGCGCGGACCGCGCGCGCGCTATCCACGCTTGCGCGCTGCTTTGCTGCTCCCTAATGAAATGCAGAGGTGAAGCAAAGAAAACGGCGAATCAGCTTCACCGCTGTGAATACGCGCGCACGCGCCTTATTTCTCGCGAGCGCTGCAGAGCGCGCGTTCGGGCCGCACCGTCAAGTCTCTGCAGCTGCGGCAGCAACAGAAGCAGCGCCCGAGATCCATATACATGAGCAGCGGAGGACCTTCTCCTCCTCCCTCGGTCCTCTGGCGTAGCCTTTTATGCGAGCGCGCAGCGGCTGCGTGCATAGACGGAGCTAGCCGAGCAAAAAAGAAAGATCTCGCTGCTGCTTGCGCACAGGCGCGCGCGGACAAGTGCGGGAAGAAAGGGAGGAGGGCTCCGAGGATTTTCATTATGAAAAGCTATTTCCAAAGATGGCGACGAAGCGAGCGAGCGAGCGAGCTGGCTGGGTTGGCCGAAGCACAGTCAGCCAGCCGACGGCGACGAAGCCGTGCGACAGTCGAAATAGATCCCGCGACCAGAAAGGAGCGGGAAAGAAAAAGAACAAGGGTAGGAATATGAGGGAGAGGCGCGCGGGAGATATCCCTAAAGAGAGCGTGGCGCCAGGCTGGCTGGGGGAAAGTAAAGGCGCAGAGAAAAAAGGAAACGGAGAAAGATAATAACGGAAGAAAGAATAGCAGCGGTGGGTGTTGCACCGCTCGCTGCACCACACCAAGGCGACGGCGGAGACGCTGCGGAGATTGAAAGAAAAGATTAGGGAATCGCTGCTGCGACTTATTTTCTTCGGTGCGACGGCCTGAGCCGCGGAGGCGGCGCGGGAGGCGAGCGCGACTGACGCTGTAGCTGTGGGCGCGCGTGAGACTAAGAAAGGGTGGCGAGGGATTCACGGGACGAACTATATAGAACTCGAAAACTGGGGAGAGAAAGGTTCTTCCCCGAAGCCTTATAGACAAAGCTATGTGCGATAAAAGAGCCCAGAGGGAAGAATCCACAGGACGTGAGGATAGAAGCTACGAGCGTCTTGCATAGAGAATGAAACAACTTCGCGAGATAAAAAAAGGAAAATGGGAATAAAGGCTAAAAATAAGTCACGCAGAGAAAAAAATGAGAGGAAAAAAGGGAAAATGGGAACTCGGATTATAAGCAGAGGCACGGAGCCGCATCGGATCCTTCCCGCTCATTCTCAGTTCCTTTATTATTTTTCCCTACACGCATCATGTGCGTAGGCGCGCGAAGAAGGCAGGAGGAATAAAGAACGTGGCAAGTTCCTATAAGGTAGCTTGACATTTACTCTATACACAACCTCATACATGCACGCACGCACACACACACAGATCTCTTGTCGCTACATTACAGCCCACAATGCGAACATAGTATTCGTCGTAATAACGCCTCCCTTCTAGGTCGTCGCGCTTATTTTCGCTCCCACTTCGAGAGACGCGGAGCGAAAAAGTGGGGCCTAAAGGAAAAAAAAAACGTAAAAGAAAGAACACGGCGTAGCAAAAAAGAAAAAAGAAACACTCGCCGCGCGATGTCAGCGCGCGCTTTGTTTTCGCATAAAACGTTCGTTCGGCACGCGCGCGCGTGCAAGGCTAAGAGTTCGCTGCTTTTCCGAAGAACGACGGGTGCCCCGCGGACGGCGTTCCCCTTTTAATTTCGCGATGTAAGATCTCGGCCGCGCCTGAGCGACGGAGAAGAGAGGGACCGGGGGGAGAATAAAAATAAACCCCGGAGTTTTCTGTTTTCGCATCAGCTTCGCTCCTTGTTCTTCCTCCCGCTTTCTCCTTTTCCTCCTTTTTAATCTGTCCCCCTTCTCCTCCACTTGTCGTGAAAGGTTTGTTTTTGCACCCTCTCCCAATGACTCTAATATATTTTTTTTCGTCGGCTTCCCTTCTCTGTCTCTTAACACTTTGCTCATTCTTTTCGAAGCAGCACCAACAGCATCCAGCGCTTGTATAAAAAACTATAGCAATAAAAAAAGAGACGGAGAAGATAGGCACGGGCGCCCTAAGAGGAAGGAAGTGTACGCGTATAGAAGGGAGGGTCCTCCGATGCGAGCCGGAGACAAGGAGCCCAAGAGAATGGCTCCGGGAGGCTGCGCTTCAGGAAGCTGAGGGGACGGCGGACGCCTTGGAAAAATTAAAAGCGCGATTCCTTCTTCTTCTTCGCTGACGCCGTCCTTGTTGGAGCGGCAGGCCGCTTTCCCTTCGGAAGTGAGCGCCCTGGCCGTCCGCACGAGAAGAAGAAGAAGAAGAAGCTACGTCGAGCGGAAGAAGATCGCGCTGGCCGTGCGGGAAGGCCAGGCAAAAGAAGCCCGGCTGCCGAAGAATCAGCGAATGATGATGATACAAAGAACAGAGGAGGGAGAAAAAAGAAGTATAGGGAAGCGGCGAATCCAAACGTGGCGGCCTAAAGCGCGTCGGCCAGAATCGTGTTCGTTTGTGTGTGAAGGGACAAAGGGAGGGGAAAAGCGAGAAAAGAAAAGGCGCGTAGGGAAAAGAGGGTGGGAGAGTATAGCGGCCTGCGGGTAAAAATTCGCCGCCGCTCATCCGTTCATCTGGTCTTATCGCCGGAGCCAGCCACTGGTGTGGACCGGACGGGCGAAGGCAGAAAGGGAGACGACAGGAGGGAGGCTTTGCCGGGGGGGGGGGGGGGGACATCAGCGGCCGCGACGCTGCTGCGACGCGAGTCGCGGCCGGCGGTGCAGGAATTAATGCAGCCGACGGGAGCAACGAGAGGGACAGCCGGGCTCTCCTCCCAGAGCGCTAATTTTCCGAACGCTGCTCTTCGCAGCGCTCTTCTTCTGGTGGCCCCCATTAATTACGTTTCCTCCTGAGGACACCCGCTATGCGAATCAAAGGCCGCGCGACTTGTACGGGGCTTACGCTCTTTCGCTTGTTCTCTTTTTGTCCGGTTGTTCGCGTGCCCTGCGTAAGGTGACGGTGAGCTGTGCGGTGTCTGCGTGAGCGCCAGGGAATCGTCGTGGTGCGGTATCGAGGGGAGTGTCCAACATGCGTTTCCGATGCGCTTCTCATATGCGGCAACAGCGAACGCGAGACAAGCAATATTCGGTGAGAGAATGAGATATAATGAGCAAAATATTAATCTTTCTAACAGTGAAAGAAAGAAAGAAACTAACAGGCTACTTCCATTGTGTGCGCAGGAGGAATTAAATGCCTGCACTAAGAAAAATCCCGGGGAAGACGGGAGCAACTGGGCCACTAGTACTAAAAAGGGCAGTTAGTCATGCAGTTAGTCCCTCAAAGGACTAACTGCATGAATGTGCGTGCCGTGTGCAAATTTCGGAGAGTAAGTGTTTAGTCCCTGGTCGGAAAGAAAGCAACGGGCGAACGAACAACAGTTACTCCACATGCACTTCGCTGTTTTCGTCCGTGTCATGGAGCGATGCGGCGAAAACGGTATTCTCTACAAATCGTGAATAGTTCGAAGTTCGTGCGCTGTCTATTGAACTGCATGCATAGCAGCACCTTGACTATTCGTGAGAAAATTGCGCGAAACTTAAAAGCTGCAACATGAAGAGCCATGTCCTTCGTGCTCATACCATAAGTGAGCCATGCACATTAAACGCGCAAGTCATTGATAGACAGCTAGATTTTCTTGGTCAATAGTATACCTAAGTTCCTTCCGTTCCAAGGAGGTTGCGAACTGAAGCGATGTGTAGCTCAAACGGGACACGCTAAGCGACAGAGAAATTGGCCTTCTCTGTCGTCTTGGGTACCCCGTTTGAGCTCGCTACACGTATACATCGCGTAATGCCTCAGTTCAAATCACCCTAAGAATACTCGGGCTGATTTCTTTTCGCAGTCGCTTATGGTTGCAAGTACACTCAGCGTTAGACTCTCACTGTATAGCATGCACAAAATGCGAAGTCGCTTTTATATTTCCGCACTTGCGTTCCAATGCTTAACTTCGTCTAAATAACCATTACTGATAACCGCGGTTTGCGTGAAAACGGGAAATTGCGTGAAAACACTCCCTGTTAAAACTTGGTTGAATTCGAGGGGTTGCTTTGTGCCGTGGTCAACAAACTGTCGGCTCTGTCCACGTGCCGAAACCATAGATCACTGCTTCATAGACTGTAGGGACGCTGTTTTTTTTTTTTTCTGGGGGGGGGGGGGGGACAGTCTCCAACGGACGCTTGAAAAGGACATTGACACGACTCCATATACAATTAGGTTTCTAGCGTTCGAGGTTACGGATGGTCCTCCCTATGACATGTTCATAGTACTTGGTTTACATAGCCTATGGAGAAGTAGACTGTGTGATCGCCATGACGAAAGCCCGCGATCTACGAAGTCCTTCTTTCGCGAAAGTGCGACCTATGTAAGAAGTGTGTACGCTGCGCAGGAACCTCCGCCAGATTGGATGCACTTGTTGGATGCATGTGTGTGTTTACCTGAGTTTTAAATGTGTAGCTGTGTCCACTTTGTAATGCGCCTTCAGTTTTCTTTTCCATGCAATAAAGAGAAAAAAAAGAGCTCCGTGGTGAAGTGGTTAGAGTGCCTGACTTGTGAGCGAGAGGATGTGAGTTCGAATCCTACTTTCGGGTAGTTGTTTTTCTTTCTTTTTTGAGCTCATTAATTTTTATTATGGTATGAGTGCCTAATTTCATTAATTCCACCTTTGCGGATCATTGGAAAGAATTACCGTTATACCCTTTAGGAGCATCGGAAAAGGGCAGCTGTTAGTCCTCGAACGAGTAAGCGCATGGGGAGTAACAGTTCATACCATGTCAGTTAGTCCCAAAAGAGGACTAAAGATTGTGGCAAGTAAGTTAGTCCCCAAAAAGACTAACCTCCCTACCCCTCTTAGTCCTTTTTTTTTCTTAGAGTGTACGACAAACGAGAAGAAAGTGGATTAACCGAGGGGCCCGATCTGTATTAGTCATATCACAAGAAGCCAACAAACACTGACATCAAGGACAACGTAAAGGAAATTGCTTGTGCTTAATAAATGAAATAAAAAACAAACATAATGTAAATGAAAGTGGATGAAAAAACTTGTCAAGTCCACGACGGCGCATGTCCGAAGGTGGTTCAGCGGTTTCAATAACGTAGTTGACAGAGGATACGCGTTCGCCCGATAAACTAGTACATGTGTCAGTGGGCAGAACAGCAGCGTGGGCAGAACAGCAGTGAGTGCGCAGAACAGCAGCGACGCCGGAATGTTGCTAAAACGCTGCCTGTTTTTCACGCAGTTCTTGGGATGCTTCCATGGATTCTTCTGCGGCGACGCTGCCTTATCTTCCGCGCTGCCTTTTCACCAGCACGTGGATGCGGTCGATGGCGTGCCCATGAACTGCCCTGTCACTCCTGTTGGTGATAGCCCTGGCATGCCCCGTGGCTTTGCCGACGGCCTCGCACGTGCTTCGCTTCTGGCCGATGTCATCGTCATTCTAGCAATCACCGCTAAGCTGCGGTCAGTGACGTCTAGACCGGATGACATAAAGGTCTTCGCAACGGCACCTTCCCTTCAGTGGGCAGAACAGCAGCGACGCCGGAAAGTTGCTAAAACGCTGCCTGTTTTTCACGCTGGCATGTTATATTCAAGGTGCCTATAGCTACCGCTCTCATGATCGCTTTTTGCTGTTCTGGCCGAACAGTGTTGTTACTTGCTGCTTACGCATTTTGCACTGTTACGATAGCCTTCTCTTGAGTGGGGACGTTGAACTTAACCCTGGACCTAGAGGGGTGCCTTCGGCAAGTACATCGAAGTCAATCGAGGCTAATAACACTACTACAAGTAGCAGTCAGTTCTCCACTAGTTCCCCTCCAGAGACGGCTAATCTTCTCGCGCAATTGTTGGCTGGTCAGAAGCAAATTGCACGTGACATTACCGATATCAAGGAATCCTTTAATTCCCGCTTCGAAGCACTTGAAACACGTGCATCTTCGCTCGAATCTTCTACAACAGCTGTTGACTGTAGTGCAATGTATGACAAGCTTAACTCCGAAATTGTCTCACTTAGGGAATCTATCACTAAACTCACTTCAAAATCCGATCAGTTGGAAAACCGTTCACGCCGGAACAATATTCTTTCGCATGGTTTACCGGAAACACGCGATGAAAATACTGCTTCTTTACTGAAAGCTGTAGCACAGGTGCTAACAAAACATCTTCAGATAAAATGTCCAGATATGAGCGCTGCCACCATGTGGGCAGTTCAAAAGAAGGGCGATCGCGTTCTGTCATAATGAAGATTTTTGACTTTAGGGAAAAATTTCAAGTTATGAAAAATGTTACGAAACTGAAAGGGTCTGGTTTGTACATCACTGAACACCTATCACCGAATGTGCGGGCCTTACGAAAGAAACTGTGGGACGCAACTGCAAGTTTTTGTGATAATGGATCCAGAGTGAAACTACGCTACGATCATGCCTACATTGATGATACGCGCTACATATGGGACACTGGTACAGACAGTTTAAAGCGCGATTCCGGTCATGCTCCTAACACACCTATTGTTTCTAAAGCCGGAGCAACTTCTCGTTGACTTCTGTCAAGTACCAGTAAGCTAAGTATTGTGTATTTCAATGCTAGAAGCATCGTTAACAAGTTCGTGCCTTTATTGACTCTTGTTACGTCATGTTCTCCCCATGCAGTGGCCATAACAGAGACCTGGCTGCATGATGGCGTGTTTGACTCTGAATTTTGCCCACCCGGCTATGTAGCAATACGGAATGACCGATCAAGTGGTAAAGGTGGTGGTGTTGCGCTGCTCATTCGCTCAGACCTAAAATTTTATGTGCTCCCTAACACACCTGAGGTTGAAGTTGCTTGGTGTAAGCTATATTTAAACAAACTTTCCATAATTCTTGGTGTATGCTATCGCGCACCAGGTTCCTCATTGGAATATTTACAGAGGCTTAAACATATTCATGTACGAACACGAGTTAGGCACCTCGAGCCTTATGTTCATGGGAGATCTTAATGCACTGGGCATTGACTGGAGAACCCTGAGTTGCACAGGTCGTGGCCTTTCCATTTCTACAAGGAACTTCTTTCTCTTTCATTATCCCTTGGTCTTACTAAAATCGTACAAGCTCCAACCCGCCATAATTCTCTCTTAGACTTAGTTTTTCTCAGTTCTCAGCTCGTTCAAACTGGTTTTCAGTGCGATGTGATCAATGGCATTTCTGACCACAAAGCTGTACACGTGGGCCTTCCCTATTCATTGATTAAGCTTCAGTCTAATATTACACAGTTTTTCGACTTCATTCATGCTGATGATACATCTATAACAGACACTTTAGCTTCTAACTTTGATTCCTTCCAAGCACTTGGTCTACGTGATAACGTTGACGCATTAGTTGATGCACTTGAGCACATCGTAAAACTATGCATTGACAATTTTGTTCCCCTCAAGACAAAAAAGAGAAATCCTAAAATTCCATGGATGAATCGCAGCATACTGCATATATCACGTCCTGTTCGTCGTCTGCGCCGACTGAAAATGGCATGTAATCCTGAGAGTATAATTTGCTTTAACACTGCTAAATAAGAGCTACGTATCAAAATGAAACAACAAAAAACTTTTATTTCCAAGTTGAACTGCCAGGGTTATTACACTCTAACCAGCGCAAATTCTGGACTTCCATCGCACCAACTAAAGCTGCTGCAGTTTCCTTTATATTAGAAGGCACGGCTATTTCAAATCCCTCCGATATAGCTAATGCTTTTAATGTCTATTTCCAATCAGTGTTCACGCATGACAACAACTTTCTCCCAGCGTTCACAAATACTAATCCTGAGCTTTCTATCGGTGATGTGGTAATCAGCGATAACGGCATCCTAAACTTGATTCTCAATTTAGACACAAAGAAATGCACTGGCCCTGACAGCATTCCGAACAGCTTTTTAGTAAGATACTCTCTCTGGTGTTCCCGTTATTTGGCTGTTATCTTTCACAAATCCTTGAATTCAGGCATTGTCCCCCTCTCTTGGAAGCTAGCCAAGGTCCTGCCTCTGCATAAATCTGGTGAAAAGCAGTTTTTTTTCTAACTATAGACCTATATCGCTTACCTCCAATTCCGAAAAGTTAATAGAACATATCATACACAAGCATATAACAGAATACCTTGAATCGAATAAAATTCTTTCTAACATACAACATGGATTTCGTCGTGGTTTCAGCACAACAACACGACTGGCGGAATTTTCACATGACATCACTAGAAATCTTGATATTGGCAATCAAATTGATGCGTTATTTGTAGACTTTTCCAAAGCTTTCGACAGGGTTATACACAACAAGTTACTAAGTAAACTGAACCTAATTTTAAATAATACTCGACTGATCGACTGGATAGCTAGCTTTCTTAACTCTCGCTCTCAATTCGTTTCATTTAATGCCACTTCGACCTCCACTGTAAATGTAACATCAGGTGTTCCACAAGGCTATGTTCTGGGACCTTTGTTATCTTTAATCTTTATAAATGACCTTCCGAACAACAATATTAAGTCAAAAGTTCGTCTTTATGCCGACGACTGTGTCATATACCAGGTAATTTCTTCTCCGAGTGATCATGCCTTACTTCAATATTCCTTCAACAAGTTTTGCACCTGGTGTACGGACTGGCAGATATGCGCATAAACTTTCAAAAAACCGTATAGTAGTGTCATTTACAAACAGCCATTTTCCATCATAGCATGTGTACGCTTTCAATAACACAAAAGTTCCCCGGGCTACCTTGGACTTATCTTCACGCACAACATGCAGTGGTCCCAGCATATTGATCACATCACATCTACAGCACTTACTTGGTTACTTGAACACTTACTAGGTTACTTGAACGAACATTATCTAAATCGCCAAAAGACACCAAATTACTAATGTATAAAACGCTCGTTCGTCCTGTATTAGAGTACGCTTCACGCGTCTGGAACCCGTATAAAGTGTGCGACATCAACCAAGTCGAATCGGTACAAAGGAAGGCTGTTCGCTTCATTTGTCATCGCTATGATCGTAATTTTTCGCCCTCATCTGCAATGAATTCCTTGAATTTATCTCTTCTATGCACAAGGCGACATAGAGATTCCATGAAGCTGTTACATTCGATTATTCACTCATGCTGTCAGCTATCTGCTGATGATTACATCAGATATGCCAGTGCTCTTCCAACCAGACGTTGCCACTCACTCAACCTAAAGCCTTTCTTTGCATGTTCCAAGACAGCTATTTCCCGAGAGTTGTCGAGTGCTGGAATGAATTACCCGGTTCTGTTCGTGAATTGACACTACGCGATTTTGTAGAAGCACTAGTGCGATAAGATTGCTTCCCCTTGTTGTTGTTTTTTCTATTATCTATTATGTTCAACTGCTTTTGTTTCTGTTATGTTTACTGTACTCCACTCCTGCAATAGGCCTGAATAGGGCTGCAGTATTTGAAAATAAATAAAATAAATAAAGTATGGTAGGGCCCTTCAAAGCTGGGCGGTAGTCTTGAAGAGTGACAGTTGCCGCGGAAGGAACCGCGCTCCAGGAAGGAAGGTTGGCGCAGAAGTGGTGTCACCGCCAGTGCTCTTCTGGCGCTTTTGGACATTAGAGGTGCAGGCCCGTGCGAGATCGCGGCACTCTTCGGCAAGTCTTGCCGCGGCAGAAATGGGCGCACATTCAGATATATCCGACCGGTACGGTAGAAGTGTGTGGATGGCGTGCGACGGGTGCCGAACGTACAGTAAGAAAATAGGTGAAAAGCCGGTGGTGCTCCGAGTTGCGGTGCCGTACACGTAGGTTACGAAGGGCAGAACGACGCCCCAATTCGTGTGGTCAGAGGCGACGTACACGCGTAACATGTCGGGATCGTACGGTTGAAGAGAGAGAGAGAGAGGGGGGAAATGGTAAAGGCAGGGAAGTTAACCAGAGAAAAAGATCCGGTTTGCTACCCTACGCTGGGAAGAGAGGGGAGGGGGAGGTAAAATGGTAACAAAGTAGAGATAAGGAAAAGAAGGAGCATAGACACACAATCCCAATCGATCACTTTCACCGAATACTGTCATCGCACAGGACAGTGACACTTGCAGCACTATCAACATCTGTTCAGGCTACAGCCGCTTGTCCAATTCTGTCGCCCTTAAAAACCGCAACAGTGCCCTCGTCGCCCTCTGCTGCGATGGCTTGTGATGGCGTCATCTTAAAATAAGTTCCTCTGTGAGAGGTCTTCGGTCGAAGCGGGCTATCGCGATTGCGAGTGATTGTCTCTGTAAATTATAGCGAGGACAGTCAAAAAGAAGGCGTTGAAAAGTCTCCTCGTTACCACAGTCCTCACACGAGGCGTCGTCGGTCCATCCAATTCGGTAAGCAAAAGACTGTAAGGCCATTGGTTTGAGGATGGTACGCCGTAGTTGTACGGTGAACAACGTGGCACTCTTTTAAGATTGGCTTCAACTACTTCAGGCAGGAAGGCACGTCCGCGATCACTGAGCAGTTCCTGAGGTGGCCCATGAAGCAGGATGAATCGACGAAGCAGGAAGGAGGTAACATGGCGCGCTGTAGCTGCCGGCAAGTCGGCAGTTTCGGCGTATTGCGTGAAGTGCTCGACTGCCACAATGGCCCAGCGGTTTCCAGCAGTTATCAGGGGAAGGGGCCCATACATATCAATACCGACGGGCCCAGACGGCCGGGTAGGGCTAGGTAAAGGTTGCAGAATGGCTGGCGAGAGGCGGGGTGAAGATTTCCGGCGCTGACGATCGAGGCGAGAGCGAACGAACTTCTGAACGTAGGTGTGGATCCCTCGCCAGTAGTACCGCTGTCGAAGGCGCTGGTACGTTTTGCAGCGTGCGTGCGTGTGTGCGTGCGTGTGCGTTGCTTGTGTAGTAGTAGTAGTAGTATAAACGTTTATTTAAAAAAAAGAAAAAAAATCGCACTCAGGTCCAGTGGGTGGGTCCCTCAGTCCAGGGCCCCACTGGCGATCGCGGCACGCCGGGCTTGGTCGAGAAGGGCCAGTTGGTCCTCCCGCACCGTGCTGGCTAGCCACACCTCCCACTGCCTACTGTTGAAATTTTGACCCATAAGGGGTGATTGGATTTCTTGTGGCCGACTCTGGCACGACCATGTGATATGGTCAAGAGATGGCCGCCCTCCGCACCAAGGGCAAGTGTTGGGATACCGGGTGGGGTGTATGTGGTGTAGTAGGAGTAGGTGTGGGTATGTACGGGTTTGTAGTCGGCGCCAGTCCCGCATTTGCGCTGAGTCCAAGGATGTGTCTGGAAAGCTATACCGTTGCCTTCCTCGTCTCTGTGCCTCCAAGATATCTTTTGCTGTGATCGGAGATTCTACGAGAGTGCGTTCCGTCGCTCGGATGCTATATTCTCGAGCGAGGCGGTCCGCCCTCTCGTTACCGCTCACTCCGGCGTGCGCCGGACACCACGTAATAGCGTGGTGTTCCGTGAGATTTCTTCCTAGGATTTTGACGGTGAGTTTGGGCAGGGTGCCTGCCATGAAAAGGCGACATGCCGACTGCGAGTCGGTTAGTATTACCGCAGAACGTGCTCTATTTTCAGCGTCATGTATAGCCAGAGCCACCGCAGTAGCCTCTGCTGTGGCCACCGACCCTGTTCTGACTGTTGCGGAAATAGTAGTTTGTGCGTTTGTGGCTACCACAGTGAAAGTTTTGCTATCCTGTTTGCACGCGTCCGTGTAATAAACCTCCGGATTTCTACCGAACCTGCGTTCGAGTGTCCTGGCCCGTGCAAGGCGCCGTTGTCTGTGGTATTTCTCGCTCATGTTTTTAGGGATTGGGGACACAGAGATCTGCGCTCGTATGTTCGGTGGGAGTAGTTCTGTTTGGTCGTTACAATGTGCCGGTCTGAGTGGATACCCTAATCGACGGAGAAGTGTTCGACCTTGCTCCGTGGAATTGAGCCGTTCTCGTTGTGCGATCAGTGTTGCAGCCACGAGTTCTTCAAACGTGTTGCTAATACCCATTGCATTAAAAAGGGTCGTGCTAGTGCAAATCGGTAGACCAAGCGCCGCCTTATAAGCTGTGCGTATAAGGGCGTTTATTTTAGTTTCCTCTGAGTTTGAGACTTTTTGGAAAGGAAGGCCGAAGGTTACACGGCTTATGATAAATGCCTGTACGAGCCTTATCGTCTCTTCCTCCTTGAAGCCTTTTCTGTTTCTTGCTACTCTGTTTATCATTCTAGACACGCTGTTAACCGTTTTCCGGAGGTTTGCGATCGTGTGCCCTATTGCTCCATTTTCCTGTATCCATAGTCCTAGTATCCGAGCTTTAGATACCTCCTGTATAGTTTGACTTCCCAGAGCAAGCTTTATCGGAAGTCTATCGTCCTTTCGTGTATAAGGCGCTCTTACTCGGACTAGTTCGGACTTCTCCGGGGCGCAATTCATGCCAGCTTGTGTTACATGATCCTCAACAATGCCAATTGCCTTCTGGAGGGTTTCCTGACGTTCCCCTAGAGATCCCTTTGCGGTCCAGAGAGTTACGTCGTCCGCGTAAATCGCATGTCCTAAGTTTGGGATCCGTTGTAGTTTCACCGCTAGTCCTTTCATCCCTATATTGAAGAGTAGCGGTGAAAGAATTGAACCTTGCGGCGTTCCTCTTTTGGGGGTCTGTAGAACATCTGAGCGGGTGGATCCTAGCCCTATCGTGGCTGTACGGTTGTCTAGAAAGGATTTTATGTATTCATAAGTACGCTGTCCGCAGTGCATGTTCGATAGTTTCGTTAAAATGCTTTCGTGCGAGATGGTATCGAAAGCTTTTTGGATATCTAATGCTACTATGAATCTGTCTGCATTTCCTCTCTCTGTGTTTAATACTTCTTCTTTCAGTAGGAGAAACACGTCCTGTACCGACATATGCTGTCTAAAGCCGAACATAGTTTCCGGGAAAAGGTTGTTGTTTTCTATGTACCTAGTGAGTCTCATCTGTATAACCTTTTCAAAAAGCTTACCCAGACATGAGGTAAGGGATATGGGTCGGAGGTTTTTTATGTCCCTCGGTTTCCCTGGTTTCGGTATTAGAATTATCTCTGCATGCTTCCATGCCTGTGGGATTTGACCTCCTTCAGTCCATACATGTTTGTTAAAAAGATCTGTTAGCCCTGTTAAAGCATTGAGGCTAAGATTGCGAATCATGGCGTTTGTTATTTTGTCCGGTCCAGGCGCCGTATTTTTCTTGAAAGTTTGCGCTGCCGCGAAAACCTCTGCCACCGATATAGAGGCATCTAGCTCCTCATTGTTCCTTCCTAAATATGTGGGAGTATCATGGTTTTGCGTGGAATTTGCTCCTATATACATGTCTTCTAGTGTGTGTAGGAGATGGGTGTCAGCGTCTCGAAATTCGCATTCAAGCAATCGCAGATCTCGGTTCGTCGCTGTTTTTGTACTTGCAGGATCTATCATGCTTCTCAATATGGACCATGTATTTTTTGTGTGTAAGGTTCCTTGTAGAGATTCACAGAATTGGTGCCAATTATTGTTTTCTAGTGTTTGTGCATAAGCATTAGCCTCCTGTGTTAGTTGAGCTATACGTATTTTGAGCTTTCTATTTAATCTTTGTCTTTTCCATCGTCTCGTCAGGCTTCTGCGTGCTTCCCATAAATGTATGAGGCGGCTGTCTACCGCTGTTATATCCGATGTTGTAGCAATCTCCCTCGTTGCTCTTTCGTGTGTTTCGCGTATTTGCTCCACCCAGGTTTCAATATCTTCTGGGAAAATGAGCTGCTCTTGTTTATCTCGATATACAGTCCAGTCTGTAATGCAAGCCCTTCCTAGGGAGCGACGGATTTTGGGGGAATTGATACCTATCGAGACAATGTTATGGTCACTGCCCAAATTTTCCTCCAGATTTGTCCACCGCGTCTCCCCTGGATGGCTCGAGAAAGCTAGATCTGGGCTTGTATCCGCCGCTACACTATTGCCTAAACGTGTGTAACACCCCGGTATTGTAATGCGTGTCCTGCAATTTCTTAAGTCCCTGCAAATCTTAAGTCCCAGAAATCTCCAAAATTGTTTTCCCTTAATGTATTTTTCTGAGAATGACTTTGAACCTGAACAAGGAAAACGAAGCTGAAAACCTAAGTTATTTTTCCACTATTAAATGTGCGCGTAGAAAAATAACAACCAATGCGCCTTGCAATTTACAGCTAAATATATCAATGTTTTTCTGGGTAAGACTCAATATATTGATCAATATGCTCCCTTGTATAGTTACTGCTAGCGGATCTTCGATTTCGTCTACTAAACGGAAATTAAGATCTCAGAGGGTGCGCAGAATAGTAATGGCTGAAGAGTGCTTAGCGCATGACTTGTGGTGGTGTAAAGGTTTTTTGGCGTGTTTCTTGCTTTCGCATTTACATATGGGGTCTTAAAAGTTATTCTGATATGCATTTTTAATGAAAACGAGATGTCAATTAACGCAATATCTGCTGACACAGACGGTTTATGCACTTTGGCGTACATAATTCGGAAGAACAAGTACAGTCGTGAAACGCCAAATAACAAAGGTATTTAATTAGCGTTCTTGCTATCCTAATTATGGTATGTGTTCATATTTGAAGCGTCAATACAATCGTGTTTGCAGACAACTTCATTTGGTTTGATTCTCCTGGAGTGATCATGCTCCCACATGTTCATCATATAATTTGGCACTCATTCAGGTAATTTCGCATTCAGGGGCGTCAATCTCGACACAACGTCAAGCCTCCAAGGAGCGTCAACGCGAGGGAAACGAAGAAAATCCACCGTTAGTTGTTTTCACCAGTCGACAGCAAGAACTCAGCTGTTGTCAACTTCGCCCAGCTGGCAAACGATATGCCACACACCGTAAGTTATATACGTCACAATGGGGGCTACGTGTTGTGTAGATATCCATGCCCCTGAATGCGGAATCAGCAGAATGAGTGTCATGTTTGATTATGAATATCTCGTAACAGAAGCTCTTCGTGAGATTAACCAAATTGAAGTTGTCTCCAAATACGGTTGCACTGACGTTTCAAATATAAACATATATCACCATGGCGAGAGCAATAAAATTAATTAGGAATGTTAAATAATTATGTGTTTGGTGACTATTTAATTTGTGTCGGAAGCTGTCCGCCAAAGCGCATAAACCGCAAGTGCGAGAATTTTGCATAGGTACAGCATATCGATTTAATTAAAATTGCTGTTCAATTTTAAATAACTGCGTACATATAAGCGAGTTTTGCATTAAAATTAGCTGAAGTTGGCGCTCGTGTTTTGTTGATCCGACGTCTTTGTCAATTTCGCGATGACAGCTGGCACGGAATACTTTTACCAGCGCTGTGGAATGCCGTAAAAAGAATTCCTCGTCAGATATATATATATATATATATATATATATATATATATATATATATATATATATATATATATATATATATATATATATATATATATATATATATATATATATATATATATATATATATATATATATAGCACAGGAAGCATCGAACAGTCGAGGTAAGAAAGACCACAATACACGGCTTTTACTCGTACAGGCTGTTCTTGCAAGACGTGTTGCTAATGATGGTTTTGGTGGTAGTCTCAGTCACGAGCTTGAGGCTGTTTATGCGTGTAGTTCGCGTCTTCTGCAATATTACTGACAGTCAGCATGATGACGTTAACCTTGCGCTCGCTTACTGAAGGGAGTTTCAACTACAGAATAAAGCATGATCTTTAATGCGCTCACCTTTTTAAAGATGTTCAAATGTTGGCATCGTTCTTTTTTTTTCTTTTTGCAGCAGCAGCAGCAGCAGCAAAAGCAATTTTGTGGGTGTCTGAAAATTCTTGCTTACAGCCTTGCAGAAGAAGTGGCTGTAGACAATGAAACATGTATGTAGGGCTCGTCTTGGAAAAACGGTCTTGACTAGTGACTTGAAACAGGCCTTTTCTGCACCGCATCTATGGGGTGTATTCTTTTATGTTCTTTTACCATTTCCCCACCATAGAAGTTGCCTTGTGAAGTTCCTGCGATACGTTAAGTAGAGCAGGTAGGCTAATCCCGTAAGCCTTACCCACATAATCTATTATACTTAATGTTACTGATATATAAAGCGCCGATGTTTTCGAAACTTGAGTTCTCCGGTGTCTTCATTGGCCCTGTGCTTCCACACATATTTTGTATACTTGCAATAATTAAACCTGTACTTTAATTTCGGCGCTCGCTTGATGTAGACGCGAAAGATCTGAAAGACCTTTCTTGTTTTATCGTTATTGTGATGTAGGTTATTGTTGTATTAGATTACCTTCCTTTCTTAAAAATATCGGCAGGTAATTTTTAGTGTCAACATGGAAGATAACACGGCCACTATAAGAGAATATTGTTGTGCGTATTTCAGTTCATAATTGCTTTGGCTGCAAAGTTCCCTTAACGTGTGACAACGCGTCGCTTGTTTTTCGCTCAGGAGCTGCTCTGTTACGTGCATTTGCTAAATGTTAGAGGTATACTAAGGGTATAAGCTAACATTGTTTACAACTGAGCTCAATGAACTTATTTCTTCTAACCTTAGAAAAAAAAAGAAATTCTATAGTATACTATAGATCCGATACTCGAAAACAACTTTTCTGACGGTATTATTTGATTCTATACTCGAAAATTTTTCATGTTTGTCTCCCCTACTACTTCGGTTCTTTCATTTGCTGAGAAAATTGTAGTTGTTGACTTCGCAAGGCAACGACTGCTTTTCATCTAGTGTCCGATGAAAACAATTGGTGTTATCCAGCCCACCAATTTCAGTCAAATGACTATTCGAAATGGTAAACAGTTGAACAATGCGACGAATACGACATAGTCATACACTATGCTTGCGAAAGCAAATCTTTAGATATGAAAGTCACTCCAAACTGCTAAACATTGCTACGTGCGTCCTTTGAAGAACGTTGAAACAGAGTTCCCTCAACGAAGGCGACGACAAATGGGCCCTCGCGAAGGCTATCAGCTAGGTTGATCGGCGTTGAAATCCGTTTTGTAAGTATACCTTGTAAACAGTCTTCTGCATAATCAGTGCGTTATCATCGCAACCTTTTGATAAAAGTGAACTAGATCATTTCTGAAGTATCGTGCAAGCATATTTCTTGATGTCCCGATCAAGGTACCCTCATTAAGCAGATATAGATAGGGTCCTCGTATTTCCATTCTCTTCACTCAGTGACGACGTCTTATCTTTCAAGCTGCAAGAGGTTGGTTCCCTTAAATGCTGGATACTATTCCTCCTTCGTATGTGACTGTTGGACGACTGTTTCATTGCAGACAGCTGCGTTTCTTCTCTTAGAAGCCCGATTACACTTGCGACAGCCGTTATTGTTGCAGTGACTGCCTTATATTCATTCTGTCTGTATATGAGACAGTGAGATGGTGTATCAAATTGTGCAGCAGATACTTATGCATAGATGCACAGCAAGGCACAGTGGATCAGCACCACAAACATTTACGCTGGTGTGTGTGTGTGTGTGTGTGTGTGTGTGTGTGAGAGAGAGAGAGAGAGAGAGAGAGAGAGAGAGAGAGAGAGAGAGAGAGAGAGAGTTAAGTTATGGGGTTTTACGTGCCAAAACCACTTTCTGATTATGAGGCACGCCGTAGTGGGGGACTCCGGAAATTTCGACCACCCGGGGTTCTTTAACGTGCACCTAAATCTAAGTACACTGGTGTTTTCGCATTTCGTCCCCATTGAAATGCGGCCGCCGTGGCCGGGATTCAATCCCGCGACCTCGTGCTCAGCAGCCTAACACCATAGCCACTGAGCAGCCATGGCGGGTTGTGTGTGTGTGTGTGTGTGTGTGTGTGTGTGTGTGTGTGTGTGTGTGTCTGTGTGTGTGTGTGTGTGTGTGTGTGCATGTATGCATGTATGCATGCATGCATGTATGTATGTATGTATGTATGTATGTATGTATGTATGTATGTATGTATGTATGTATGTATGTATGTATGTATGTATGTATGTATGTATGTATGTATGTATGTATGTATGTATGTATGTATGTATGTATGTATGTATGTATGTATGTATGTATGTATGTATGTATGTATGTATGTATGTATGTATGTATGTATGTATGTTTGAGCATGAGTTCAATACGGTGCATCTATTGGTTGACACTGCAGGTGCACTTTTGAGGCCGAGATTATCAACGAAGCGCGAAAGAAATAGCAAGAAGGGACGAGAGAGAAGGGGGCGAACATAGATATGAAACTTTAGAGCAGGTTAAACAAGTGAAGAAGTTCGCTTAATATGCAAATATAAATATATATAATAAACACACACAAAAGGCTATAGGACGCTGCTCGAGCCTTTCTCTTCTTCCGTTTTGTCATATGCAATGACAGCGGCACACACAGAGAGATTATGTGAGATATTCCAAACCTGAGTGAAGAAAAGGAAAGCAACGAGTACCCACAAAAAAAGAAAATAAGAAAGAAAAAAAGAAATACAGATGAAAAGGAAATACAATGAATGAAAGAAAGAAGCGTTAAGGACTACCTTCGTTCAGACACCAGTTTAAAAGGATGTGACAGGCAGCAGAAGAATGAATTGCACAAAGCGAGCATGGGAGGAAAGTTTGAAAGAGAGATTGGCGCTGAAGAAAGGGCTAATAGCCGCATCGCCTCGGCAGTAAGGACGGAGCGTAGAAAGAGAGAGGGATGAGGACGGGGCTATCTCGCTTGGGTTGGCGTATTTCAACGCTCTTCTTACTCCCTTCGTTCTATTGGCCCTGTTAATACGTCTCCGCTGAGGGACGCGTGGCGCAGAGATAGTGCACGGCAGGTTTCGCTCTGGCGAAGCAAGCGGCTCCCCGATCGCGAAACAAGACACAAGAAAGGAAAGAAAAAGAAAAGTAAATTGAAGAGGAACACGCGAGGGGATCACCGCGTGAGGAAAGAGACGCGCGGAGGTTGGGGGCGGCAGGAACAGCAGCAGCCTGCAGAAACGGCAGCTGAGGCCAGCAGTAACACCGGCACGGTGTTGGATGAAGCGAAAGAGAATGCAAACACACAAGAAAGGAAACAGCGAGGCCAGAGCCAGTGCTTGAGTCTAGAGGCGAAGAAGAGACGCTCGCTCGCGGGGTGTGGGACCGTCCGTGCGGTGAAGTGTGCGCACAGGGATGGAACAGGGCTCGAGAAAAGACAGAGGGAAAGATAAAAAATAAAGTACAGAGCCAGCGGGCAAGGAGCGCGCAGAGGCGGCAAAGAGAGAGACGAGAGAAGGCGGAAAGCCGCGTGCTTTTGCAGGAGAGGACAGTGGTTTGGAAGCAGGAGGAGAGAGTGATGTTGGAGCAGCGCGAGTGTGAGTGCGAAAGGCGCTGAGGGAGAAGGTTTTCGACAGTATTCGATGTAAGTCCAGGGTCTGAACCGAACTGGCGCAAACTACGCGGTCGCACTCGGTGCGGCAGATGGGTGGCGACGAACGAGACGCGATCTTCCTTGCTCACCTGTTCCGCCACGCCTCTACAGTGGCTGAGAAGCTTGAGGAGAAGCTACAAAGTGCAGCGATTGAGAGCCAGCTGTACATGAGGCAATGCGCTTTACAAACACCATTCCACTTCGTAAACCCAAGAGAAACAGGCAACCGCATTATAATAACGTTATAATGAGGTTGCCTATTTTTCTTGAGTTTACAGAAACGAATGGTTTAAGTTTACAGCACCAACCAGACACGCTACATGTCACAGACGATGTAGAAAACCAAGAGAAAGAGAAATTGAAGTAAAGAAAGATAGCTACAGGGTAATCAGTACTGAGTCCCGGAAGGTTACTCCGAATTGACAAAGAAAAAGCGGTAACATGTTGAAAGAAGGAAGACAGACTTAATGCACGGTGACGTCGGCAGATCACTCGAGTGCTCACTCCATGACGTGCAAACACCAAGGTTGGTTTGCTTTCGTAGTGTGTTCAACGCGCATTTTGCATGTTTCTTGCACGTCTCGGCACCTTCTTTGTGAAATTGTTTTGCAGCGAAACCGACATCTCAGACGAACCCAATATTCCATCACTTAAATCAGGCATTTCTCCTTCAGAGCTGAAATGCTCATACTGTATTACGTTTAGAGAGGACATAGAAAGCTGCTGTCTGCGGTTTTCCTGTGCTTTAAGGGCTCTAGTTATCGTCAAGTTCTGTAATTTCGGTACCCATTTTACCTTGTCATCAAACAAGATAAGGCGTCGATTTAAGCGCGTAAGATATGCCTTAATAAGAGCAACGGTAATGATGAAAAAGAGATTCAGAATTGTTTCGCGCGACCATCCAAACATCGCGGCCATCGGAATTGCCATGTCTAGTTGATTGATTTGAATATAACTGGAATTGTTGACAACCATTTGTCACCAGCTTCTCCCCAAATGATTCAATGAGGGACTACGGGAGCATACCGGAAATTAGTTAGCGTTGGCAAACGCACTTGTACGCAGTCCGAAGCAGCGAGTGTTTACAATGAGGTAGGGAAAGTGAACGCCACGAGCTCAAGACAATATCAGCCTCGACCTAAGTTGCTTCTGAGCGCCGTTAATACCATTTGATAGAGTTTCGCAGCTTCTCACTTTGTAATGAGCCTGCCGGAGATAATTTCTCATTGCTCCTGAACATGCGAATCCAAATTGCAAGTCCAGAACAACTTCGAGTGGACTGCATTTGCAGCCCATCCTGCGTGCGTCCCGCGTGAGCTTCTGAACTGGTTCACTCGGAACCCTTTCAGAGGTTTTCGCGGGGGAGAGTGGTCATCCTCGCGAACCCTGCGGAGGCTTTCTCGGAATTGGGTAGTGCGCGGCCAGAATTCACGTCGTTCCCTTCGTCAATATGTCTTCGCTGGACTCGGCTGGTAAAATAACTGCGTCCAACACGTGCACGTCCAGCTGCGGGAGGCAGGGAGAGCGCCGCGACAGAGACGGCTAACACGGAAGCGCCATTTGCAATATGGCCGCCTCGCTTACCCTGCCCCGCTTTTAAGTGAAGGGCTGCCCGTACACACCTGACCGATGCCCTTGCGACACGCCGCCCTCGGCTGCCGCGCCCCCTGGCGCGCAGCTGACAAGGCAGCGACACGACACGCGTTATTCGAGCCACCCGCGAGGCCCCCTTCACGGGATGAGGGGAGTGGCTAATGAGGACCACGGCGACCCATTACGCGCAGCGGCGACGGATGCAGGCAATTAATTTCAATTTGCATACACTCGGGCTTAATTGCTCGAAACATTGGTAACCCGGCACAAAGACCTACACGCGTTTAGAAAAAAAAAAAGAACGTGCTGAAGGTCAAGCGTGTTACCCCCCTCCCCCTCTCTTCTTGCCTTCCAAAGTTGTTCGTGCCCTATGTACGCGGAACCATTGGCCCTAATTTTTGTTCTTTATCGTTTTTTTTTTTTGAGCGGTTCGCAGCTGTTGTGATTTATGGCCGTCATGGGAGCTTGAAGGGCGAGCCTTTCTTGGTGACATTTATTAGGCTCCCGTTTATTTCGTCGCTGTGAAAGCTTTATTTGGGTCGCTAAGCTGTTCGAACGAGGCAGAGAAATCGAAAAGTCGAGAAGAAACCAGTAAACCTTGCCGGACGCTGACGTGTTTCCTGCAGTTTGCTTCGTACAACAGGCGGTATAAAACGAACACCGAAAGAAGTGCGTTAGGAACTCTCGCTGGGAGCGCACGCACTGTGTATTGTCGTGAGCAAGTGTTTAATAGCAATTTAACAGGGATAGGCGGGCTAGTTGGTGGTCGATATTGGAATGCAGCATGTGCGGTTCCATGATGCATTCCATTTAATAGCAATGGTGGCTCCCGCACTCAGCCTTGAAATGGAAGGCGTCCAGCATTGGTGCGACGCACAACTCTACGCACGTGCAAAGTCGTAGCCGCATTGATTCTCGGAGATAGTTCTTTCGTGAGTACGTGGCCCTGCCACTTCATAAATTTTTGCCGCCATCATCAGGCGCAATACAGTTCCGACATTCTCAAGTGCATTCAAACAAAATTTCACCGCGGCCATTGTTAACGCTGTAGCTTTATTCGAAGCGTGTGCGCTAGCTCTCAATGCCGCAAGTGTTGAAGCGACAGCAGCGTGTCGTCGAGACTGCCAAGGACTCGAAGGGTTTGACTTTCAAACCAGCAGCTCACGCGGACGTGGAGAGCGCCGGAAGAGAGACAGGTGGCGCTCGTCAAATGCACTCCCGCACCGCGCACTGACAGGCGGCTCAAAAGCCTATGCTGGTACGACTTGACGTCCCTCGGCTACATTCCGCGTCGTCGCCGTATACACGCATAAACCAGAGACGCCGAAGAGACGCGTCGCATCCACAGCCGTCATGTGGTTGAGCGCGAGTTCGAAGGGGAGACAGAATGGAAGCGCACACAGCAACCGGAGATGGCGCTATATCCTTCCAGCCAAGACGCCGGCCAGTCCTGCTCGCAGGATGCGCGGCGCTGTACTTCCATATTCCTACGCGCTGCTGTCGACGACGGAAATAAGGAGGCACCCTGTCAAAATGCCCGCGGCGGGACTCTGCCATCCTTTCTTTTACTTATACTTCCCTTCGTCTTAGTCTCTCTCTCTCTCTCTCTCTCTCTCTCTCGCTTATTTTGCTATTCTGGCGGCGAAGACCCCCTCCCCCCCCCCCCCCCCCCCCCCCCGAAGCGCAGTCCTCTCCCTCTTCCGTGAGTCCCGTCGTCCCATCTTCGGGGTGAGACGTCGGGAGCACTGACAAGCCGTCAGTACTGCTTTTGTTTCCTCCATCCCCGACGCTAACACGGACACCTCATTTCGTTGACGCCATGCCACGCTGCGAAGATAGAGAGAGGAAGGGAAGGAGAGAGAGAGAGAGAGAGACTCTTGTGCTCGTTTGAACGCTGTCGTATACATCGGCGTGCGTATTTATTTATACGTATACGCTATATAGTGCGGTATGGATTTCCTGTCCGGCTGCATCGCCCAGCCACGCGCTTGTGCTTGCCGCTCGTCGCCGTATCGGGGGAGCCCTGTCATTCAGCGTACGTACCTGGCAGCGAGTCGCCGCACTTCCGGCTGCCACGATATTGCGTTCCTCGCGACCGATAACGTCGGTGCATGGGTCTGATGCTCGCGCACAGCTGCTGATCACTCTGCATGTGTATGGGAAGGAGCCGATAATCAAGGAAGTACCAAAAAAGCAGCTCTTTTTCTCGGTCTAAGCCCTAACACACCTCGCACGACTCCACGTATCAAAGTCAAACGCCCTTGGCACGCGTCACTGAAGGAAAGTTGTTTGTTCTTTTGCTTTTATTACTTGCTGCTTTTTTTTTGAGCGTGGGTTAACTGACACTTTGTACAAGCTTCTTAACCAGGACGGATCGTTCTGAAGATCACAGCCATATTTTCTGAAACACAGAATTTACGAGAGCTGGAAATAAAGCACGGGAAACTTAAACATTAAATAAATTATTGGGTTTCATGTGCCTGAATCGGGATGTTAAGAGGCACGCCGCAGTGGAGGACTCAGGCCGGTCAAACTTGAATTACCTGGTGTGGTTAAGGTATACGTGAACCTAAATCTAAGCACAGGGGTGTTTTTGCATTTTGCCCTCCTGGATCGAACCCGCGGCCTCATGCTTAGCAGCACAACGCCATAGCCACTGGGGTACCACGGCAGGTCGCAAGAAAGTTACAAGGAACGCGACGCATAAAGTAGTTTTCCATTATACGAGCTGCAGGTTTGCAAAAGGACGCATTTGAAATTGAACACGAATATGCAACTCGCAGAGCGCGAACTGGCAACTGTTAACTTCGAATGATTTGTCGATACATACTTATGGACACTAGCAAAATTACAAGCAGAACGAGGTAAAAGTACAATTAATACACGTGCGCATTCCTCTTTGCATCTCCAGGTCCAGTGAGTAGAAGTGTCTGCTTCATTTCGCTATGCTCCCTGCATGAATCTGATTTCGCCAGAAGTTTTGGCGGTACGCTTACGCTTTCTCGTGCACGTGCATTTACCATAGCATATGCACCTGTGCGGTGCGCGTTTCCATCTAATTTGAACTTGCCGCCTCTGCATAACAGCGCGTAATAATAATAAAATAAAAACACGTATAACCAACTGGCCCCAACTGCGACTGTTTTCCCAAGAAAGATAAAACGGAAAGGAGACAAAGAAAAATTGTCGGTTTCACCATGAGGGCGCACCACTGGCTGCGATAGCAAGGCTTAGCGCCGTGTTTAAACTTCTCGGACGGTGTTCTAACTGTACACGAATGACTAATGTCTAATGTGGACGCAATATACACGGTGCGCGAAAATTTCTGGCACCCTTAAATACTATGTACCACGCCGTGTATGGTCTGCAATGACATCGCACAGGCACCACTACTCTGCCCGTAAAGATCAGCGACAGTAAGAAATTACGACACTTTCAGGTTGGAGCCCTGATATTGTTTTGCACTTTTAATACTTAGTAGACTGCAAAGATTTAAGATAAAATACATGTGCTGTGAGTGCTATGTTTCGCGACATTTGTTTGCGGGCTGCCATTATCGAAATCCTGAAGAATAATTTAGTAAGGAATGTAAGACCTGGTATGCAAAAATCTAAGTGGAAGAATAGTGTAGCAATATAACCCGCACATACAGCATCGAATGTAACTTGGCCTAGCATATTGCATGCATATGTCTAAAAAATTATCCACCCTTCCACTACTGTGAAGAGGGGTGCAAGCGAAACTCGGGATCCGCGGCTGTCCTTTGTCGTAACGCCTCGGCTTCGCGCTCCCTCACGGCGACGCCGGCACGTCGACGACGAGCCCTTTCTCGAGCGAGTTCCAGGCGGTGTTCATTAAACGCCACCTGTTCTGCAGTCAAACGCACGACGCTCGGCCCGCTCCCACTGCCGTTCCTTCAACGTAGCCTGCTCTTCGGGAGAACGAACCAAACGCGGTCTCCCAATCTGACTGCCGGGCCTGAGCTGGCGAGACACGGCGGGCACCAAGCGAGCGTACACGCGATCACACCCTTGCCCTCCTCCGGAGGGAGAGGACGCCCGTGATTGGCTGGCGCCTTGCACTGCGTCTAGTTCTTCATGCATATAAAACCTCGCTTTAAAAGGAGCATATGATGAACCCACAGTGGCTGAATCGGTTATCGCGGTGGTCTCGCAACCCAGAGATCGGTAGCTCGAATCCGCAGCCAGACAAGCAATTTTAATTTTCGCGCGGCTTAAGTTTTTCGCAGGCAAAACCAACACCGATGCCGACACGAGGGAGGCAATATAAGAAGCCTCACGGCAACGCCGACGGCGAAGATTCGCTTGCAGTAAAACAAACGAGACTCGGTTGTTCAGAGCCCAATGCGACTTCGAAGTAGGCATGAGAAGGTCCGGAATCGGCACATTGTGTATTTTTGTGACAGAACTGGTATGATATAGGAACCTCAACGGAAGCTGTATAAGGGCCGTGCCAAGAAAGATGGACTGCAAAGTGATAGGCGCAACGCAAGGAAACAGAAAGGCGACGACGATTAGAAGTCAAACTCAAGTGGTTGATATTCTATTTGAAATAGAGCGGCTGCAGCAAACTCAGGCACGTATGCAGGATTTTTTTTCGGGGGGGGGGGGGGAGGGGCAAACTAAGGTAACCTTGCTATGCAAGTGAGGGGGAGGGTACTTTACTAGTACGAATGTGAATAATGTCCACCATTTGCCATAAAGACGCGTAAAGCCGTAAAAGAGAATACAAATAACATGTATCTCCCAGGTACGCCTGTGATATACACCTCTTCTTTACTTGGCAAACAAAGAACCACATCAAATGGACTCGCGCATGAAACAAGCACAGGAATAACCTTGCCAAGAACAACCAGCGAAAGTGCAAAATAAAGATTTCTAGTAACGTTTTTTGTTTAATTAGCTCTGCAAGAATTATAGAGAAATGTATATTTGCGGAACAATCGCAGTTCTTTTGCCGGATCCCTCGTTTACTGCTCTGCCAAGTAGCAAAACCTACTCGAGTTGTTCTTCGGGAAGTTGCGTAACGATGCGTGGCCGCCAGTCCCGTCCAACCCCGTAGAGCGCAGGACGCTTCGGTTCTAGACGTACTGCGCCCACCGCGGAAGGTTAGAAAAACGCTCTCATTAGCACAGCAGGGAAGTGGCTACGCCAGTCGGCTCGATTGATAACTGTAGAAGCGTCATTCAAACCACACGGTATTCTCCACTTCCAGCGGCGTTTTCTCTACTTCCTTTTAAATAGAAAGATGTTGATCCATAAATATTTTCACTAACAATTTTCGCTTTTCCTACCCCTTTGGCTGTTGCCTTGGCTTTCTCCCTTAGTAGATCGCTTAAGTTCTCATCTCTTTGCGAGTCTTGTACCCAGTTGCCAATTTTGCACGGAAAGTGCTGTACAATAAGGAAAAAACCAGACGAGGTAACGGTTGACAGTCATATTGCTTATGATTTGAACGGTTATTGCAGGGTCTGATGAGGGACACTGTTTAGCAGTATTTTCTTTTCCACCTTATCTAACCCATATTGCTGATATATGGTCCTGAGGATCTGCCAGCGTCGCGGCGATCCCTCACTCAAGGAAATAATGAAGCAAAAGGAAAAGTTAAACGCAACTGGCGTTTTCTCTGGCCACAACTTGTGCCACGAGCATACATACCAGCTGACTGTGAACCGAATCCCTTTCCTGGCCCTGACATCAGTCTAAACAAAGAAGGTTGAACTAACGAAGCAACAGTGATGCGCGTGATTGTTGAATAGATGGTGACATAAAAATTGTGTTGGGCCTTATAAATAAAATGAAATGTGATAATTAAACCTATAAACTACGCCCCGCCTGCTGCAATAGATGGTGACAAATGAATTAATCTTGAGTTAATCGCGCGGGCACCGAATCGATGAGGAAACTGGCCTCCACACCCCATCCAAAAGGAGTGAAAAAAATTTACCACCATTCCACTTTGTGAAGGTGGAATGGCAGCGAAAGCTGAAGACCGTCAAAGCTCTCAAACGAAAAGCACAGTGTTTGACCTCCGCTGCGGGTCGGCCTGAAGATAGTGCAATATTGGGCCGACCCTCGGGGTATGCCACTTAAATTCGGGGGGTGGGGGGCCACCCCCCCCCCCTGGGTACGTGCCTGAGCAAATTATATATACATATATATATATATATATATATATATATATATATATATATATATGGAGAGAAAGAAAAAAGACAGGCACTTAAGGGCACCAAGCTACTATAGATGAATTAATAAGATTATAATACTAACATGAGCGTAACCAATGTGCTCTGTCTAAGCGGGACAGTGCAACAACTTTGAAAATATCTGAAGAGGCCTTACCTCCACCGCCTCGTTGGACCTATTATGCTTATCATGATGACATGTTCTTCGGGAATACGGTGCTAATCTTTACAAAGGTTAAGAACACAGCTGAAAAAAAAAGGCACGGAGAGGAAGAAAACCTTTTATAAGAGGTGACAGACACTTGTGCAGTGGCCCACGTAGTATATGTGCAAGAAACATCGAATTTCTGCTGCGTGACCAAAACCTTCATAAACTCGCGTTCATCTACTCAAGGTCCGTAGCTTGCAGAACACACGTTCTGGCTTTTTGCATTGAATGTGCGATATAACTTCCGATTGTGACGCTTATATTCTGCCATCATTTCTAAATAAGATTAACTTGTGGGTAACCGAACTTACTGTCCCTTAAATCATCCTTGTTAATTAGCTCCTAATTATTAGCTCTGACAGCATGACAGTCGGTCATCGCGCTCGAAGGTATAATAAAGTTTTACACAGTTCATGGGCAAGGTTTTATATTAATGCGTAATGATTGTTATTCGTCGAAATGTTGTGTAGCCTTTTACTGAGCCAAGCTTAGTCGTCTAAATAAATACATCTACTGTGGCATACAAGATAGTACCCACGAAAGGTGACATTTCGGCACGTTGGCACTTCTGATACAACAAAAGTTTGCCCGCGGGATGCGAGAAACTTCTGAGATCGTATTAAATGTACAAAAAAAAAAGTATTGCATGCGATTTCTTCCCAGCTTCACTCAGTATAGAGCCCATTCTTCAACCTAAACCTTCAAAGCGAAACAGACGTCGGCACAGACAGTAGGGTCATTAACATCATCATGAGCTGGTTTTTTATGTCCACTGCAGGTAAACGTCGCTAACTCCATTGCAACAGGTGCATCAGAGTAGTCGAGGTCAATGTTGTCGCTAACTTGGCGATCTTTAGGGGGGAAAGTTTTCCCGTGCGTCTTAAGAAAAGCACAGAATACACCTCGTGCTTCGTGGCCGTCAAACATATGCATTACAAAAATGTCTGAGAAATGAATTGAATTCTGTGGTTTCACGTGCCAAAACCACGATTTGATTATGAGGCACGCCGTATAGTGGGGGACTACGGATTAAGTTTGACCACGAAGGGATCTTTGACGTGCCCCCCTGCAAGGGATACGGGCGTTCTTGCATTTCGCCTCGACCGAAATGCGGCCGCCGCCACAAAAATGTTTGAGCATGCACGAGTGGACGCCTTGTTACTTACAACATTGTTGCCATATATAGCACACAAGCTATGCGTCCTCATATTTATATGGTCTAGCAAGCTAATTCTTCTTGTTTAAAAGCAAACACTCGCAACACGCTCACCAGCCGAAGCATACGACTTCACTATGCAAATGAGACCGCGAAGAAAGTAACTTCAGCGTATACATTGCTTGTATTTTATACGCAAGCCGGTCCCCGAGCACTCGGGGAAGAACAAAGAGAAAATAAGGAAATTCTCGAGGGCGTACAAAGCTCCTCTGGGGCGAAAGAAACTGACTGGCGTTGGATGCATTCCCGTTTAGTAAGGGCCAAGTGGCTGTGACAGTTGCAAATGCACGCTTCATTATAATAGCCGCTTGCATTCGTAATTTCTCGCGGCGGGCCGTAGCTATGCGCTCCGGGCGCCGCTCTATCCTGGAAAGGCGTAACCGCGCACGCGTCTCCGAAGGCGAAGCAAAGATTTCGCAAGCGAGACTCCTCCATGCAGTGCGGGGAAGTCGGCTTCGCGCGTCTCGCCGCGAGGCAGAAAAGTGATGCCCAAAGAGTTAGCACAAACGACAGCGTTGGAAAAGCAAACGGCAGCAGCCCATGCGCTCTCGAGATAATATATAGACGTCTCCCTTCGCCGGAGACTCCTTTTCTGCCGCAGAATCGATTAACGCCGCGAAGTCCATTATGGAAAAAACCCGGGCTTATTTGCGTTTCAAGCATATTCCCCATAAACTCTGTTTCAGGCTCCCCCCGACAGTACAGAGGAGGTCACTGGGGGCAACCTGCGCTGAACGGTTCTGCGGCGTTTTTAGGCCACGAGGACTTCGGCTTCGCGGAAAGGCTCGCAGTAAGTCTCCACTCTACTTACACGGTCGAGGTTTCGGTCGCCCGCACCTCTTGTACAAGCAGATCTGTCAGTTTTTCGAACTTCTTCCAATCCTGGACGCTCATCAGATGCATTCGCCTTTCGAACAAGAAGCATCGTATATGTCCCTGTCTCCAGCACATTATTCCCACTGTGAAAATCGACAACTTTCGCGACTGCTGGCACATACAGTCGAAGCATTGGATTATAGACATTTAAAAATGTAGAAAAAAAAGGCGCCTGACTAAGGCCATTTCTTAGCGGATGAGCTAATTCTTGGCATTGCCGAAGCGATTTAAGCTTAACACGTGTTACCACGAACCGCTAAGCCTGTTAAGCCGAAATCCGACGAGCGCCAGTGACGCCTGCCATCCGGCTCAGACGAGGAAGCCGCTGCAGTGTACTAGTGATACAAGAAACACATGGTATTTTTGAGAATATAAACAACTATAGTCCCTCGTTGTGGACCACGGGGAAGCCTGCGGCGCTGACACCTTAAAAACGATACTTCGGGAGGTCCTCGATGTGTCTCTGTATAGGACAATTAAGTGGCTACACTCCCAAAGAGGCAGGAGAGTCAGATTCACAGACGACGTAATTTACTATTCCATGCTTACTTTGGTGCATCTTCTTAACAACATGGATAAACTAAAAAAAAGTTACCAAGAATCTCTTAATAAACTGTTCCAGCTTCTGCGCACAGAGTTGCACAGCGCTGCGAAGCAGCATTTACTCAACACATTAAACAACAGTACAACAAACGGATAATTTTTGTCATGAAAATCCAATAGGGGTTCCTTTTTACATCCACCGTTGGCGTCTAGTGCTGTTTAATTTGCTATTCTGTGTCATGGTTATTTATGTTATTGACCAGAAATAGCAGATTTTGAGTTCCGTGGATCCCTTATGTTAAGAGGGGCTTTTAAAGTCAAAGTCAAAACATTTTATTTAGGCATCAGAACGGTTGCTTAGTAGGCAGACATAAAGGCAATTAATGCCTGACAGAGTGTCAGCCCCCTTCCCCCCACTCCGCAGACATATTACCCAACATCACTGTAATAATTGCTACATTGCCTGTCGATAAAACTTTCAACATAACTCAGTGGAAAGCACTCGCAACAATGCATCAAAATGAAAACATTTGAACCAAGACGAATATGTATCCCGAGAAATTAGCAACTGTGAACAAATGACATTTGTGTCATGAAGTGCATTAAAATCGACCAACACAATGCAACAGAAACAATAAAAAACAAAACTCACAACTGAAACCAACATTTCGTCTTCACTTATCACCGCGAGAGAAAGAACGAAAAACATTTCAAGCTTCTTCTAAAGCGAAATGATTTTTACGGTCACTTTCAGTTCTTCCTAAGCGGAGTCTCCCGTTACATTGCGGCGGTGATACATTATTATCTCCGCATTAAAAACAGTGCATTTCATTCGTACCTCTTCTTGTGTTAAGTAGTGCGTCAGATGTTCACCCAGAAAGAAAATTGTTGGAAGACCTTACGAAACTACGCGGAACTATTCGAAGCTACATAGCGCACCGTTCGCTGCAGCCTGTTTCTCATATCCTACCTATACACGTCGCTTCTCCAACCTATAGTGACAGGCGGCAGAGTCTCTCCAGGTCACTAAAAACAAAAGCGAAGTAAAATCAACTTTCTCCGTTTCCTCATATCTCAACGCATCCCTGTTTCATAAAATCTCTGACGGCTACAGAAACGCAGTGTTGCCCTTCCTCTCCCTTTTTCCTCCCCGCCCACCTTCGCACTGCTCCTGTGGTGTTTGCACACTGCTCAAGTAAGGCGCTTCCTAAGCCATAAAAAGCAACTGTAACGAATGCAATAAAAAAAGAAACAGGTGTGGGACGGGAAGAGAGGACGCCGTGACAGTAACAGCCAGCAGCAGCTACAATAAAATAATAAATGAAGAAAGAGCAAGTTTAGGAAGAGAGGACGCGGTGACGGTAGCAGCAGCAGCAGCAGTGGCACATGTCGGTCGCTCGGCCATCGGAAGGCACAGCCAGCGAGAGAGTGGGCGCAAGAGGAGGCGGGATATCTGAGGCAGGCGCGCTCTGCAGTGGAGCAGCGTGCCGGTGTCGAGCGAGCCCAGGGAAAAAAGGTGGTCGCGGCGGCCGCCAGGGAAGGGAAAGGCAGGGGCTGGCATCGTGTGTGGGTGTGTGTGTGTGTGTTTGTGTGTGCGTACGCACTGTCCCTTTTGTCTCCCCGCGCGTTCGCCGGAAGGCGACATATGGCGGCGGCCCGCGCGCACAGGGCTCCCGAGAGGGAGGTGAGATCGGCGACCGCATACGTAAGCAGCTGCGTGCACTCCCTCCTGCATCGGTAATCGGAGTGCAGGGGGTGGGGGGTGGGGGTGCGAGCAAGCGAGAGAGAGCCAGAGCCGTCCCTCCGCCCACGCCGCGGGCTCCTTCCGGGAGGAGCCGCCGTCTCGGGCGCGCGACGCCGCCGTCGCCGGCGCTGCTGCCGCCGCGCCAGCAGCTGTGTCCTCCCGTGGCGACGGCGGCGACGACGACCGAGAGAGCCCGCTCCTTTCTCCCCCACGCCCCTCCGCCTCAGCCACCGCCGAGGAGAGTCCACGACAAATTGATTACCGCGCACCCAAGAAATACACACGGACGCACAGAGAGAAAGGCACCCCCCCTCCTCCCTCCGCGCGGCTCGGCCCTTCTCGGACCGGCCCGTGGACAGCCCCGGCCAGAAGGGAGGCCCTCGCTAAGCTTGCGTGCTTGTGTGTGTTGAACTACACACACCGCTGCGTTCGTCTTTCGGCGCGTCGATTTATATATATCGCTGCGAGCGGATAGCGAGAGCGCTGGCTGGCAGCAGACCGGGAGGCAGGGAGGAGGATGCCGTTGGCCGCCTGGATATACGCCACTGTTTCGCGGCCGAGGAAGAACACACACGCACAAACACGCACACCCTCCCGCTTCCCAGCGTCAGTTCCTCGCCCTGTGTCACACGCTTGTTTGAGCGTGCGTCGGCGTGTATGTCTGTGTGTTCGGCTGCGCGAGAACTGGTCCGACCCGCGCCGGTATCTCGAGAGAAGAAGCAGGAGCGAGCAGGCGGCGTGGCGCGTCCTCCTTGGCGTCTTCCTTCCTGCCTGCCAACGTCTTCTCCAGCGCGCGAGAGTGGTGAAACGGCTGGGGGAGCACTTTCACTTGCTGGTGGAGGTGGCGGCTGGTGGGCGGCGCGGTTCGCTCGCGACGGACAGGCATTCTCCGGCGCGACCGCCGCTGCCAGCAAGCCGCGGCCGGGCCGCTCGGTTATACCGCTTCGGTTCGTCTTTTCTCCTTGGCTCTTATCCAGCGACGGAGCTTGTTTTTGTCGACACACCTATTTGTCTTGCTCTCGAGGACTCCCAAATTTGTGCCGCTGCTACGGCTACAGCGTGTCGTTCGGGGCAAGTTGCGGACGCCGAACTCCTCCTGCAGGCTGACTTCCTTCGCGCTTCACGCAGTCTGTGGCGGTTAACTGATCAAAGCAGCTGAAGCTTTCCACATGGGAGTGAAAATGCAGTTATTGTCCGGTTATCTAAAGCTTCGTACCATTTATTATACCGATTTCGCGAAATGGGCGTATTTGACCTTTGGGTTTAGTATCTCAAAGCAAGGTTCGTTTACCAGGACGACCTTTCTGTCACGAAAGGCTTGCATTTCACGTTTTAGTACCTACAGAAACTGAAGCGCGGAGAGAACGGCAACTCACAAGAAAGAAAGAAAGAAAAATTCAGTGGCTATTCAGCGGTAAATGCGAGAGAAATGTGTCAGCATCGTACCTCTATCAGGTCCCTGATCCATGGTTTAAACTACGTGCACCAGATTGAAAAGTGTTCGGGAGCTCATTCGAGAGACGTCCTGCCCCTTCGAGGAGCGAAGTGCGACTGGCGGTGGTCGGGAGCAGACTACTGACACTTCCACTTGGGATATGTGTATACACGTCTACCACGTAACCGCCTTCCCACACTTCAAACATATACACGTTTGTCCACTTTGACATTCCTAATGCCAGCGCCTGAAGCATCTTTTCAAGTTAAACTGGAGCTCTGTCAAGAGCTTCTCCATAGCCAGTAGCTCGGCTACTCATATATATCTGTGCTGGCCACAGCCTTGCCCCATGAATACCTTATCAAGTTCCATGGAGTTGAAAGTTTTGATTTGGTGTTTTCAATAATTCTCGGATGTAAGCCACGCCATTTCTACCCTTGTTGACTGCGCAAGTCGTTTTCGATTGCCACTGTCAATTTGTTAATTCGCTCAGGGGGCCATTTAGCGATCGGTTTCCAACAGTAAAGATTTTAGCGCGAAAACACGGTCACAGAAGCAGCAAGTATACGACTAGATTGGTTTCGACTCCAACTTAACTGAGTCTGCTTGCTAGCCAGGCTGCCTGTTGTCACCTCCACATTTAGCCTCCAGCAAGAAGTACGAGCGTTAACGCTACGCTTAACGAAGAATATTGGTTGTTTTCCGCTCGCACGAGAACTTCAAGTGACCGGGGAGACTGTTTGCCACTGCAGCCGATTACTCTTCGAACCAAGGTCGATCTCCTTCTGTCCGATAACAGACATGTCGATACCCTGACGTTGTCATCCGAGCTGTTGTAGGAAACCACCTCCTTTGACTTGATAGAGTCACCCTATATTATACATGTCTTCATAAAATGAACTCTAGTAATGACTTCGATTATTCCTCGGAGCTGCCGCTGACAGCTCGAGACAAAGAAAATTAGCGCGTGGATATCATTATTAAAAATTATCAGTTCGTATAGGACTAAAATCCAATAACAGACAGCTCCAGAATTTGAGAGCAGTTCAAAGGGTTTCAGATCTACGGCATGGAAGGCTTGACTGACCATGAACGAATGCGATGCGGCAACACGGAGAACCATGAAAAAGAGCATACTATAGAGTATTTTACAATAGCCGGAACTTTCGACATACCACGCGACGCCGATTGCAAGCATAACAAATTCAGACTAGCCAGGCTACTGAGCCATATGAAAAACATGCTTACAGGGTGGACTTGAGCCGCTGAATGTATGGTGGTGGCAATGACAGCGATCCGGTCCGCCAGCTTTCATTCGATGAAAATGATGAGGCTCACAGCCTTGCCCAACTCAAAGAGCATGATCATGAATCTGATCAATCGGTGGGCATCTCTACAAGGCACAACTCGCTAGATGAATTTACGCACAACTTCGCAGCATAGTCCCAAAATATTCGTCTTTCTTCCGCAAACGGATTCTATAATGTAGCCATGTAAAAAAATAACGAGGGTGCCTCACGCGAGACTGGAGTGCGTACAATGGTTACGGCGCAGCAAATGGGCAAGGTTATATGAACAAAACAAGATAACACATACTTGGCAATATGTTGATTGTGTTGTTTCGATTTTCACACACACACACGCTTATTCTTACTTTATTTTTAAACCTTCAGTTTCTTTCATAGGGCAGCATGGCTATGTTTTAACCAGACTCTCGTATGCGCTATAGGTGCCCCGTTAACCAAGGTCTAGCAGAGCCTCGCAGCTCTGGCGGCGCCTTTTACGTCTCGGCCGCCTCGAAGAGATTTGTCGATATTTATTACAATCGCACAGAGCCATGCCGAGCGTTTATTGTTTTTGTCGTTTCCGGTCATCAAATAACAAGGTAGGCAAAGCGAAATAAATAAAGCAAGCCTTGCACCTCTTGTCTATAGGTTCTACAAAGTTAAGAACGAAAGAAAGACGAAATGGACAATGATTGCATGGATTGCATTTTGTCTCACACAGAAAATTACCGAGGTTATCACAAATGCTTTTGTTGCTAAAACCAAGTTCCGTAACATTAAAGGCAAGCTCCCCGCCCCCGAAAGAGTCAATGTCAGGCGAAGTTTACGTAATGATTCTTCTAACACTATTTTGCTCTGACCACTAAAACGGTGACATGACAAAAGAAATTTTCTATTGATTCACATTCATTACAGAAATGACACAAAGGTGATATCATCGAGTGAGGCCCCTGAAGGCAACATCTGAGCCCATCGTATGGAACAGCGGGGTCCGCTTGGAATTCTTAAGCATTGGTGAGCCGTAGCGGAAGGCCCACCTCCGTTTCGTCGGGCTCCATAATCTTGCACCTATTACGAAGTTACAATGGATAACGGTGAACGCACTGCTATTCTACTGTTGCCGCCTAGATAGAAGCGCACGAGTTGGACGACGTCCTATTCGTCATTGAGTTCAAAGTACGCACAACGCATCTGCTCTAGCTCAAGTCGTGAACCAGCCTGGCTTCTTCACTGCAGTGCCATGTGTGACGTCAGCATCATGACAACCGCACGACGACGACGTGACGAGGACATCAAGGCTATCGCGTGCATGGTGATGACGACATGACTAAAATGGCGACAACTACGATGGCATGACGACGACGCCGAGTGACATAACGCCAGACTTGACATCAAGCGATGCACTCTCTTCATCACGAGTGACGACGAGGCATGACAATGATGAAGCGACGACGACGGCGTGACAACCACGTGGTGACTACCAGTTAAAGATGACGGCGTCATAGGCGTATTTACCGGGGGAGTCTTTGACCCCACTCTCCCGCCAATGGCAAAAGTGTGTGTGTGGGAGGGGGGGGGGGGCGACAAAATATGTCATTTGCTCCCACTCCCCCTTCACACGCTCTTTTCAAAGCCGACACCTTCGGCTGCACGCCATAAAAATTTACGCAACTACAGCTGAAGCTATACATTTTTTGTTTATGCAGAAACCATGTAAGCATTAATTTTCTTTACTACCTATCCCCAGCTAGGGCAGCGAGGAGGAGGAGGAGGAGGAGAAACATTTATTAAAAAGAAAGGACAAGCAGGTGTCTTTCTGCTTGTGCGGGAGGCGCCCTTAGTCCAGGGCTCCTGCGGCTCTTGCTGTCTCCCGGGCCCGCCGCACCAGTTGCTGCTGGTTACGAGGGTCCGAACTAGTCAGCACGGCCTCCCACTGCTCGGGTGTGGGGTTGGGTATTTGAGGGGCCGCCTGCACGTTGGGGCACGCCCATGTGGTGTGATATAGGGAGGCGTAATCATTACAAAGGGGACATTTGTATGAATATAGTGTAGGGTGTATTGCGTGTAGTCTGCTTAGATGGGGGTATGTGTTGGTTTGTAGTTGTCGCCATGTTACGGCGTCTTCACGTGAGAGGGTCTTGTGTGGAGGCGGGTATTGTCGTCTGTTCAATCTGTGGTGTTGTAGTATGGCGTTGTATTGTAAAGGTACGGGCTCCATGGAGGCGGCCGTATCCCTCTCTTGTGGCGCCCGGGAGGCATGAGCTCGGGCTACAGCGTGCGCACGCTGATTTCCACGGAGGGACTCGTGTCCTGGAGTCCACACTATTTCAACGTCCGGCAATTGGGAGGCTTGTTTGAGGAGTCGGTGGGCGATTGAAGATATTCTGCCTCTCGCGTAGCTACGGCAAGCTGCCTGGGAGTCAGTAATGATTGTGACGTACTCGTTGGTCGGACTAGAGGTGATGGCCAAGGCGATGGCTGTCTCCTCCGCTACGAGGGCGCTGGCAGTGCGGACCGTCATCGAGACCACCTCTTGTAGGTTACAGTCGACAACGCTGGCCGTCATGGCTGCCTTCTGGGGGTACTGCGCGGCATCTGTGTATAGTGTGGTGGGGAGACTGCCATATTTTGTCTGTAGAGTTTTTGCGCGAGCTTGGCGACGATCGGCATGATGTTCCGGGTGCATGCTTCTGGGGATAGGGGCTACCTTGATGTGTTCCCGGAAGTTGGGGGCCAGATGAATTGCTTGTTCGTGGCCTTTGCCGTGTGTGGGGTAGCCTAAGCGCGCTAGGACTGTCCTTCCTGTTGGTGTGAGGGCTAGTCGTTCTCGTTGGCTTGTGAGGTGGGCGTCTATAATTTCTCTTATAGTATTATGGACTCCTAGGGCTTCAAGCTTGAGTGTCGCTGTTCCTGGTGGTAGGCCGAGCGCTTGCTTGTAGGCTTTCCGAAGAAGTACGTCTAATTGATCAAGTTCCTTGGGAGTGAGGGGCAAGTACGGGGCAGCGTAGGCAATGCGGCTGATTATCAAGGCCCGGACGAGCTGTATTATGTCGTCTTCTTTCAGTCCGTATTGTCTGGTGGTGATACGGCTGACCATTCGCATGATTTGGAAGGTGGTCTGCTTGAGACGTTGGATGGTGTATGCGCCTCCGCCGTCCTGTTGTATGTTGAGTCCGAGAATGCGGACGCGGTTTACTGTGGGTATTTCTTTGTCGTCGAGGGTGAGTGTGATTTGGGGTAGTTCAGTGAGTTTTCTTCGTGATTTCTGTCGAACGACTAATAGTTCTGACTTCTCGGGGGAGCACCGGAGACCACTTGTTTTTGCATATTGCTGGACGGCGTCGGTCGCTTGTTGAAGGGCGTCTTGTTTCTCTCCTTCGGAACCAGTGGTGGTCCAGATAGTGATGTCATCGGCGTATATTGCATGCCTGATTCCTGGTATTGCGTTGAGTTTCTCAGGTAATTTCATCATAGCAATATTGAAAAGGGTGGGTGATAGAACGGCACCTTGTGGGGTTCCTTTGTTGCGAGTAGGTAACGTCGGGGTTCTGAGTGAGCCAATGCCTATTGTGGCCGTGCGGTTGCTTAGAAAGGCGCGTATATAATTGTAAGTATTACGACCACAGTTCGTGAGGCTTAGGTTTGTAAGGATGGTATGGTGAGCCACATTGTCAAAAGCGCCTTTGAGATCGAGTGCTAAAATCGCTCCGGTGTTGTGCGGTGAGATGTGTTCAAGGACTTGTTCCTTCAGCTGAAGAAGTATGTCATGGGTAGAAAGGTGGGGCCGGAACCCGAACATTGTGTCGGGAAAGAGGTCGCTGGATTCTAGGTAAGGTTGAAGCCGGTTCAGAATGACATGTTCCAGAAGCTTGCCTAGGCATGAGGTCAGTGAGATTGGTCTCATATTTTCTAAGCTGGAGAGTTTGCCTGGCTTCGGAATGAGTATGATGTCCGCGTGCTTCCAGTCTGCTGGTAGCGTACCCGCTTCCCAGTGATGATTAAAGAGGTCAGTAAGAGATTGAATGGTGCCATCATCCAGATTGCGCAGGAGCTTGTTATTTATTTTGTCCTTGCCTGGGGTGGTGTTTCGTGTGAGTGCATGGAGTGCTTGTTGCACCTCAGTGATGGTGATCGGCTTGTCGAGGTCGTAATTGTCGCTCCCGCTGTAGGTTGGAGGTTGTCCTTGTGCGGGCTCGAAATCGCCTATGTACCGCGCTCGCAACTCCTCCAGGATTTCGTCATCAGAACCCGGATGGTTGTGCAGGATACGTTGAATTGTTTGCTGGCTAATTGCCTTGCTTTGTGTGGGGTCAAGAAGATGGCGTAGCAGCGACCATGTTTTGGCCGTGCTAAGATTACCCTGCAACTTGTTGCATAGTTGTCGCCAGTTGTGACGGGTGAGCTCCTCAGCATAACATTCCGCGGTTGCCGTGAGTTTGGCTATACGTAGTTTCAATTTACGATTATGTTTTTGGCGCTTCCATCTCCTAACAAGGCCTCGACGTGCTTCCCAGAGATGAAGAAGGTGCGGGTCTACGGCCGGTATGTCTGTGGTGAGTGTGATCTGTTTTGAATGTCTGGCTACGTCTTGTTGGAGCTCTCGTACCCACTGCTCGAGATCCGTAATACTGGTTGAGGAGTCATCCGCTCGCTCTTTGCGAAAAGCTGTCCAATCTGTGAGTGTTGTCGTTTTTATCGGGTGTCGTGCATGCGTAACGTTCAATGTGGTGGCAAGTATGCAGTGGTCACTGCCCAGAGTTTCCTCCGTGTTGTGCCAGGAAGCTTGCTGTATCCCTTTAGTGAGGGTGAGGTCAGGGCATGTATCTCGGGAGACGCTGTTTCCTAGACGTGTGGGGTATGCGGGGTCTGTGAGGATGGTGAGACGGTGCTGCTGTATCGTGTACTGGAGTGCAGTGCCTTTTGATGTGGCTGTCGTGTAGCCCCATGCCTGGTGAGCCGCGTTGAAGTCGCCTACAATCAGCAGACTATTATTTTTGGCTATGCCAATCGCTTTAGTCATCAAGTAGTCGAACTTGGCCTGCTTCTGCTTGGGTGGGCTGTATATATTCAGTATGAAAAGGCTCTTTCGGCCTCGTTGGAGCGGCAGGATCTCAATTAGGTTATGATCGACATCACTGCCGTCTATAGTGTGTTGTGTGGTTGTGAGCGTTTTAGCTGTAAGTGTGGCCACGCGGCTGTCAGGCGTGGTGGTATGTGTGTTGTAGCCAGTTTGAGTTGGGTGTGTGCCTGTTTCCTGTAGTGCGATTACGCTTGGTCTCATTTTGGCGTTACTTATGTACTGTCTCAGTGACCCTTGCTTGCGTTTGTAGCTGCGACAATTCCATTGCCAGATTATGAGTGGGTTTTCGTTCCTGTGCTTGGTTTTGCTATTCGTCCTGGCTGACGGGTGGATCGGCAGGGTGTCCCTGCTCTACTTCCTGTTGTACTAGTGTTCTAACTTTCTTGCGTCGCTGATCTTTTGCGAGCCGTGTTTCTTCAATAACACTTGCCAGTTGCTGGATGCTTTGTTGCATTGCTAGGAGCTGCCGTTGCAGTACATCAACTTTCTCCTCGACTTGTGCGATTTCTGTCGGTTTTGCTGATTCCGCGAGAATCATCGGTTCAGAACGTTCCGAAGATGATGGCATTGAGGGTGCGGTCATTAGTGTGGAATGCTGAGTGGCAGTACGAGTGGCGTATAGTTCTGCAATCTGCGTGCGAAGTTTGTTGTTTTCTTCATGAAGGCGTTTGTTTTCTTCTCTGATGGCCTTTAGCTCAGCTAGAATTTGCAGTTGAACGTCAGTATTGTTTATGGGTGAAGAATTGTGTAGGGTGGGTGCTGTGTGTAGACGCGATGACAGGGTGTTGGCTTGGTGGGTTGTGTGAGAGGGGAAAAGCCGTGCTGACCAGCTCACCGCTTGTGATCCCGGTACAGCAGGTCCGTTGAGGTTCCGGGTCCCTCCTTGTTGGTTCCGCGAGCAGGAGCGAGACCTGGAGCGGGAACGCCTCCGTTGCTGGTCTGTACGTGACTGAGACTTCGACCGTGAGTAGTCCCGGCGACTGGTCCTTTGAGATGCTGAAGATGCCTTCTTCAGTCGATCAGGGCACTCCTTGGAAGCCGTAGGATGAGGCCCCTGGCATAAGGCGCACCGGGGGTGACAGGGGTGGTCCTGAGTTGGGTTTCGTGTACCACACTGGGGGCATACGTTTGCTTCTGGAGTTGGGCATACATCGGTCCGGTGGCCGACTTGGTGGCAGATGCGGCAGAAATGCGTGGTTGGTCGGTATGGTTTGCATCGCACTTCACCGCTGTAGTATCGCACGTAGAAGGGTACAGCCTTGCCAGTGAATGTGATCACTACCGTAGCGGTTTGTCCGAGCATACGGGCATGTAAGATTTCTCGGCCAGGTGCATAGAGTCCGTTAAGGAGGACTTCTGTGGGAGTTCCTGCGGGAATGCCGTGAATGACCCCTTTGACGGAGCTGTCGGGTGCCGCCACGTATGCCGTGACTGCGAATTCTCGACCGCCCAGGTGAATTGTAGTGATGCGACGGATGCTCATAGCTAGCTCTTCGTTTGGTGTGCTAGCAATAGCGATGTTTTGTACTGGGTCAATTCTTACAGTAAGGGTCCGTACGTGCTCAGTAGTGGGGTGCTGACATGCCAGCTTGATGCCTTCTGCAACCTGTGGCGTGGTCCAGGTGGCAAGGTTGAGTCCTTCTCGGGGGCGGATGATTACCTTGAGGTCATTTCGGGGTAGCGGTGGGAGTCGGGCTTGTCGGGGAACCGATGGGTGTCGGGGTTGGAGAGGTGGATTGGTGGGAGTCGATGTTTTCTTCCGACCGTACTTAACAGTGAGCCAGTCTCCGCCGGCAGGTTCATCAGGAAGTGGGATTTGTGCGTGCTCGAGATTCATCTCGGTGCCATCATTGGTGGCCATTGGTGCGCCGGACTGGGCCAAGGTCGTCGGCTAGACCGTACCCGTCGTAAGGCTTAGCTGGGCGGGCGCCTCTTGCGAAGTTCAGAGTCCGGTAATTCGTGAAGCAAGCGACTCACAGTATTGCTTTGGGTGTCCACGTGTTCCTCTCGACGTAAGGAGTCCAGTGAGGCTGGTTGTGGCGGCGCTGACGTCAATTATCCAGGGTTTAGCGATGTAAAGGCGGAACCCATGTGCAGTGCAACCGTGCGCAGCCTCTTCTTCTTCTTCCTCTCTCAGGGCAGCGAGGATTGCATTTTCTGCCTACTGGCGACGCGCTGTAGTGGACGGCGCGCGGGATCTGCAATACACGCTCGTATTGCGGAGAAGGCCTGGCGCTGGGCAGTTCCCGCCCTGACAAATTTCCGCGTGTTACACTCGCACCATGCCCAGTTTTTTGGAACCACCTAACAGTATTTGAAAACACATTCAGTTTGCTATATTTAACCTGTGGCCGAAGGGAGAGGCCCAGATAAAGTATTACAATCAGCCGCGCCCAACGATTGGTGTGCCTTACGGCATTAAATAATTGGATTATCGAATGCTGGAATTGTTGAATCTCCGTCCAGAGATGGTCTACATAGCGTTGCGGTCTCAGTATCTTATCACAATCAAAAATCTTATCAAACCTCTTACAGGTCGAACTGTCGAATTTCATTGTGTAATAACGATCTATCGTAGATATGTTCGTGAAAATAACCTTGGTCGGACCTGCAGAGTCATTTCATTAGCAATAAAACACTGACCTGAATTTTTTCTGAAGGCATGTGTCACTTCTGAATTTGCCGATTTCATTTTCAGGATGTTTAAAAATAAAAACTACGCTGTTACTTGTTTATTGGCAGGAGCAAGAAAAGCAGATATTTCATATTTTGAAGAAATTAGGTCTGCTTTTTGGTGGCGTCTATACTAAAAATTTGAACTGTTTAGGTTGCTTAGGTGCTCTAAAAATAGTAACTGAATACTCTCTTTCTCCCAATTTTTGTGGGTTATACACGGAATTTAGTTGTTTTCACTTGGTATCCTCGGTAAACTATGCTGAGCCCGGTGTTTACATTTATTCAAAGTACAAGGCAATGTTCTGAGTGGCGAGCGATATATGTTTATTCTTTACAGCTTCATTACGGCGTTTGCAGAAAGTTACTAACTGAATCGTTCCAGGGTATCATACTGCCGCTAGTCGAAATAATTCCCAGACTCGTAAAACAAATTGAAATTCGGTGAAAATAGGGTGAGTTCTCAACGCAATGCATTGCGAAACTTGCACTTTCCTTCTTTAAATGCAAATATTGCAGATAATTACCAAACCCTCGTTTTCCATATGTTTTCGTGCATCATACTAGATGCGAAGCTTGTTTCTCCAATGTCCTCGGGGAGCTAAATAACATATTTGATCATATCTGGGGAACATTAGGTGCATGGTACGGGCAATATGTAGGCAACGTTCCAACAGAGTGGGTGAAATGCGTTTATTACAATAGAGCATTTATGCAAGTAGTCCATATAGCGTAATTAGTCTGTTTTAGGAGTGGTGTAAAAGTTAGACGGCTGTGCTGGCCTAATTACAGCTCCAACTGAAGTCACATTTTGCGAACATAGGTCGGGCAATACGCTAAGTTTATGTGCGATGATGAATTCGTGTTGATCAATTAAAGATTTAAAAAGAGCCCTGTAAGCAAGCATTCGAAATTATCACGCTGTGGTTATTAGCTAGGTTTCGGAATGTCCCTAGAGAAGTGTGCGTTTCAGATGTTTTATACTTTGAAAGAATTGGCAGCATTTTGAATACAATGTGTCGTGTAGCTTTTCTTTCTGGCTTATTTATAATTGTTACGAAAAATTATCGAACTAACATCCTGTTTTATTTTTATTTTTCCATGCGTGGTATGTTAGGTTCGCCTGGTGTCCTCACTGAACTAAAGGAGGCAGCATCTTTATGTTTGGTGACTCTAAGGACCAGGTAAGGGGTGATGTGCATATATATAGGTAAAGTTCAATATAGATGGGTAATTGGGGCTTTCGCAATAAATAGCGTATGCAAGCACTCTAGAGTGTAATGACCACGTCTAACGAGGGTAGAACTGACAGAACTATAAACGCCACCAAGAGTAATGTTAGCCAAAATTGGTGATATGCTATGGGGACTCTCTGTGCGAAATTAAATGCGCTTGAATTAAACACAGCCTGTGTAAAAAAAATTCTTATTCAAGTGTTCGAGCGTGTGAAATGGCCGCTTTCAGCAAAGCTTCTGAAGGTCCCGACATAGTTGTTGGTTACAACAGGTATATATTTTGTGGAAAGGGGAGGGGGGTCCTGGTTAAACCAATGAGCTACAAAATTTTAGGTTCATGTACTGAGACGTCAATCTCCCCCCCTTCCCCCCCCCCCTATTTTTATGCATCACAAGGCGTTCCTAGTTGGTTTTAGCCATGTCCTCGGTGAACTAAACAAGACGCTTTGTGTACATATGGAGAAAATAAAGGGGGTGGTATGGGCAATATTTAGGTAAACTTCAAAGACACGAGACTAATTATGACATTTGCAGTAAATTACGCGTGCAAGCGATACGGAGCTTTATGAATGTGTTTTACGAACAAAGCAGAATATATTTCGCTACCTTGGAAGAACTGTGAACTCAACCCATATCAAATCTAGCGAAAAGTGAATGTGTGAGGGTGGGGGGGGGGGGATGGAGTGGACACCATGGTTAATGTTACAGCGAATTCACACATGTGCTGATGAATTAATGGCTTTTAAAAAACTTCAACCAGAAGTGATCCAAAGCATTACATGTAGGCAAGGTTTCTAACGGAACAGTCATATAACCAGCAACTTTTTAACGTGTGCGATATAATTGCAGGAAGCAAAATTTGATAGCAACTGTTCGAAATAAACAGCTTCTCTGGAAATTCCGTCCCACACATCTACTGTGTTTTTTTTCTTGACAATATTGCAAGTAATTTATGTTAATCCTACTTCGTTGTGTATAACCTCGTCTATACTATTACCTTAACTAGCGATACAGTTGTCCTGTACACCTAAATACAAGTACAATTATTTTATTAGTTAGTGAAATTGTTTGTAGCACATGTTCATTCTTTATATGGGCTGTACTGCTGGTGCTGGGTGGGGTCAGGGACCTCTGTCAGGTACTCGCCGCCTGTTGTCCTTGCGTAATATAGTGATCTTATACAGTTTCAAGAATCAAATGCAAATTCATAATTTTACGGGCCCGCATGATTCACCATGTGTCAGTGATAAATATGTCTGTGTGTGCGTGCGTGTGCGTGTGTGTGCGTGTGTGCGTGTGTGTCTAGCCCGTTTTCTGTGGTTGTTACATCGAAATAAGCTTATATATATATATATATATATAGGGAGAGAGAGAGAGAGAGAGAGAGTGAGAGAGAGTCAAGTAGTCTGCGGTTTCCCCCTCCCCCCCTTATCTAGCGATATAGTTGGCTGGCCACTGCTGGACGGTGTGATGACTACGGGCTGACTACGGCATGACGCCCCCATGGTTCCCAACTTGGCTGACGACCACCCACCAACCAATAGGGCCGCTACTATGCTCGTAGTGTGTTTCTATTCCTATTCTTGACGTAGCTCTCGCGCGAAAATTGTTCAATATCCTGATAACGCTGAAGACCGCTGGTGTCCTCTGCAGTGCTACCAGGTTAATCTGTATGCATCCTATGCATATACATGACAGTGCTGGCTGACAAGAACCTGAGCATCCACCCACAAAAACCGGGCAGGCCGAAAACTATTTTCAAGTGCCCCGTCAGAGACTAACACGCAGGGGTTATATCAGCCGAAGGAATCACTTTCCTTAGACGCAGCTGCTATAGCCTCGACGAATCCTCCAGAGTGGGTACGAGCCAGTATTTCCCAAGCATCTGCATCTACATATACAAGACAGCGTGGCGAAGGCGGCATGAAGTGGCAGCAGTCGCCGACAGAAATGAGAAGCCGCGTGAACTGTCCCACGAACAGTGACATGAAGAAATAAGCTATTCGCTTCAAACTAAGAAATGCGGCCTGCATGTGTTCGGAACAAAAAAAAAAATCATAATCAGAGGGATACACTGCACATCAACAAATGCACAGGTATCTTATTTCCATTAACAGTATTTGGGTACACAAATATTGAAAATTTCGAATACGATTCGAGTAGTATGCACTTGCTATTCGATTCGTATTCGTTGCAGGAAGTTGTCGAAATTAGTTCGAATATTCAATATTCGAAGCTGTCGAATATTGTTTCCGTTAGAATATATAAGAGATAATAACGCTTATTGCAGACTCGACGAAGGCACAATGATGGATGTGAGCACGGCTCCGAATGACTGCGCTGCAGGATAGCTGCACTTATTAAGCAGGGGCACGAGTTTCTGAGAGAATGAACGAGGCAGATAACCTAACCTCTGCTTAATAGTGTCCGTCGAAATGCACTGGTGCTCCAGTTACTTTCGCGCTTCAATGCAGAAAGTAACTGGAACGCCAATGCGTTTCGTTGGACACAGTAAAGTTTCGTTCGTTCTCCGTCCTCGCTTCACCGCTGGAACTTGAAGCTTCTCGGACGATGATCGGCAGTTGTTGATCAAACGCAGACAGGAAGCGATGCAGATCAGATGTACAAGAAATATTTATACGTAAACTTTTCTATATACATGGCAGGTAAAACAAATACATTACAAACTTGAACAACTGAGAAACAAAGTCTCACTCTTCGACTGTCTCAATGACTGTTAGAGCCCAGACTCGTTTTAACGTACATAGTACGGAGGCTCACTGATCTATCAGCAATCCTGATTTCAGCCAAGTCTAACGTACATGGTACGGAGCCTCACTGATCTATCAGTAATCCTGATTTCAGCCAAGTCTCAGGGACAGCATGTCGTCCCGATTTTTATAGCCCAAATATACAAAGAAAAGAAGGCGGTAGGGCCGTTGGCCCGTCCCACAGGTTCAGTTGCCAATCAGAGTCAACCGTTTGTTAAGCCACAACCCACAGGGATGGGCTTACTCTTAAAAATAAACATATTGGAAAACAAAGCTCTTTTCCTTCTTCGCCAAAACTCCGTTGCCCTCTCATTTCTCCGTAGTTAGTGACGGGCTCAGCAAAACACGCCAGGCCCGAACAAGTTATCGCTAGACTGTTTCAAATCCCAATGGCGTCTAGGCCGCAAATGTCTCGGAAGCAGGGGCATCGATACCACGTAGTGCGGCCGTACTCAAAGTTTGTCCGCGTGGGAGACTGATGGCCCTCCTTGTCCTTCAAACTTATTGTCTACAAGACAAAGTTCTCCGAGTGCGTGTTTCCAAGACGCCGTCGTCCGAATGCACTCTTTACGTGTGCACCGCATTCCTACAGCGTGCACTGTAAGCTGGCCTTCGACACCACACCGGCAGTCGCACCCAACAACAAGGCTGGCGATTGCGTTCCGGACGCGTATAAGATTAGGTCCATGCTCACTGCATGCAGAACGGGGTCAGAGTTGCTAAGCCCTTCTTAACCTCGGCGGCGCCTTCAATTAGTCAGGCACTCGGGAGCCACACTCACAATACCTTGTACAGCGGTCCCTTTCAAGGCCGGTCTGTGTGGACTCGTGTGACCGTCGGCGGACTGCCAACACCGTGCGCACAATGCCGACTTCCCGGAATCGGCACTCGCCCACCTGGCACCTGCCGCGACGCGTCACCAAACACCGCGCGGTGCCTGTGACCCCACATAACACAGCAACTGTCGCCCGGCTGACGCGGGGGCAAGTGAACCCCCTCTCTATGCACAAAGCACGTGGCCGATTCATGACACTTAAGAACCCGAACAATCAGAGCGACCTTACAGACACGTTGAAAATTAATATCTAGGAATTGGTG